>NC_047536.1:7684722-7986406 GCF_012275295.1 Melopsittacus undulatus
TTTGCCTCCGCTCCTTGCTGTACCACTGCACTGCTCATCATCTTGGTGTACCATGCCTGGGACATTCTGATAGCAGCAATGGTGGTGCCCCAGGGCTGGCAGACAGACAGGACACTGGTGCTGTTCTTGTGCTGCTGTATGGGACAGGCTGGAACTCCAGTGTGAATTTGAGTTGAAGGTGCTATGACCTGTGGATGGGTCCATGCAGGAGCAGGGCACCCCAAAGCATCTGTGTCTGTGGATAAGCCCATGCCTGAGCAGGTACATCTCTAAGTGTCTGAGGCTCTGGTTATGTCAGGCTATGCTGAAACTAGAAGTTGAATTTAAGATATAGTAAGGGAAATGTTACCAAGAAGACTGTCTCCACCCATATTATGTCTATCACCCTGCATCATTCTGTCTATTCTTTGAATCTTCAGTCTCCCATGTAAAAAATCTTCGCTTCCCCTCTTTCAAATCCTTTTGTGTACAGCTACACCAGTCATTATTACAACCCCAAAGGAAGCATCTCTAATTCTGCTTCAAGTAACTGAAAAATGATATGAGAAAAAGAACCTTCATCACCAAAACAGTACCTCCATCTTACTTGACCTTCAAGGTCCCTCAGCAACTTTTAAGACAAGTTTAGCATCTCAGCGATATCCCTTGCACACTGCTTTCACCTCCATGAGTCTCCCCTCAGCCTTCATTGACTGGGAGAGATTACCTTACCTGTTCGAAAGCACAAAACAGCCACCCCACCAGGCTGTTTGCATGTTCCTTTTACATCCTGGCTTTCTTCATAATCTGATTGCAAGAAAATACACATTAAGGACATCTTATAACTTCTCCCTCTAATTCTGTAGATTGTTCAAGCACAAGAGACCCACCATGCTTTCAACCTCTTCCCAACCACAGCTACAAGTAAATTTATCAATGCTTTTCTTACATGCTTTGTAGCTTTCTATGCAAAAACACGTGCTTGCAGTCAGATCCCAAACAACCAGTTACTAAGCATATACTGTGTATATAAACTGTATATAAACCTCATTATAGTGTGTTGGGCAGATCAGTGCCTATGTCTTTCAGAACACAGTACCACTTTGGGGATAGTTAGAGGGACATTATTGTATTTCTATACAGCTAACACTAATAAAAGTACAGTGAAACTAAAAGTTACAAGATTCCTGGCTCTGCTAACCCTAAAGAGACCAATTGCCTCAGGCTTCTAATTCCTCTTCTTTTTAAACAACAAAAGATAAAAATGCCCTTGGCTGATATACTATTCCCTGCAGTCATAGGGTAAAGGCACTCTGAATTCCTTAGTGCTGACTTTTATCCTCCATTTCACATTAATGAAGCAAAAAGAAACCCATTACAGATGCCTGCACTGTGCACCAAAGGCAAACATCACACCACAGCTGTCAGGTTGAGGGAGTGAGAAGCCATAATACATGCTGTTACCATGGTGCCACCCGCTGCCAGAACATTACAAATAGGATGAATTATCTGATGTGCACTGAAGTAATTTTACTCAGCCTGCTAAGAGATTATTTTTCTATGAATCTCCAAGTTCTCCTTACAGAAATCCAAGTAAGGATTTAAAGTGATTCTCACAGCCAGAATGCTGTCAAAGATGCTGCTTTACAGAGTGATAACCAACTTAAAAGATACCTGCTCTGTGTACTTGGTTACAATCCGGATTTGCCAATCATGGTTTACAGTTGTAATGGTTTAAGGCTTGTTCAAACTGAGAACAAGGCACTAAACAAGCATTTGTTTTCATCACAGCCATGGATTTAAAATCCCAGGTTTTACCTCAGATCTTTGCAGGAGGTGTAAATTGTTCCAGTAAACCAAAACATCACAAGCAGTTTTAAATAGGACTTCGGTTGTGCCAGTGTAGTGCTCAGACACCATTTTGAGCTCAAGTTGCATCTATTTCTGACAATACCCCATCAGAAAACAAAACTTTACCAATCTAAAAAACTGCATATATCAAAAATAGAACAGTTAAGGAAATTGATTTTTCAGTCACTGATGGAAGTGTTAACTGAAATGGCATGAAGCAGTGCTGAATTCCCAGCACTATCCTGATACTGAGCATCAGGAAGCCAGCACTTCAGGGGCTGACACAGGCTATTTTGTAGCTACAGTTTACATTTTCTAAATAGCAGACTCTGCTTCTGTGACTTCCATCTCCTGAGGTCACTGCAGGCAGGAAGCACAACCCACAGACTGAGTCTCACCACAGCTTTGTTCTCATGCGGGTCACAGGAATATGCATTTCTCTTTAACCCCAGCCAGGCAAGTTGAAAAGCACATGAAACAGGGAGAAGCAAAGCCAGGTGAAAAAAAAATGGGTCTTCCTGATGAATGTTTACAAAAATAAAACTTCACAAAAGCAAACCCCTGGATCTGCATTAACCAGAAATCCCAGTGAAAACAAGAAGCCCCAGATGAGGTGCACTAATGTAAGGAACAAACACATTCCCAGGCACCTGACATTTGGTGAAGAAGAATTAATATCTAACCAAAACTGAAGTTAGCTTCATCATTCATCTGCTATAGAGACCTATTAACTCTGGATTTGTCAAGGATGTGTCTGAAATGAAACATTAGCATTTATTTATTTTGAATCTTTTAAACCAAAAGGATCATGGACATTTTAAAAAGCTAATCAATGTTTAAATATTAAATACTAATTAGCTATAGTAGTAGTATAAAGAAAAGTGATTTCTGCATTGTGTTTCTAAGTAGAGTTATATTCCATACAGAAGCTTCCTAGCAACACTCCTGTTTTGGCTCAGAGATAGGCTACATGATGAAACACCTTTTTAGTCTCAGCTATTTACAGATAAGATCCTGAGAAGTTCTTGCTTCTTACTCAAACCTAGCTTTGACTGACTTGTCTTGCCTACCAGCAGCTGCAAGAGACAGGAGTTGTAGGAAATCTGATGAAACACACTAAAAAGGATCCTAAAGAAAACATTCCTCTGCACTCAAAACACCTTTTCATATTTACAGGAAAAAGAAAATTGGATGTAGGTAAAGGAAAGGACACAAAGCCCATGACTGTGTCTTTGAAAGGATTTAAGAATTTAAGTAAAATAAGATTATACCAGTATGAACTCATATTTATTCTAGCATTGTTACCTTCTGTTCTACACTGCAGCAGCATTCATTCTCATGCAAGACCAACCAGCAATATCACCAAGTCTGACTCACACTTTGCTTTCTGCACACCCGTTCCACTGTAACCACAAGCAACAACTTTTCGGGATTAAAGTCTATCAGTACCAACAGGCCTATCTGAACCATTTATCACCTTTACAAACATTAGACAAATACCCCTTTTGGTATAAAAACTTAGAACTACAAAGCATGTTGTAAATGTTGACATGCATGCCTGTATACATACATGGACTCAGCACAAAAAGCTTATCTCCAGAGGCTCAAATAGTAAATCTAGGTACTCGATCACAGTGAATATTTTAAACCAACCAAAAATAGTTATATTTGCCATAATAAATGTCCATAACACAAAGGAAAATAATATTTGCCATGATAAACACCCATAACGCAAAGTACTAGTGACTCCCTCCAGCCAAAATGTCTGTACATACAAAAAGTTACAGCCTACATTTATGATGGTTTCATGTCATATGCTTCCCGGTATCTCATAACAATTTATCTGGTGCTTTGCATACCAAGGACTGCTTTCAGCCGTGTGGCTGCTTAACAAAGGGCCGCATGATGGCACTGTGGAACCAGTCTCAGTGCTTTAATTCAAGCCCGATTTTACACAAAAATGGCTGTAACTGGTTTTTCCCAGCTCATTTGAACTGGTAAAGACTAAAAGCCAAAGGAAGATTCATTTTAACACTTTATTTTACAGTTACTACAGTTTAACTCTTGCAGCTGGTAGACTATACCTATTAAACTTCTCTCAGGAGAGGTGAGCAAGTTACTTCAGAATCAAAAGCTATTAAAATGCAATTAAGGATGAGCCAAAACTGGAAAACTCTATACAGAATTTCCTTGATCATATTTTTTAGTTTCATATTCTCCTGAATTCTGTAAAGTCTGAAAAGAACTACAAGAAACTGGAGATAAAGTCCATTTATTGTATAATTCAGTATAGTTTAACACTTTAGTCAATACCCTGACAAGTTTGAAAAAACAGAATGAACACCTTTTCCTTTTGTTAAATCTGATAATCTAGTAACAGGAAGTTTCTAGCCCTGATTGAAGGTCAGCATTCGCAAAAGGACAATTCCAAGAAGGCCCATCTACCCCCAATGAGTACAAAGCATTTAAGAGAATGAAACATCTTGAGGAAACATCCATAAATAGGAAACAGTAAAAAATGAGTACTCTGTGCTCTGCCTGCTACCCTTTTCAAAACTGAAAGGAGCCTTCATTATGTCATCACAGCAGGGCAAATGCATTCCCTTCAGCACCTGCAGACCAGACAACCCACTGAAAAGCACAAGGGCTCTTTCACTGCCTGCATTAAGCTTCCTAGAAGCAACACATGAAAGGACTATGGTTACAGATTCACATCTCATCTTCATGCAGTCAGGTTGCAGCCACAGTATGCCTCCAAGCAGCATAACTGTGGGATGCAGCACTGACCCACACCAAATTAACTCCATTCCTTTACTAGAGCATTTATCATTTCATAGATCAGAATCATTAAAGCGTATTTCTTGTTACTTCAGACATTACTGTAAAACGTGAGCTGAAAAGCTGGTCTTGCTGTTGTTGCTGCTTGCAGCTACAGAATGCCACAGTGTTAACAGCAATACCTTGTGGTCAGAGCTCAGGTGCATCATGGAATACAGAAAAGCTTTCTGCCAGCATGTGACCAGAACACAGGCACAGCATTGCAACCCATGTTAATAAGCATGAGCTGAAAGCAGCTCAGGCTGCCATCACATAACTAGATCAGAGCACTGCCCAAGAGCTGTAGAAGTAGATAAGTGAAGGCTGACAATTGACCTGCTTTATGTAATGAAAAACAGGAGCTAAGACCATTAAAACTGTGTACTTATAACTTGAAGGATGGGGTTTCCTCACAGAGCACAGACAGTATCCTGCAATCAGCACCACAATGATTGACAATTAGAAGCAGTCTACAGCTGCAGAAGAATCCAACACATCTTTAACAAACAGCAAACAAGTTCAATAAAGGAAAATGCCACAAGAGTACCAGCTCTAGTACTTAATTTTTACTAGATACATAATTGTTTAAAACTAATGTATATTTAATAAAGTTATCTAAGCAGTTCAGAAAGGCCTCAACCTATCATGACCAGGTAGTCTAATCAGCACTTACAAACTTCCAGATACAGTGGACAACAGTGTATCATAGTCTTGCTTTGAAGCTTACCCAGGCTCAGCTTTAAGTCTTCTTTTTCAAAGCACTACTGTATTATCTATCTACATCTTGGATCTACTTAAAACAGACAAATCTATTATTATACAGGTTAGATTAACTTTTATTTAAAAATACGTAACTATGAAATCTGAACTCAATAGAAGCTTCAGAATATGGATTAAGCATCATAATTCAGAGGTGGCATGTCAATGATCTCATCCAGGGTATCAAGGAAGTCAGCAGTTGATTGTAGCAAGTCTGAAAGAAGAAAAAAAATCAGTTTCTCATGAAACCCAGAATTTATACTCCCAAATATAGGCTAGCTCCCAGTGGATTAACATAAGGCCCTTAAATTAAGGGAAATAGTCTGATTGCATAAGACAATTCCACATAACTAATTAGTTCACAACTTGAATAATCTGTGGCTGTGCATGAGGTCATGCTGGACCACCTCAGAGCTTTCAGTCATGCATAATCCACAACAGAGCAGGTAGACCCTTACAAGAAGCAGTGCAAATGCAGCATTGACCCAAGCTGAGCTGGCTCTGGTGCCCAGTAACTCCACACCACACGTCTACAACACTCGGCAACATCACTGAGACCACTACCTGTACTAGTTAAATTCAGCTTGACTATACACCAAAAGCTGACAGCAGTGTGCTATTCTGGTAGCTAGGAGAGCAGTGGCAGCTCACTACTGCAGCAGATTCCTTCCTAAACCACAATGAGCACTGCATGTACTGAAAGTCATACTAAGTTTCCACTTACTAGACTCCCATGAAACCTCTTCAATCTTCACAGGTGAAGGAACCATGTTAACACATCTTTCATATGTCCTTTCAAATACCATGAGGGGAACACCATGCAGGTTGATATTGCTTAGTTTGTGCTCTTCAGGAAGGTCAAAACTCTCAAAGTCTATTTGAGAAAGACACACTGTAGTTTAATAACAGTGCACAGCCTGAGAAGCCACAAATTCTCCTAGATAAAATTAAGTGAGAGCAGGTCCAAAACAGCACAATCCAACAATCCCCGCTCTACTCAGTATTTTTTTTTCAAAGTTATATCTTAGTTGTCTATAAAAATCCCATGCACCACATAACTGTTAATGTAAAGCAGGAACTTTTAGTAATTTCTTCCCAATCACTATACCAAATCAACTTCATCAAGCACAGCATATGTTTCATTAACAAAGTAGTCTTTAGTAGCTTAGTTTTTGCATACACTTCCAGATGAACTGGATGGCTTAAGGACACTTTGGATGATTAATAGGCTATCTGCAGTGGGCTGTGCAAAGAACAGCTTTAGGAGTTGAAGATGAAACTATTCTATCCTACAGCAGTAGGAATCTTTTCAGCTACAAGTTACTGTTTCAGCATACAATTAAGATTAGTCTACTTTTCAGTCCTGCTTAAAGTATTCCTTTAAATACTTGTCTACCAGTTGCTATTTTACAAATTAAGAGACTATAACATGGTTATTTGGAAGTAGTTTCCTGCCATCACAGTAAAGGACTGACTACTGCATCTGTGGAGCATAGGTATTGCCGTTAAAAATGCTTAAGTGAGAATGAGATGGCATTTCAGAAGTAGCAAGCACCCTTATACTTAAGAAAGGACTCCAGAGAAATGCAATGCTAACTTATTTGCCACAATAGTTTAGAGAAAGTCTTAAAAAAATAGCAACACTCATGAAATCCTGATTGTTCATTTTGATAATTACACCAATAGTTCTTACCTCGAGGATCAAAAGGAAACATATTTTCTATTTCTGGCCACTGTTCTTCAGCCACTGCATCACAGCTTTCTAAACCTGCAGTGTTCTTAGTGATATTAAAAAGAGGAAGTTACATTATTTGAGCTACTGCAGTTTCCATTCGTAATGGCTTTCCTGTGCTATAACAGGTCTACAGACAAGAATACCCACTGCAGTCAACAGTTATGCCTAAATAACTTCAACACAAATAACCTGGAGACTGACAAATGCTTCAGTTGAGTTTATGTAGTACAACATTACAGCAGCAATAAATCACTGCACTAGAATATTTACACTCATGATACCAAGTTCCTGATACTTGACATGTGAAGAAGACTTTAATTCAGTATTTTCTCTAGAACCATTACTTTGCCATTTGGTACTTCCTATGCTCCTGTATTCCTTGTGCTGGTTTTGGCTAGGATAGTGTTATTTTTCTTCTACTAGCTCATATGATGCTGTGCTCTGGATTCACAGTGAAAACAGTGATGATAATACAGAGATGTTTTAGTTTTTGCTGAGCAGTGCTTACACAGACTCAAGGCTTTTTCTGCTTCTCACCCCACGCATGCATAGGCTGGGGGTGTGCAAGAAGTTGTGAGGGGGCACAGCTGGGACAGCTGACCCAACAGACCAAAGGGATATTCTGTACCATAGGACATCTTGCTAAACAATGAAAACTGATGGGGAAGTTCCCCTCTGTCCCACATAAGTGTGTTGTACTCACTTTGTTTGCAGCACAAGGCTGACTTTTCTGTCTTAACTTTTCTGACTTGCTTGTGACTTCTTGAGTTCTATTCACATTTCCAAGAGCCTTCCTGACAGAGCGAGGTGCACCTGGAGATGTACTGACTGTTTTTTTGGGAAGTGGAGTCTTAACTTGTGCTCTTTCAGATAAGATTTTTGCTGGAGTGGGTAGAAGAAAAAAACAAACAAGATTTAGCATCACATCAACCCTAAAGCTTGCTTCAGTAAGTGCAAGTGCTAGAAAAGTAGCTGTCAAAAATCATTGTCCATCACTTAAAACTCAGGAGCATAAGCCTCATCTATGGCAAAAAAAAGAATTATCTCCATTTTTATGGTATTTGAAGAGCTTAGTAGAATTACTTCAAGAAGTAGATATAGGGATAGAAAACTATTACTGATCAAAACAGTGATTAGCAAGACGTGGATTTATGCACTTTATCTGATCTCCTGCTGTTTTAAGGCAGCATTTACTCACAAGATCCTGAAGGGAGTCTTAGGCGATTCTTAGTAGTGCCAACTTCATCATTCTCCTGATCAATAAAGATCAGAGTTGCCATCTTTAGGTTGATGAGATAACTCTGGAAAGACCATACAGGAAAAAGAGGAAATTATTCTTGTCAGCTTTTTTCCACCAAAGCCCACTTTTTAAACAAGCCACATTAAAGACAATACAGCTGCCATGTGTTGGTGTTTAGACAAGGGGGAATAGACACATACTTCACACCATTTCAAGCAGTTTAGCTACAAACCATTATGCTTGAAGGCATTACTAGTGCACATGGTAGCCTCATAGTCCTAAAAGAGCTTATATGAGTTCAGGAAAGTAGTCTCACTAGCAATCCTACACTAGAAGTCTAATACCTTTGGCTTGCTTTGTTACTTCTTTGGGGTTTCTTTGGTACAATAAGAGCACATCTCCTAGCTAAGCAATCCAGTCCTTAGCACAAAACATGCAGCATTTGAGCACATAAGTACAATTACAGTTATTTTACTAGCAGAGACATGTTTTCATGAGAAAAAGAAACCGAGGACACTCTATACAAACCGGTAACTTCAGTACTGTTTTTCTCTAACCGAGACAACAGGTCAGAGCACTTCTTCACACTGTTTATTAGTAGCCAGCCAGCTCCCAGCTGGAGCCTGCCACTGCACAAGTATGCAACGACCCCTCATTCAGTAGGGGCCTGAAGGAAAAAGCTGCGTTTAGTTGGTGTAGCTTGAAATCAAGAGCTCAAGCACAAAGTCAGAGCGAGACCTACAGCCGCAGGCCTCAGCACTGCGTTTAGTTCAAGCCACTTCCCTCACTCCGGCCGTAAGCAGTAACACCAACCACCCTCCGCTGCCAGCAGAGCTTACCCAGCCCAGGGCTCACCTCAAGCACCACCGGCAGGTCCGAGCGCAGCAGCACCCGCACAGAACACAACCAGAGCCGCTTCAGGTGCTGCAAAGGCCGAGCCAAGCCACAGACACCCCTCAGACAGCAAACCGGTAGTTAGCCGCACTGCCCAACCGCCACCTTTTAAACTAGCTCCTCATCGCCCATTGGCTACTTCGACCAACGCTCTGCACACGATTGGCTCAAGCAGTGACGCTTCCGCCGCGCCTGCCCTCCTTGTGGCTCCACCCCCTGCTTTCCGGGGGCGGAGCCGGTTGCTACGGTGACGACGTAGCTCCGCCCTTGACCGTGCCGTCGCTCTGTGTGACGTACCGCGGTGCGTCCTCGGTGTGTGCTGCCCGGCAGGTAAACAAGGGCTCGGGGTTGGGGTAGAGGGGCCGCGGGTGGCCGGGGGGATCAGCGCTCGGAGCGGCCCCTGTGGGCTCCGGGGAAGTACCCGCATCCTTGCGGGCCGGGCCTGGGCCCTGGGCGGGCGCTGCTTCCTCGCAGGCCTCTCTCGATTCGCCTACGCGTAGGCTCGGGTTCGCGCATGCTACATGGACGCGCCGGGGCCTTCCGGCAACCCCGGCCGGTCCGCGGGCTCTGCTGACCCGAGCACCGGCGGCGGGTGAGTCCGTGTCCAGCACCGGTAGTGCCTGACCTGCGCTGTGTGCAGAGCTGCTGCTGTGCGTCCCCGCCCGGCGTCCGGCTAGCAGAGAACAGGAACTAGAGACATAGAATGGTTTGGGTTGGAAGGGTCCGTAAAGTTCATCTAGTTTCAGCCCTTTGCCATGGGCAGGAAAATACACAAGACTTGGTAATATTCCTGTAGGTGAACAACACAAGCTGTAAGGCACCTCCAGCAAGTGACCCTAAATAATACATTAATCAACATAATAAAGCAGACATTGCATTAATTAATAGTAACAATTTTCTTTCAGCACCAGTGCTTATTTTTGAATGCATTTTGTAGTGTTACTGGTTTCATTCGATGCAAAACCATGATGAAGAACTATGGTGTCAGCTAATACTGATCTGTAAGACTTTTGTTTTCTCATAACAGGAAAAGAAAGAGAAAAAACAGTATGTCATCAGGGGCAGTAGTGAATGCTGCTCCTTCAGGAGGATCAAATGATGTGGGCCTGGAGGAACCAAAGAAGATGACAAGAGAAGACTGGAGGAAAAAAAAGGAATTGGAAGAACAGAGAAAACTAGGAAATGCACCTGCTGAGGTGGATGAAGAAGGAAAGTAAGTTTAACTAAAGCTGTGGTTGTTGTAAAGCTACTGGTTAAAAATGCCTTTTTCCCTTGATGTGATTACAGAATAATCATGAGGGTGATACATGATTTCTGCATGAGTCACTGTAGAAATAAATAGTTGGGACTCTGTTAATTTGCTTTTAACATTCCAGTCATCCCTAGAAACATATTTTCCCCACAAAAAAAATGTAGGTTCAGTGTTTATTGACTGTAATATATTGATAGTGCTGCTAAATTTCTGTGTATGTGGCTGCTTGTAAGTGGTGTTCTAAAAGTGACCAGAAGCTGGTATTGGGGAACTTAACAGTGTATGTTATCTGTTCCCTGTCTCTTGCTTCCACGAGGCTTGTTGCTTTTGAGAAGAGGAATGTTACTGGTTTTGTGTTCAGTAACATTGCACAGTATGAAGTATTTGATTTGGAGTCAGGAATTAGATGACAACAACATCGCAACGTGAACCTGTGTTTATCTAGTTAAATTTGCAAGTTAATAACAACTTAATTATTTTATTATCACTTCTAAAGCACTGAACTTTAACGTGAGAGTTATGTGTTAGGCTAAGTTGTGGGGTTTTTTTCCGTATGCCACGTATTTATTACACGTCTTTTACAGGGATATCAATCCTCATATTCCTCAGTACATATCCTCGGTACCATGGTACATAGATCCTTCTAAAAGACCTACACTAAAGCATCAGAGACCACAGCCAGAGAAGCAGAAAAAGTATAGCACCTCTGGAGAATGGTACAAAAGAGGAGTTAAAGAGGTATGCAAAATGTTTTTGTCATAAAATAAAGATTCGGGTTGATTCCATGAGGATATGATTTCTGGTAACATGTTTTTGAGGGAGAAAGGGGTTGGGAATTCTAATTCAGCAGGCAAGTCTGATTTGATCAGACACAAGGCAGTGGTTGGTAATAATCAAAATACATGTTCTGGGCTTGGGTAGATCATGCATGCTTTAGTTCTATTGAAAAAATTAATTGGGTGTTGGGAACATGGGTATGAATCTTGCCACAAGTTCGTACAACACTGTCTTTTTTTGTGGTTTAGCATGCTGTGGCAACTAGATACCGTAAAGGAGCTTGCGAGAACTGTGGTGCATTGACACACAGTAAGAAGGAATGCATGGAGGTAAGCTCGACTTTTAAAGTCATAGAATCATTTTGTTGATGTTTTAATGGTTTTGAAAACTGTGTGAATTCTAATTTTAGTGGAAAATAGTCAGCTACAGATAAAAGAGAAATTACTGGTTTTGAAGAAGCTATTTTGAAAAACATTACAGGTATTGAAAGATGGCTTGGAAATTTCTGAAGGGATTAGTATGTAGGAAAAATAAAGGGAAGAAATGGTACTATTCAGGGTGTTACTCATCAATTCTGTTTGTGATCAGTACTGCAATAATAGGTGAAAACTTTTCTTCTTTTTAATTTGCTTTAACTCAAGTGCTGTCTTTCTGTTCCGTGTCAATTAGAAGCCATTCCCAGAAATTGGTGTTTCACTTTCTTTCTTAACTGTGGAAAATAGAGTTCAAAATTGATGGGGTTTGGAATCAGGTGTGCTACTTTAAAATACAGAAATTAATTACTTGCATTTATGTACAATTCACAGGCTTGTAGTGTTGAATTTAAGTGGCTCTAGAGGAGCTCAGTTGATACTATTTTTAAACGGGTATCTGAGTAACGTATCTTAGTCTAATGGACTGATGGACATTGTTTTTTAACTTTCAGAGACCCAGGAGAATTGGAGCAAGATACACAGGCATGAATATTGCACCAGATGAACATGTGCAGCCTCAACTGACGTTTGATTATGACGGAAAGCGAGACCGTTGGAATGGCTATAACCCAGAAGAGCACATGAAGATTGTAGAGGAATATGCCAAGGTTGATTTGGTATGTAGCTGTTATGTTTTCTTCAGGAAACGTTTAGTGTTCGGTTTGGCTGGGAAGAAGCATGTTTGTTATGTGCAGTTTTAATATTAGACCTTGTGCTGTACGGATAATGAAAAAGTGAGACGAATACTGTAGTTGATAGCAGACTTAACATAAACTGAAAATTGAGATCAGAACTGGCAACCAAGTATGGATATGTACAATAAATAGTCTTTCCAGATTGCTTTCCTTTTAATAGGCAAACCTTAGAATTTATTACACAAGATGCAGATTGTATCATAGGCAAGAAAGGAATTTATTATCTAGTTGTATTAGAGCCAACAGATCTCTACCTATTTTGTAACCTCATTCATGTTATTTTATTAATTAATCCTTTTTGTTACCATGATGGAGGAGTAGTATATTTGTACACAGCTCTTTGCAGACTGGCATCCTGCTGTTGCAGATAACTTTCTATCTGTATGCACCAAATGTATGTGAACACTAAGTAACTTATAAGAAAAGCTGAAAAAAAGTTCACTACCTTAGCTACATGTTAGCTACCTGTTAGAAAAAATATTTAGGTGCCTAAGTAACTCCCTTTGATGCCTGGTCCTCAGTATTTTCCTATAGTACATAGGAAAGCTAGTGCTACAAGTGATCTAATCAGTGTGCATAAATGTCTGATGGGAATGTTTAAAGGCAGAACCAGACTCTTCTCAGTAATATCTAGTGACAGGACAAGAAGAAGTGGACAAAAATTGAAATACAAGAAATTCTGTTTAATTATAAGAAAAAATATTCTACTGTAAGGGTGATCAAACAGTGGAACAGTTTTCCAGTGAGGTTGAGCAGTCTCCATTTTTGGAGGTAATCAAAACCTGCCTAAATACAGTCCTAGGTAACCTGTTGGAAGCATGCCTGCTCTGAGCAGGCGATTGTCCTTGGCAGTCTCCAGAGGTGCCTACAGAAATTCACTACATGCTGCTTTGAAATCCCACTTTAGGTGCTAGACTTTGTTGGCCCTTCTTGCATGAACCATAAATGCATCATCAGTCACAAAGTACCTTAAGTACTGAAGTTTCTAAGTAGTCTATGAGGACACAGTATTAAAATGTGCTTGTTTTAAAACACAACTGAAGTAAGCTCTCTAGTTCTTAAAGTAGGATGAATGTATTAATGGTAGAGCTGCATAAATCTAGTAAACTTTTAGCAGTATAATACAAAATAGTAAAATGGTTAGTGTATGTATTTTCCTTTCCTTAAGCCTCAGAAAACTGTGTGGTAAAGCATGGGAGTTAGAGGGGACAAGTTGTAGGCTGCTGATTTTTTACAAGAACCAAGACAGTTAACCCCCCATATTTGGTAATAATTAGCACATTTTAATGACAGCAGCCAGAGGAGTTGGTTGTGATAAGTAAATATTACTGCACACTTGCTGTTAAGAAGTAATATTAAAACAACCATGTTTCATGATACACAGGCCAAACGTACACTGAAAGCCCAGAAGCTTCAGGAAGAGTTAGCATCAGGGAAGCTGGAGCAAGTGGTAAGTAAACTAACTCATAATGTATTTATGTTTAGCCTGAATAAAAATACATCAGGTTCCTTCTGCTCTTTGATGCTTTTCCTCTATACAGGGCCTGCTATTGTTGTTTTTTTTTATGCCCTTCAATAATTTAAAGACTTCCTTAGCACCAGCACATTGTATGTCACATTCAAGAATTTGAAGTATCTTCTGTTAAATGAAAGTTGACTGTTTTCCTCCTACAGGCAAAAATTCCATATTATTTTTATTCTTGCTAACATTAATGACATGGAATTTGGGGTCAAAAAAGCTTGTTCTACATGGAATTTTGTTCATATACTGAAAGATTACATTTGACTAATGTTGAGGTGATGACCATTATATGACTGTGGATTGTTTTAGTAATGATTTGTATCGATTAGAATAGTAAGGTGTTTTCTTTATGTTAAACCAAACTTGTTTCTTCTCCAGTCGTTGCTATGACTTATTTGCAGTGTTACTGCAGAGTTTGCATCTTCTGCTAACTTCTACAATCTCCTCTGAGATTATAGGCAGTGCTTTTGATAATCTTTGATATAAAGTTCTATTTTTAAAAAGTAATTTCTGATAATATTGTAAGTTTATAAACTGGGGAGAAAGTAGAGACTGCTACTGGCCTGAAGTAGGGTTTTTTCAATAAATACTGCAAGAAAGAAAACAAGCACAACAAGGACTACATACAATTGGGGCTGTGCTTTCCAGAGGTTGTCAGCTCACATTTTGTCAGTAGATGGCAATCTCCAACACAGCACAAACTACAGCGTTCTGGCCTTCCCAGTAGGAAAATATTCTTTCTCTTTTTGGTGCCTGTTTTCACCACTAGGCAAACATTGTTGGCTTCTGTATTCCTTACAAAATGAAGCTGTAAGAAGGGAATTGTGTTTGAAACATAAGAACTATCTCTGATGGACAGGACCAAGACTGTTTTGTGTAGCCAGTTTGCTGGTCAGTCTTCTTATCTCCATTTTTAATGCTGCAAGTATTTTCAAGGTAGAGGCTAAGCAGGTTGAAAAATAAAGTGTAACTCTGTTTCTCCAGATTAAATCATGGCTTCTGAAATTCTGTCAATCCTCACTGAGCATAACTATTGATGAAGCTTTCAGTGTTGAATCTTGGTTATATTTGCATTATATGAAAGTGTAAACCATTAGTGGTCAAAGGTATAGCAAGCTCTAACAAACAGTGCCACTTCTAGAATTTGCTGTTCTTGCAAAGGCTTGTAAAATTGGTTTGGAATACAGTGAAAAGGTCTCCAACATACATCTGTAATAGGGACACTTACAAGCTCTTTCCTAGAACATTATGTTGCAGTCTTTGCCACATGTAAATTGTATTTTGCATCCATCATCAAGCTCTGCTTTGATTGTTCTTTATATCCCTGCCATCTTTCTCCACTATCTTGTATTCTCTGCTGATGTGCTCTTTGTTTGCTGCAGAACTCCCCAAGACAGCAGTGGGGAGAAGAGGAACCAAATTCACAGACAGTAAGATGACTACCCAATGCATCACACCATGGGCAGAAAAAAGGGCCTGTAGTTAGTGGAACAGTGAAACAAGGGTGGCATAAGGGTTTAAATGTAGGGTTCATGTCACTGGCTGCCTGTTCTTTCCAGCAGAGATCACTGGATTTCACAGAAGGGTTTTGGGGTTTAACTCTTGTCTGTTGTCAAACCTTGGACATGCATGCATATAACTAGTTCTTAAGTAATATAGTCCAAGATAACTGTATTCTTAATATAATCACAGTTCTGGTTTTATAACTGTTTCCATGTGAGGAAATGGAAATCCGTGTATTTTTGAGAACTGTTGAATGCTAGATTAGTGTGATAGCACACTTAAGCCCAGGTAAATGATGCTAGTTTTTAACTACACGGATTGCAGAAGTCTTAATGAAATCACTAAAATCAGTCTCTCATACAGGTCTCTAGTGTGAATGTCCTCTTTTATTTAGAAGTTTCCCATGTCTCCTCAGGAAAGAGATCATAACAGTGAAGATGAGGATGAAGATAAATATGCAGATGACATTGATATGCCTGGACAGAACTTTGACTCGAAAAGACGCATCACAGTTAGAAATTTACGTATTCGGGAAGATATTGCTAAAGTAAGTTAAGAATTCATTACAGATGTTCTTTTGTATTCATGACAGTTAGTTTCCAAAAAATTGTATGCTCGAAGGCTAATGAGTTTATGTAGGGGTCTTGGTGCATGGAGATTGAGGGCTATTCTAAGTTCTATTTCTGCTCATTTTATTACTTTGTCAAGGTTAACCTTCTACATAGATCCAACCTCTTAAATGTCTGAGCTGGAGGATACAGGAGTAACTTCAGTCTTTTTAAAATTATAAATATTAAATATCTTATATGTTGTTTTCATTCCCTAGTACTTGAGGAATCTGGATCCAAACTCTGCTTACTATGATCCCAAAACAAGAGCAATGAGGGAGAACCCATATGCCAATACAGGCAAGAATCCAGACGAGTAAGTTAAACAGGATCACGTTTCTGTGTCCAACAAAACTGCTAAAAATAAGACTAATAGTTTTGCATTTTCTCTTATCTGTATGTTTTGTACTAATGAATCTCTAGTCAGTTATGGATAGAAGTAGCAGTAAATACAAGAAAAATATTTAGCAGCACTTTTTGTTTTAATATGTAAAAGTGGTATTTTAGTAATACTGGCCCTTAATGTTCAGGGATATGTGGATCACCATTTAGTTTAATGATCTGCCCAATAGTTAGAATACTGCTGTATATAGAGGTTATACCTGTAAACAGTAATGATGTTTATGTAAAGTATTCCAGTAACCAAATCTTAAACTTTGTCCCTTGTTTGTTGGAAAGCATTCAGCAGTGGAGACTAGTGTGGAATACCTGTGGTACCCAAGTGAATGTTTGAATTAGGAGCAAGAGCTCCTCATATATTAACAGAGTCTACATAAAAAGAGTCCAAAAGCTTTGGCATTGTCTAGATAGATAACTAAAGAATACCATAGGCTGGCTTTTGGCTGCACATAAGACTGTCTCGCTTAAAACTCAAGTCGAGTACTTGAGCTGTGACCCAGCATTGACCTGTGTAGTGCTGTGGCCTTGCAGAGCAGACAGGCCTGGAGTAGAAACATTTATTCAGAGTACAGTAATTGGATTAGCTTTCTGCCTGGAACAGGATGGCAATGACTGAATGCTGGCAAATAGTGCTCTTTCCACCTCTCCTTGCCCCCAGCTAGAATCATGCCAGCCGGTTCTGGTTTTAGATGCAGATGCTTTCACTTCTCTCCAGAATGTAATTTGACCTTTGCCAAATGTGTGTTTTCGTCACAAACTATATTTTTCAGAGTGGCTTTGGGGAGGTGAAAAGAATAAGTTGGATTGCTAACATTGATTTTCAACATGTTTTATACAGTCATTGAATCTCTTTGAAGGGTGCAAAAGAGATTCTCAGATAACCGAGAATGGTAGAGCCATACGCTGGGTCTGGGTGGGAGGAGAGATTCACAAATTCAAAAGTGAGAATCACTGTGCTAGAATATCACATACCATTTATGCATATTTATTGTGCAGTTAGATCCGAGTTTGACTTACGGTGTTTGGTATCCCAGACACAGTGGTCTCTGTCAAAAGATAATTCCAGGTAAGCATAGGCATCAATATTCTGAGTTGCTGTCTAATACTTGCATGCCTGTGGGGAGCCTAGGCTTTAATTTCACTCATTGAGTTGAATGCTTCCTCTCCCTCTGTTCTTAACTCTCAGAGCACAAAGAAGAATTTTTACTTTCCTGTTGGGTGTTCTGTGGTTGCATTTAAAAGGAAATCATGTTTCTTGAATGCTAAAAATCCTGTTGTTCTTTTCTGCAGAGTTGGTTACGCAGGTGATAACTTTGTTCGCTACACTGGAGATACCATTTCAATGGCACAGACTCAGCGTAAGTGGGTTTTGAGGTCTTTGTAAGGAAATTGATTTAAATACTTAAGAGTGCTTCATTTGTGAAAAAGAGAAATCTCTTTAGAGTGAGGCTTTCTTTCAAATTACAGAATTAAAAATGATCATAATTTGAATGCATGTTTCAATTTTAGAATAAGTATTAAGTGAAACCTCTTGTGTACACAGTGTTTGCTTGGGAGGCTTATGACAAAGGCTCTGAAGTTCATCTGCAAGCAGACCCTACAAAATTAGAGCTACTTTATAAATCCTTCAAAGTGAAAAAAGAAGATTTCAAGGCACAGCAGAAAGAAAGCATCCTAGAGAAGGTAACAGACATTCAGTTTTATTTAATAAGAATTCTGTTGAGTTTGAAGCCTGGGTCTTGGCGAACAAAACTGCTGATGTTACTAGCATTAGCTGTTCTCAGCAGCTTGGATTCATAAAAAAGATTTTTGTATCCAAACACACTATCTTGTCAATTAAATTAATTTTATTATTTAATATAGGAAACTTTGAAGATCTGCTTATATTTATTTGGATTATTGGGAGCTCTTCCATCAACTGTTAAAATTTCTCCAGTCAAAAATCTGACAGCAGTATGTAGGAAGAGTGGGAATTTGGATTATTTTTTTCTTAATAATACAAGTGGTTGATTTTTTTTTTTTCAGTTTAAAAGCGGTGTCTTTCATAAAACACCCAAGTAACAGTCTCCCAGAATTATTTTTAACCATTCCTTTTCTCTTAAATGTGAAAAGCAGAATTTTCAGACTAGAGTTTTGAGTGCAGGCTTCTAGACAAATATTTGTTTTATATTTTGCAGCTGGCCTCTTGGGCAGCTGGCAACTAAATAATCCCTTTAGATCCTAAGCTTGTCAGGAGTGGGACAGAAAATACTGCTTTGGTTGTACCAGAGCCTTCTGGTTTGGTCTGAAAAGATTTCCTGCTTTGTGTGAGCAGTATCACTGCTTTAATTTTCCAGGCAAAACAAACAAAACCAAACCAAAACACCACAGTGGCAATAGGAGGAGATGTATTTCACTCTTAACTATACCCAGAATATTAAATTGTCTTTATCCACTTTATTTGGGTCACTTTCACTGCCTTCTGAAAGAGACACTTTTTAAAATATAATGCTTAATTACATAAAAGGTGGGCTTTTTTTCCAAACTGTTATTTCTCTTTGCATTTTAGTATGGAGGACAAGAACATTTAGATGCTCCACCAGCTGAACTGCTGTTAGCTCAAACAGAAGATTATGTGGAGTACTCTAGGCATGGAACAGTCATCAAAGGACAAGAGAAAGCTGTTGCTTGCTCTAAATATGAAGAGGATGTAAAGATCAACAACCATACAGTAAGCATATGTTAAGATTATAAAAAAAATCAGATTCCCTCCCACTGGAAGAGTATGAGGTACAGTGGAATACAGTACAATATAATTAATACACTAAATACATTTCTCCTGTCTCAAATTTGACACTCTCCTTTTCTACCAAGGAGAAATTTCTAATTGCCATGGTTGCAATGCAAATTTGAGTTACAATGGCAATCTTAAGCTAAAGGGGAAGTTACTGTATTCCGCTTTGACTTTGAATATGAGTTGACCACATCCTGTTGCTTTTCTCTTGTTCGAAAACGTACCTGTGTAGCTAATGCAAAATTACAAACTATTTCCTGTAACTTTCCTTTCTGGATTGTTCAAATAGTTTACTTGCCAGGATATAACATCAGGAATAGACAGCAGCTCTCTTCTTACGGGAGTATCACTATGGATGTATGTGTCTCCTCTTTCAGAGCATTTGGGGTTCATACTGGAAAGAAGGCAAGTGGGGTTACAAATGCTGCCACTCATTTGTCAAGTACTCATACTGTACAGGAGAAGCTGGGAAAGAAATTGCTGTGAGTATGGTCTTACTTAGTCGCTTGATGAGATCTAAAAATCATTAATCTTTCTATCTAAGTTTTAAACTGTTTTGCTTTTCTTGGAGGGTTGGGGTATTTGTTTGGTTTGGGTTTTTTTTTGTCCTTCCCCTTTCAGTTATGCTTAGTAAGTGGCTATCCTTTCTCTTGTCTGTTGTATAGAATGCTGAAGCAAGCTTACTGCAAGAGCAACCCAGGGAGGAAGAACACATGACAAAACCCAAAACACTGATGGAGGTAGGTTGTTTCCCTTTCTCAGGGAGGCACATATTTTTCCTCAGCATTTTAAGGGATGGAAAGATACCTAATACTACAAAATTATGCAAGTCATAATGGGTCTGAAAATCATTAGACTGTATTAATAGATCATTAAGATCTCTATTAATGCTATATGGGACCTTAGTTTTCAGTAGACTCTTGGTGGGACTTCATGGCTTTAACATTAGTGTTTGCAAGTTGAATCTTAACAGTAAGTGGTTTTCCACTTTACAGATCCACCAAGAGAAACAGAAAGAGAAGAAAAAGAAGAAGCACAAGAAGACCTCAAATTCAGACAGTGAGGGTGAAGAGAAAAAGAAGCAAGAAAAACTTAAAAAGGTGCACTATATTCTTCAATGGTTTTGTGGCAAAAAGAACTTGAAAATATTTTACAACAACGTCAGTTTTATGAAGCCTGCTATGCAGTTCCTGAGGCATTCTGTGGGATGTTCTTTAATGCTAATTTTGAGCTAAAGCAAATTTAAAATGCTGTTAGATGTCCTGAAGTATATTCCCTATTTCTTGGGCAAGCATGCAATACATGTTTAGTTTTGGAAGATTTCGTTTAGATGATTTAGAACACTTCCTGTCTAGGCACCACAGCTGTAGATCTATAAAAGACATTTCAGAACACAGTAATTTGTGTATTGAAGAAAGATGGAGAGATCAAAAGCACTGTCAAAGCTAAACTTAGCACTTTTTATCCCAGAAGTGCCCAGTCTCACAGCTGATACAATAAATTCATCTACCAAGCTTTAGGCTGATTGCTGCTGAACAGCCCTTCCATGAGCACAGCCTCTGGATATTCAGACTGTGAAATGATGTAACCATATGAAATGATGGTTAATCAAAGCATTGTACAAATGCAATTGCTTTTAAATAGCTAGACGGAACAACAGTAGTAGTTTGAGGAGTGGGATAACATGTATTTCAAAGAGCATTTAAAAACCACCACCCCCCTACCCCCCAAAAAGGATACACATACCCAAACCCCTAAGATCACACGCTTGCTTATCTGCTTTTGTACTTGCTGGGTCATGATTATATTTTAGGTAGAGGTGAGGAGTTTCTTACTTGATTTTGGCAATTAAGTGAAGTGTGTTGTAGGTGTATTGGACAGATGTGCATTGCTTATCCCACCATTCTGCCACCGTTTCTTCGTGATACTGAAATCTAATACAAATTTTCATTGTGATGTTTTGGTTTGGTTTTTTTCTTTGATTTCAGGCACTAAATGCAGAAGAGGCTCGTCTTCTTCATGTGAAAGAAATCATGCAGGTAGATGAGAGGAAGAGACCATACAACAGCATATATGACAGCAGGGAGCCAACAGAAGAGGAAATGGAAGCTTACAGAATGAAACGTCAGAGACCTGATGATCCTATGGCCTCTTTTCTTGGACAGTAGGGCAGAAATCATTCCTATACACTAGACTCTTTTCATTGTTGTTTACAGTTCTATAGAAACCTGCTATGTCAAAGACCTTTTTTTGCATCAAAAAAGATGGTGAAAACTTCTGCAAGAGACCTAAGTAGATATACTATAGCAATAAGTTCAATAGAGCAATTACTTCAGGAGATATATTTATAATCACATTATATGTGTGTGTATGTATACATATACAGTCACAAATGTATACATACACACATATATATATATAGGATATTACAGAGCAGAAATATTTTATCTCTTTATTGGAAAAGATCTGATCCTGGCTACAATTCTAATTTCTTTTGGCCAACCAGTATATGCATAAAGTAATGATACATTTGGCAAAACTGCTCAGAAGAAATGGTTGTTAAGTGTTACTTAATATAGAATAAAAATTGTTGCAAAAAAAATACAACAGCTACTGAATCCTCTTCTTTATAGGGGGAGTTGCTTGTCACATGGCTTTAAAAGGAGAAATAGTTTCCTTCTCAATCACTTTGTAGTAGGTATTTTGGAAATGTAAAAATTAATAACTTTGTACAGTTTTTGTTAAATTAATACAAATATCTTAAATGCTGTACAGCCTTTTTAATGATAGAAGAAGCTGACTGTAGAGCCTTTAAATTCTATTTCTGCAGATGTTAACATACAAATTTCAGTCACAGAGATCTGAGTTCTTTTGATAACAGTGTTCATCTCACTCTTATAACTTCCAGAATCCTGTTGCTTGATGTAATACCAAGTGTCAGGCTCTAATATCTCTTGACAATGTAAAGCAGCATCTGCTTTGTGTTAGGCAATACTAGTCCTTAAACTGGGAGTTTTCTCCTTTAACCATTAAAAGTTGGAGAAGCGTGAAAAACTTAACAGCATGACTTTAGAGTTGGAAGGCTTACAAATTATTTCTGTTATGATTTAAACTACCTTATTAAACATGGCTTTTATAACCACATTTAATGTGGTTATATTAATGGTATGGCTAAGGATGCTGTAATCCTGGGTTTTCTTCTTAAAATGAAGAACCTGATTACAATGCCCACTTTGTAAACAAGGAAGTTAAAGCTCCTGGCAGAAGGTGAAACAGTGTTAAAGCTGTAAATTGTTATGCCTGTGAACCTGCTTTCCTTTTCTTCTTATTAGGTTTTCTCCAAGTCTGCTTCCCCTTTATTTTTGTTACAGAAATACTAATTCTGGATGCAGACTTTATTTTATAAGATTTAAACGTCTGATTGTGGGCATTTATTTTTAAAACTTGATTCTGCATGTGCAAAAAAATAAACCCACGTAGTGAGATCGAAGATCTCGGGGTGGAATTGTTAATATATCACGTACCAGGAAAGAAAAACTTCAGAGAGGAGAAATAAGCTTTTGCAGAAATTGCTTTTACATTTTCACAAGCAATGTGGATTTAGACAGTCAGAGGAAGGAAAATATTAGGGATAGAGTTTCCCTTTTTCTACACTAGTGACTCATGTGCTAAGTTTCCATATCAGCTCATGTCTTGACCTCTCTTGTGGATAATTTGAAGGAAAAAACAGTCTTTTCCAAAAGTCATTACATGCAATAAACATATATTTAAGTGTTGTGTGTGTGATTTCACAGGTGCTTTGAGGGTTTGAGTGTATTAGGTTAGCATACATAGCTAACAGTGGAAATTCTGCATTAGGCTGCAGTGTAGTTCTGTATTAAAACTATTTGTGATATTCTCATTGAGAATCAACATTTTAGGTTATTTACTGTGTTCCAGAGATCCTCTGGTATGACCTGAATGCAAACTGTCCTTGGATTTTTCCAAATTAGCTGATTGGAACAGTAAACTGTTACTCTTCTCAGGGCTGTAACATCTGAAGTTCTGGCCAGCATATGTCCAGCTGCAGAGGTACCAACTGCTGTTGTCTTGGTCAGGGCCAAGGCAACTGGGAAGATGAGGTAACAGAAGAGTCCATGATAGCAGTTCCTTGAGTTATGATACCTTTCTAAAAGTAGCTAGAGACTTGATTTTTTATGAAGGAGGCAATTCAGAAATAACACTGAAAAGAGCAATTTAGAGTGCAGAACCAATAATTCACCGATCCAGAAAGCTTGCAAAGTTCGGGTTTAGATGTTTGTTTTGTGAGTGTTTTTCTTAATGTTCAAGAGAAAAATGGGAAAAGAATTAAAGGTTCACATGGAACTCGATATAACATGTTCAGTACTATAGGGAGATCTGTTTATTACAAATAAACATCCTGAATTCCATCCTGAGCATACACTGGTGTGCATGCATTTTGCTTTTCAATACCCAAAGATATGATTGTAACTGACTTCAGGGCATGCCCTGTCAAGAGAGAGATGATGGGGAAGATGGACCGGTTTCCTCTGGAGAAGCAGAAAGGCAGCTCTGGGGGGTATTTTATACAAAATAGAGTTCTTTGAGCTTGTGAATGAGGCAGGGTAGATCTCATCTGGATCAGACTCAACAGTTAAAGGACAAATAAGGCTTAAAACATGTTGTCCTATTTATATCATAAAGGTTAAATGTTAAAGAACACTGTGGATCTGATCATGAGGATTAATTTTCCTCCATCTGCTTCCCCTTGAATTTGGCATGCAATATGACTGCATATTCCCTATTGCACAAGAAGAATTCTTTTCTTTCTAAAATGAATATGAAACAAGTTTGTAGGCTAGCTTGGGCAAAACTGCACATACAGGGAAAACAAGCATCCTCTAGCAGAGGTAGCTAAAGTGAGAACTGGTTTTGCATGCACAAGGAGGCGAGGTGGCAGGAAACACCTTAGCATGGTAACACAGACCAGTCAAATCCTCAAATCGTGGTACAGAACAGAGCCAGCAGCTTTCTTTGGATCTGGCCCTTGGCAAAGCTGAGACATTAATTTCTCAACTCCCTTTTCAACAAGTGCTTTGCCTGCCTCATTTTTCATCCTGTTGAGTTCTGGGTGTCTGAGGCATGCTCAGGCTGCACACTGAGCCAGCCAGCTGATGTGTAGATGTCTGCGTGTTTAAAACATGCAGATTAAAATGTTCTCCTTTATTTTTTGTTGGAAACTTTAGCAGCCTGCCTTGCCTTTCAAGGCATGCCAGAAGGTAGCTCTTTTACTGTCTCCACCTTTATTTGTAACTGGATCTTTACAGCTTTCCTGAGTGAGTTAGCGATGCACTGTTCTATGTGAGTGTAATTGGTTTAGGCTGCCGAGGGACCAGAAAAAAGCAGGAGTGGTAGCAATTCATTAAGGATGAAATGGAGCTCAACTTTTAGGATAAAGAAACAGCAAAAGAGACAATTTTCTATGCTCACTAATGCTTACTACAACCTAGTAACTGCAGTTTTCCCTGTCACTTCTGGGTATAATTTGAGTTACTCCATACATGCCAAAACTGGGCTGAACTACACGCAGGCAACTCCCCATTGCTTTGTTAGCACTCCTCTTTTGCCAGATGTAAAAAAGAAATAGACAGAAATACAATTCTAAGTCAAACTAGTTATTTTTACATGAAACAGATTTGTTCGCATCTCTTACATGACTCAACCAAGGTCAGTAACAGAGATAATTTTTGCTTCTTGCAAAATACCAACACATTTCAGACCTCAGTGGAACAGAGGGGAAATTCACTGTGCCTAAGAAAACCTTGCTCAGTGGACAGGTTCACAAACCCAGAATTTCCAGCCTACAAAGTCTTAAAAGTAACTCCAAAGCATTTCAGAATCAGCCTCCACCCAGCCACTCATCTGCATGGCATGTGGATCTAAGCACGGTCCTATGTGCATCCCCCATGTGAGGGGGACTTGTTTGCAGATGCATTTCCAGCCTTTTCACATTTGCACATGCATTTGTTCTCAATTTTTTATATAAAGCTGGACCTGGAGCTCCAGCACCACCACAAAACAGGGTTTTAACCCATTGCTGCCTTTATCCACAAACTGCTATGATGTGTGCTACCAGTGTACTGGGGAGCAGATGCTGGAGCACAAAGGTTGAGGTTGACATCATCCCACTGCAGTGCCCTGTTAAAAGGGCAGCTGTTAGAACAGCAGGAGTGGAGAAGCTGCTTCATGTGAGCACTGCTTCTGGTTCTGCACATCCTCACTGGGAAGGGGTGATGCCATCAGCCCTTGGGCTGCATGAGACCCAAGCTGAGGGAGGAAAATGATGCGTTCTGCTGGCTCCTGGCTTTCCTCAGCTGCTCCTTTGTGCTTTGACAAGCCTTAGGCTGGGCATGTGCAGAAGCAAAAGCACTGGGGGTTTGAACACCCAGGAGGCAGCACAGCCCTGCAGTATATTCTGCTGATACACTCGTATTTTCTCAATACTTGAGGAATGGCTGTTTTTTAGACTGTTGTCAATTCTCTGAGAACAGAAAAGCCGGCTCTAAAGCAAAATTGTCTGCTTGGGAAGCAGCAGCAGGAAAGAGGATTTTCTCTGTAGCTATTACTTTCTGCACAGACTGTCACTGCTTGCATGCAACATGAGTAATTGTTCATTCATCTCTGGGGTGTGCTGCTTTGCCCTGAAGGTCAGAGGCACTGTACTGTGACATGGGTAAGTGGCATTTGTCACTGGCTGTCCTGGCTTGGGCAAATGCTGCCCATGTCCCCAGGTACTGGGATTGCTGCTGATGCTGCTACAGACTAATATGTATTGGGGAAACACATGGCATTTCCAGAAGAGTCTTTTCTTGTCCAAGTATGTTGTTAGATACTAAGGCAGGAGCCAATTGTGGCAAATTAAAAGATTGCTGAGTTTCCCTTTGAATTTGAAGGTGCAGGAGACAAAAGGAAAACCCAACCCTAACACATCTGCACTGCACCTGCTGTGGCTCACTCGTGCTTGGGCTGGTTCCCTCTTCCCTCTTCCTAAAATAAGCTCTATTTATTTTTATCTTAATGGGTTAGGACTGCAGTGCCTAAGCAGAGCTAATGGTCTCAAGGGCATCCTTTAGGTTTAAACAGAGATTTGATTCATTTTTATAGGGGCTTTTGGAGAGGGACAATCACTCTCTGAAGACTGCTCACAGACTGCAAACTCCTTTTAGGCAAGGCAATAAAAATTACTCAAATCACCATTCCACACTAAACCAGGAGGCCTGTTGGGCAGAAAAATGCTTTTCCTCTCCCATTAGGATCTGAAAAACATCCACCCAAAGCACCTACACTCATCTTTGAAGAGAGGGACACTTCATTGCCATTGCCCAGTGCAATGGGGAGGCTGTTATTTCAGGCTGTCTCCAGCTCCTGGTTGAACTACAGTTAGTTTGCATTTGCTGAGTCATTTTACTTGGTTACAGTCATTGCTGCAAGGTCAGTATCTGTAACAGTGAAACACATCAGCACTCAAAAAGCAAACAAGGGAAGATCCTTCCTCACTGGGATGTGGTCACACACCTTTGGGCACACGCATTTCTTACCCCAAGCATGTGTTCAGGTGATAACACAGCTAAAATTACACTTTTTACTCTGTAGGTGCTGGATGATTCACTTTCCCCTTGCCATATGAACAACAAGCTTCATCTGAAGGATGAACACACCAGAGTGTGTTGTGCCAGGGGCATGGGCAGGGGCACAGGATCTTCATCCAGCCCAGGTGAGGCAGCACCTCTGAGGCTGGTGTGAGGACAACAAACAGCACCATGGGCAGGATGGCTTCACTGCTGAGGAGGGAGCACCACAACAGGCCCCAGCAGTGGGGACCCACCACCCTGTCTGATGCATGTCCACGGGGGCCTGTCAAGGTGAGATCAGCCTGAGCCAGCTCCTGCACTGCGGCATTGAGCCGCCCTCCCCATGCTCAGTGGTGAAAACCATATTAGTCACAGCAGGGAGGCTATTGCTAAAAAGCAGCACAGAAGGGACACGGTCCACTGTCTATCTGAAACAAAATGAACTGAGAATGGAGTCTCAGGGCTGCTCTGTTTCATTGTGGACGGGCAGTTATTTGTTTAACACAGTGTGCTGCCAAGCATGTTCTGCAGCAGAGCGTCTGGGACCCCGGGTGAGCTCGGCACAGCATAGCAGCACAGACATATTTTCCATCTGCCTGGCAAGAACTTCCCAGTGCTCCCTCTTCCCACACCACTGAACTAGGTCAGGCTCTTGCTGCCTTCAACACGCTGTGGATCTGGGCACAAAATCGCCAGTAACCACAGAACCCTCAGGCACACCTGGAATTGCCTGGCAGGACAGATATATTTTCAAGCATCATTTCATCCCTGGCCTGTTTCACACTCATCTCAAAACCCTGGTGCTCTGGCATAGCTGCCATGGGGCAGGTTCAGGATAAGCATAAGAGCTTTTTCTTCTCAACACTGTTAGCATCTGTGTGGCTGCCCAGCCAATCCAACTGCACTCTGGCAAGGCTCACAGGAAGCTCTCTGGTTTCATAAGAAACCTGGGGCAGGACCTGTGCACATGAACACCTTGAGCCTTTTGGCTGACTCCAGCCCCACAAACCAATGGAACAGCCCTCTCTAAGAGAACCAGCTTCCTACAGACCTTATAGAAACAGGCAAAGAGCAAGAATTTGTAACTGACTGATCACCAGAGCTGCCCCAGGGGACAACAGTTCTCAGAGCCTGTGTCTGGGGTGTCCCCACCAGTGCTCACCCCAGTGCTAGGGGGCAGTGGGCCTGGAGGTAGCTCCCACAGGCACACCAGAGCTCTGCAGCCATATGGCAGCATTTCTAAAACAGCCCTTAATCCCAGTGAGATTTAAGGTGATGATTGTGTGGGTCTGGGGAGGGGAGTTGTTCAATGGCACTGAACTGCTGTGGGACCATCAGCACAGCACGAAAACAACCATATGCTTCTTTGCCCAGGGTTCCCACCCCTACCAGGAGCAGCTTAACTGATGACAGCTCACAAACAAGCTGTATGCGTACTTCATTTCCACTTTATATCCATTCCCACCATGTTCTGACAGCAAGTGCAGACAAAAGCTTAAAAAACCCCACAACAGTTTCGATAAGGATGAATTCTGGCAGAGTAAGGAATGACACTTCCAGCGTTCTCCCAGCCAGCTGATATCTGCACTGAGCAGAAAACACTCCCTGGCTGGAGAGCAGCAAGGCAGGACCTGGAGCACTGCCACTGAGCACACGCCCATTCCAAGTCCTGCACAGGATCCTGGCTGGGCAGAGCAGGATCCACACATCCACAATCAGCACTCACAGGCTGCAGCCGGGAGCACCAGTCCCTGGCCCCAGGGCCATGCAGGATGACAGGTCACCCCATCACCTCCCACGCTGCAGTCCAGGCACCCATGAGACCAGGCTGTACCTCTGGGTCATCTCACAGTTCCTGCCTAGGCTTTCCCCATCAGCCACTTCAAAAGACCAGTCTGATCCATACCAACCCCAGCAGCATCACAGAGCATCCTGCAAAGCTGGGAAGGAGGGAAGAGGTGGGCAGGAAACTCTTCACCCCCAGTTTGTCACTCTGCACCTCCCCAGGAAGGGAAGCACCATCAATTTTGAGAGTTGAAAGGCAAACTTTTCCAACCCATTTTAAAACCCATTTAAAGCCAAAATCTGGGTTAATGGGTTGGTATAAGCTGGGATATCAACATCACGACTAGCTGCAGCAGAGAAACAAGAGGATGGGTATTTACTGCAACTCAACAGTGTGTTAGCAGAACTAAAGTTGCAGTCACTGCTTCTGGTTTTACTGCCTTACCTCAAGCAACTGCTTGGGGATTTGTAATTACTTTGCAAGCTTAAAACAAAAGTCCAACCCTTTCCAAAGACAGAAGCATTCCTGCCACCCCTGTGGCAGTGTCTCCATGTTCTGTCTCACACGTCCACCTGTAGCAGTGCTGAGGGACTTTGCTCTCCAAATTCTCATGCACAAAGATGCTGCTTCACAACCTCCTTTAATTCAAGCCTGGAATGATCTGTCATTACCTGTTTGTCTAAATTGTTTTAGAAGCGAGTTTCCATCCTTAGGACAAGGTTTGCTCTCCTCACTAATGCTTCAGGACCAAGCACCAAAGTTTTCCCCTAGTTTGATGCGCGTTACCCATCCTCTTATGAATTCTGTTTGTGCTGGCAGTGGCTGCAGCAGCGAGGGGCAGAATCAGTCAGAAATGATCCCGGGAACTCCTGAGCCTTTCACACAAGGAAAGAGTGAAAGGGAAAAGCTCCCCAAGCATCAAGGGCTTTCCAGCCATATGTGCGTAAAAATTTCTCCCTGTGCCACGTGACAGAGGAAGAGGCGCAGACCCATTACACAATAATACAAATATGCCTTTGGCAACGTTGAGGCAGAACCTGGCGCTGCTGCAGGAAGCCCGCGACCCGCACAAAGAGGAGTGAAACCTTAAAGAACACAGAGCGAGGTCAATACCGCAGACCCCTCGAAGGACGCTGCTGCGGCCGGACGGGGCTCAGGCTCTGCAGCAAAACAGCTGCTTAAAGCCGAGTGGTTTCCAGCGCCTGTCAAGATCTCTCTGAAGGGATCAGTCCTGGTGAGTAGATTCACTTTGCCTTTTGTTTCTTCCCCTCCCTGCTCTCAACCTTAACTTTGAAATCTGACCAAATAAGGTCTAGATCACTGAGCACACAGGTTTCCAACCCGCACAAGGATCCATAACGGCAACAGTTGCCACTTATAGAAGTACTCGAGGAAGAAAATGTTCCTCATATTTTTGCTGGGAGCACCCACTTCGTACAGCCAAAGCCACAGCCTCTCCCTTTGCTCTGGTTCCCATCAGAAGATTCTGTAACGGGGCTTTAGCTCAGGCTGAGAGGGTCGCACAGGCATCCCTGGCTGCCTAAAGCGTGGACGGTGATGCAGGTTCAGGCACAGAAGATGCATCGCTTTCCTTCGTCTCCTTCGGCACTGCTCTGTGCAATAGCAGATAACAGATCAAACTCGTATCTGCTATAACTACTTCACTGACTTGTATCAGAAATTAAATACACTCATTTCAGCTGCTGTAACCAGCAGCACACCTCATTTTATCTACATCACCTCATGGGCCCAAGAGCTCTCGTGCTTCTACCTCAGGGACACTGCTGGGCAACCACCAGAGCCAAGAATTAAGATCACAGGGATAATGATTACTTTGAAGACTAATTAGGACACCTTGAGGTATGCTGGGAAATTGTGAAGTAGGAAGATGGTTGTTCTGTTTAAGTCTCTTAAAGAGTACTGAAAGGAAACAGAGCAGAATGTCACAGTTACTTGTTTGCAGCTGGGTTCCCCCCTCTCAGGCTATCAGACTGTCACCATTCATTCCTCTGCACAGCAATGCCCCCACACTGTCTCCTCTTCTCTCCCCTTCTATGCTTCTCCTCCCCACGGGCAGGCACACACCATCACTGCATGGCACAGGTTGACTTCCCTGGCCAAAAATCACCACCCAGCCACTGCACATGCCTCCAAACCTGCCCACATCTGCAAACCCTCAGGGATTTTCCCTCTCATGGGAGTTCAGACCAGCTAACCTGTAAGCACCAGAAAGTACACCTGATCCTTTGTACCTTCATCTCATTCTTATAGGCAAAATTACCACTTACAGACACACCTATCTGATGTATACACATCTATAGAATTGGCCTGGCTTCTAAACTGTGAAGTGGCTCAGGAAGCAAAACCGTAGCAGGGCTGGGATGAGGGTGGTCACACCAGGGCTTGCAGGAGCCATGTGGAACAGGGATGTCCTGGTAGCCAAAGCCATAGGGGAGATACGGCAAGAGATGTGTCCACCTAGGTTCCTGCCTATGAGGCCCCTCAGCAGCAGCAAGCATACCCCCAGGCTGCAGTGGCCATGAGAAGCAGGAGCTGCAGGTCAGGACTGCCTAAGCGCCCAGACATTTGCAGCACAGTTTGGAGCCTCTCTCCTCTCTCTCTGGGTGAGGTTTGATCAGCTGTGATCAGAACATGAGGTATTGGCCAGGGCCTACCTAGCAGCTGGGAGCTCAAAGGGTCTTTCCTCCAAGACCCTCAGAGCAACTCACTGCTGCCCATGACCATTATGTGCCCACCATGAGCTGCATCATCTCCTGAGCCAAGGGCTGGGTCTTCTTCAAAGCAACCTAGAAAGCACTACTGCTGCTAAATACTTCAGAAGACATAGTTTCAGAGTGACTCAATAGATATTTTTAAGTATTGGGAAGGAAAGCATTGAGATCTGCTCTCATGGAGGGAGAGGCACCTCACACATGAAGGCCCCAGCTCAGCACAAATGCACTTGGTAACCTCGAGCAATTCCTAGTGCTGCTGCAGGCTCTGCTGGGGAGAAGCTGTAGCCCTAAGCCTGGCCAGCCATGCCTACGCTGCAGACACCAAAGCTAGAGCTTATGTGAAGCCAGTCCAGCCTTTTTTCCCACACTGAAATCTGCGCTCAGTACCAGTGTGCTCTGCCCCAGTGCTGAGGAGCTGAACACTCACATTTCACCAGCAGGTCCCTTTCCTACAGCCAACTTCCATTCCCTGTGCTCAGACAACACAGGGTCTGCTCTCCTCCCCTCCACCACCAGTCAGTGCTTGTAACCCCCTGGGCATAGCACCCCCTCCCAAACAACAGGCATCAGTTCTGGCCAGAAAGTCTCCAAAGCCCTATTAACAAAGACATTAATTGTCATTAGAAAAGTAAGACCTCAGCTGAAAGCAGGCTGCGTGGCCTCCAGTGCCAGGCCTGCCACCATGCTGCCAAGAGGAAAGATGCTGATCTGTTTCCAATTTGCTTTTTGGAGCTCATCAGTCGTTCTACATCGAGGAGCAATTTTCCTTTTAAGGTGGAGCAGCATGAGGTTTGTTTTCTTTCAAAGAGATTTCTTTAAGAGGTTATTTATAGAACCTCTTGTGAATGTGACTGTGCTTTGCATCCCACGCACTGCTGTGATGTGGGATGAAATGTTCTTGTGGAGCCGTTAATTAACATGGACTCGGGAGCTGTGTCAGAGCACGGATCCAGGTAGTCCAATATTCCCCATCTATCCAAGTACCGGTACTACTAACTTCCCAGCCTCGGGGCATTTTGTGTTTGCCACTTTTATCCCATCAGGTCAATTAACTGGGTTGTCTGAAGGCACAAGTAGTACTTAACGTAAGAAGCATTAAGAGAAGTAGCTGCCCTCCTGCCCTGTGCTCCCTCTTGTCTGTTCTTTCTCTCCATGAAGCAGTCCCAGCTTTTTTCCAGGTTATGCTCCACAATGACATTTTTCCTTGCCACAACTTCTCAGCGTCATCCGCCTCCAGACGCCTCTCACTTCCACCCCATTTGAGGTGGTTACTGGGAAGCAGACGCAGCTTTCCTTGGGACCTCCCCAATCCTCAGGCATTTTAACATTTTATTTCCCTTTCCATTAAGTGAGAAGCCTTTATTCAATTGTCCACATTAACACTGGCTGGTGATTTCTCTCTCACAAGGCCATTAAACTGACACCATTCACCAGCAGCAAGTAAACTGAGGTATCAGGAAAGCAAAATAGCACTGAAGAACAAAATGGCTTAACAGCCAAATCCAGCCTGCTGATCTGTTCTGCATTTCCCACTCCTCTGCATGTTCTTAATTATACATATCGCAGAACTGAAGGCTCCCACTCAGCATTAGTATGTAGCACACTGCTCACTGGATGTGGAGCATGTAATGTGCATTTCCACCCCCGTTAGGAGCCAGTACCAGGATAAGAGCGCTAAGACCAACATGAAATTTATACAATACTTTAAGAATCTCATTTCCAGTGCAGGAGTTAAACATAACACTGCTGGGGAGATGCTAAAGCCACACAGTATTTGATGTAATGCCAGGCAGGACCTTGCCTGACCAGAAGACCACCAACAGACTGAAAGGCAGGGATATCCCAGCTCACCTTCTCTTTCATCTCTGTTTAACTCCAAATTTGCTTCAGGAGCAAAGCTTAAAGAAATGTATGAAAGGCAGTTTTCTTGCTTCGCAATCATCTCTCATATTCTGTATTTCATTAACAGGACTTCAGGAGGTCCCTTCCTACCCAAACCGTTCTACGATTCCATGTGATAAGAAAGCCCATGCAAACTGATGATTCTTGTAAAATACTTAACCCTCTACTGTCAGAGGTAGCTGTATTAAGGGAAAAAAATGAGTCTTTTCCATCAGAGTGAACACCTCTTCACCCTGGGGCAGGGGCTGCATCAGAGCAATACGTGGCTAATTTCTTTTTGAAAAAAGAAAATCCTTTGGCTTTGGCATGATCTCTCCTAATCAAAAAGCTATTATGCAAACAGTGAACCAGCCACAGATTTGTATGGGACAGTTTTAGGCTTCATGTCTCATTTCTCCAAGGGATACTCCACCTACAGAAGCTGAAAGAAATAAATTAGGCCAGGGGATGCCTTTCATCACCCCACCAGCTTGTTTCTGTATTCATACAGCTGGAGAAGAGCCCAACTCCATCAGCCCATGGTCAGTACTCACCAGGGAGCACCAGCCCTGCTGGGAAGCTGGTAGCTGGTGATGGCCATAACTTCCCTGGTGATGGCTGGTGGCTGGCCATAACTTCCCTCACCAGCAAAGCAAAGGGAGGAGAAAATCCTCAGTCCAGGTATGGGGAAGCCTTCTGTTCTGAGGAGGGGATGGCAGGAGCATCTTTACCCATGGGTGGTCAGAAACTGATACTGTATAGGAGGATGTCTCTTTTTTTAATATATCTGTAGCCATATGCAGAACCCTAATGCTATTTTAAACATTTCTAATACCCAGAGTCTCAGATGGGTCATGCATGAAGATGGGCCCTCATCAATCAGCCTGATTTTGAGCATCTTCTCTAAGCTGCTGAAGCGTCTGAGCAGTATTTCAAGATGCAGTGGAGTTACTCAGGAGATGCACATGAAGCATAGGTATTTGCAAACCACTCCATGCACAGACATCCAGAGGGATATTTTACAATATAATATCTGCTCTGCATCATTAGATTCTTAATGGGAATAGCTTTATTCCAGAACTTATTTTCTAGCACTATCTCCCCACCCAGGAGTGGAGTAAGACAAGCCCAGGAGGCTCAGCTTTCCACTGTGAATGAAGGTTCCAAAAAAGCCCTTGGCATTTGCTATACTTCAAGCAGTGGCTCACTTTACAGAGCCAGGAGACCAACACTGGCCAAGGTTTTAAGTTACCTATCTTTCCAAGGTGAGTGGTAGTAACAAACAAAGATGGAGCTATTACAGCCCCAGAGGCAGCTCATCACAGTAGGAGGCTGAAAACCCACCAGTGGGGCTGGTTACAGCTGCAGGGGCAGCTGCACCCCAAAACCAAGCCAGACTTGGTGGCTGATTCAGCTGCAGGTTGTGCAGTGCCGTGCAGATGAACTGTGGTCAAGAACAGAACATTTTATGCTAGCTAAGAGGCTCAATGTACTCTGCCAGGCAAAACATAGTAAGGACTCTCTTGGCCACAAGCCTATCTTCTAAATCATAGAATGGTTTGGGTTTGGAAGGGACCTTAGAGCTCATCCAGTTCTAACTCCCTGCCATGGGCAGGGACACCTTCCACTAGACCAGATAGCTCCAAGTCTCATCCAAGCTGGCCTTGACCACTGCCAGGGATGGGGCTTAAATTCAGCCCTGCATCATGCTATGGGTTTTGTGCTTGATAAGAAACCCCAGCTGCAGAGCAGGTCTCACTGAGGAGGTTTACACCAAATTATCTCCTATTTTCGTGCAAGTCCTGGTGGAGGGGACACCTCCGTACCCACATGTGCTAGATACCACCCACAGCAGCCATATCCCATCTCCTTTTTACAGGCTGCGCCATGATCTCTGCTGTCCTCCTCCTGTGGACTGTGCCTTGTGTGGCAAACCACATCCTGGGGGGCTTTGCCAAGGGAGCTCTGCAGGAAGGTACCCAGCTGGCATGCAGCCTGCCCGGCCCCCCCGGGCCACCCGGACCCCCTGGTGCACCCGGGACTCCAGGGACAGTCGGCAGGATGGGATTCCCAGGCAAGGATGGCAAGGACGGCAAGGATGGGGATAAAGGCGAGCATGGAGATGAAGGTAATAGAAAAGCACTTCTTAACACAAGGGTCACATGTAAAAGCAATACTACAACAGCCCAGTTAACAGCAACGCATCACCCCAAATCTGAGCCCCAGCACAGACAACATCTCACAGGAAACTTCTAGAAATTTCCACTCTCCCCCCTCTAACATCTCACACTTGTGAGCTCCTGTGGGGGGGGTTCAGACTTGCAATATTTGCTGATAGCATCTTATTGCTGTATGCAATTCCTATCGGCTTCATTTTGTTATGAAGTGACATTTTCCCTGTTCTGATATATGCTCACTAAACAAGACAAGGTGGTGGTTTCTGACTCCTGCTTTCAAGCAGAACAAAGTTAGGTGAAAAAAAATCAAGCACTTGCTGCCCAGAGCACTCTAGCTGGGTGACAGGCACTGCTCTGACCATGCTGAATCTAAATCAAAGCAAACAATCACCCTTATTTAATCCAACAACCCTTTAAATCCAGCCTTACAGTCAGCAAGCATCAGGACCAGCTGTGGTGAAAACACAGTGATTTCCTATTGCCACACTAGAGTGCACTCCTGATTCAGCACAGCATCAGCATGCAAAAGCTGCATCTTATTCTCTTCTCCCACCCCCAAAACTGGGAATCTGGAGAACAGGTTTCCACCCACAGCTACATTTAACTCTTGTGTTGCTGCAGCAGCAGCTCAAGAGATAGGGTATAAACCGCCATGAATTTGTCTTATATCAGACCACACCACAATCAGCAGTTTCAGCATCACTGTGACAGCATAGCTGGCTTCCCATCTCAAGGCAGTTCCTGCACTCTATGTCCTCTGGCTCATCCTCCAGATATGCCAGGCTTTTTATTACACCTCGATGCTTTGTTGGTTTATTTTTCAACACCAGATTAATGTTAAATGTAAAAACAAAAAAAAACCAAAACCAAAAAACATTAAAAGAGACAGGAGATTCGAGCAGTATTCCATCTGCTCAAAGCTGGGTTCCAAAAGCTTCACAAACCTGTCCCACTCATGAAAAACCCCAAACATTTAAAGCTTGTTCTTGGCTAGCTTTACAATTAATTACTCCCTTTTTGCAAGTGAGCCATATAACTGAGCCAGCCTTTTGGCCCCTAAGAAGGACAGGCCGTTCTGTTCCCAAGTCCCACTGTTATCATGCCACTACCTACCTAACAGTCCTGACAGATGTCTCCCAGGTGGTATATCACTGGGATTCTCACCAGCAGGGTTTTCCTCCTAAATGAAAATATACTGTTGGAATGACACAACCCCTTTCCACTTGCCATATCAACTCTTTGACTGAAAGATTTACAAGGCTATTTATCTTCTAGGTCCGCAAGGCAGAACAGGAAACCCCGGCAAGCCAGGCCCAAAGGGGAAAGCAGGAGCTATTGGCAAAGCAGGCCCACGAGGGCCCAAGGGTTTAAAGGGTAATCCTGGAAAAAATGGGGCCCCAGGGAAAAAAGGACCTAAAGGGAACAAGGGCGAGACTGGACTGCCAGGACCCTGTACTTGTAATGCCAACAAAGCCAAGTCTGCCTTCTCTGTGGCAGTCTCCAAGAGCTACCCAAGGGAAAGGCTGCCCATCAAATTTGACAGGATCCTGATGAATGAGGGAGGACATTACAATGCTTCCAGTGGGAAATTTGTATGCAGCATCCCAGGTATTTACTACTTCACTTATGATATCACTTTGGCCAACAAACATTTGGCCATTGGCTTGGTCCACAACGGGCAGTACCGGATTAAGACTTTTGATGCAAACACTGGGAACCATGACGTTGCCTCCGGATCAACCATCCTTTCTTTGAAACAGGAGGATGAGGTATGGCTGCAGATATTTTACTCAGAACAAAATGGGCTCTTTTATGATCCTTACTGGACAGACAGCTTATTTACTGGCTTCCTGATATATCCTGATCAAGATTATCTCAATGAAATATGAGAAACTAACCTGTGGGAAACACCAGGAAATGCATGAGACCTCAGTCCAGCAAAGTGTAGCCTGTACATGGACATGAGTGGAATTATCATACAATTCCACGTTTTTGGCGCTAGCAGCCTGTATTGGGTATTCAGATATTCACTTGATGTCATCAACTGCTCCACAGGTACCAGGACCAGCAGGACTCACCTTTCAGCAGCCTCATGAATCTCTCAGTCTCAAAGCCACCCAGTGTGTTTTCTCAGATTTCAACCTCCATGTACCAGCACTGGAGTCCTGCATCTGGTTACTCTGCAACATGCCATGGACATGTAACTCACATACTGGTGCTGAATGCTTTATTATATTATTGTTATAAAGCCTGGAAACCAGCAACCATTTCCTGAAGGCTGAGCTCAGAAGTGCCACTGATGTTAGAGACTGTATCACTGCACCTCCTCCCCCTACACCCTGTAATAGTAATAAACCCTTTTAATACAGAATTACACTTTACCAGCTACTTAAGAGTCAGGAAGTCGTCAGTTAAAGTTATAAAAGTAAGAGTAGCTCTTAGCCTCATCAAAGCAGCCCTGATAAGCAAAGGCATCTGGTCTGAATAGGAAACGACACAAAAGAGCTCTCATTTTTAAGGTTAAAGGTAAGGCTCCTCCTAAGACACAAGCTGCTGCACTGAGCATCACTGGTGCTTCTCAGATTTCAGCCTCCATGTACCAGCACTGGAGTCCTGTGTCTGGTTTCAGACAGTCTTTGATAAGCTGCAATCAGAATCTAAACTGGACTGTGCAAGTCAACTACCCATGGGCTTCTGAGCCACAGTGGATTATGGACTTTACAGATCAATTTTACTTTTACAAGTGAAAATATCTGCATGATTTTTGTGGACTACAGTAACTGTAGCTGCACATAACTGTAACTGTGTTATAGCTTACAAAAATCTTTTCAAGTACATTTTATAAAATAAAGCTGAACAAAAGTACTGCTGGAATAGTCTTGATGTTCATTAAAGTGGCTTCCCAGAAGGTATTTCAAAACTGTGTTACAGATTCCACAGACACTGTTGGGTTTAGGGATGGATTTTGTAGGTACCAGAGCAATGGGAGTATTCCTCTCTCCAGCCCAGCAAGCTGGGAAATGCATAGGGTTTTCTGCTCTCTGTGCCATAAACCTGCAAGGTGGAAGAATAGGATCTGTGCATTCCCCTAAAGCTGCTAACCCAGATGGCAAGTGTCCTTTCCCTGACAGTGGTTGCTCAGATAATTTATTTCTCTTTCCAAAGTGCTCTCATTCCAGGCTGTCCTCGGCTGCATCTGCAGGCAGCTTCCCAAAGGAAGCAGTTTAACAACTGTGTTTCTCTTTCATACCAAGCCCCTCACTCCGACCCTACCAGCCCAGTGAGGGAAATACCCACTTTTTAGCTGGGCTGAAGTGCATACAGGTTTCTGCCCAAACACAGGTCCCTCAGCAGCTGTAGAATGCTAAGAGCAGCTCAAGGGAGGTGGTGGGACACAGGAGAATGTTGCATCTCTACAGCACTACCCAACTGTGGTGCACCCAAAGAGGAAATTACATAGTACAGCTTTAATTAGTCACTGCTGCCAAAATACAGATCTTGCTTCTCTCCTCATTCTTCCCCCTTGATTCACTGCATTATCCATTCCCTAAAGTGAGTATTTTGGGGGGGAAGTGAGGGTGGTTTTTATTATTATTGTTTGGGTTTTATTTGTATTCAAGTTAGTTCTCTACCAATTTTGAGCTGAACTCCCTTGGCACCAGGCAAATACCAGGGCTGGAACAGAACCACAGGGGATAAGGCTGAGAAGAGGAGGGTGGAGAAGAAGCAGCAGTGAGCAATTAGATCAGCTCAGCCACTCAGTCTTCCTTTATCTGCAGGGAAGGCCCCAGCAGGGAGCCTCTTCCTCCCAGTGTCAGCCTTCTCAGAGAGACACAAGCTGGTTTCCCCAGATGAGAAGCAAGAGACATTACTAACTGTCTGACAGTGTCCTTTTTATTCTAGTGAAAAGGAAAACCTGTAAATGAGTCTTGAAATCTGGCATATCAAAATGCAAGTTATAAAGAACCACAGCTCCCCGCTGGGAGCTCAGTGCCATCGCACTTGCTTTCAGTCTGGGCTGCCAGGTCCTTCCACGGGAGTAGCACAGGCTGCTGGCTCCTGCCTCCTCCTGTCCCCCTGGGAACTGCCCCAGCCACCCCCTCGGTCACAGAGCTGCCCTCTGTGCTGCACGGCTCAAACCTCAGCCCCAGGCACCTGCTGCCTCCAAGCAATGGGAAACCCAAACTAATAAATTAAAGCAGGCAGGAGGGAGTGGAACAGCTTCTACAGATTGTTTAACCTCCCATGGGGCTGAACGCACTTAAAGATACATCATAAGTATTTCTATGAAAGCGGCATGAACATTCAATGTGATACATGTGGGTTCTTGCACAGATTGCTCTGAAAAAGATGGATTTCATCTTACAATGCCATAAAAGCAACTGGAATGCTGAACAAAATGTCTCCACTCTGCCCAATCCTGCCAAAGATTCATCTCAAGCAGCTCCCCTCATCCTGCCTCACCCAGGAGAGGAGGGAGGGAAGGGCAGCTGGCAGGCTATAGTGTGCCTGGGTCACTACATGGTCAATCACTGAAATATCAGAGGGAGAAGGAATCCCAGACAAAACTCAAAGTGCTCGGCTCAGACTTCAGAGAATTTTAAAGCACCACATTCCAGCTTGCCTCTGCATCTTCAGGCTGCATTCTGGTTTGTGCTGCCATTATCCCCCAGCCAAGCAGTTACTAACTTTGTTTTAAACTGAAACTGAGATTTACATAAAGTATCTTTATTCCAGAAACATAAATTTCTGGAAATTCACCAAGTAATGAGCTGCGGTTTTCACAGCCAAGCTGTGCCTCAAGAGAGCACCGCTCCCACACAGACTGCTCGCCTCAGCCCAGGCAGCTGCCTGCACCTCTGGCACAGCAGGACAAGAGCTGGGAATGGTGGTAGCTGGGCAAGCACATGGGCAGATGTCACCAGGAAGGCAGGAGGAATGTCCTGGCTGAGCAGGACACCATCCACATCTGCCAGACCTTCTGCTGCAGCATCCCCCTTCACCACCAAGTGTCAGAGCTGCCCCTTGCACCGTGTTTTGGTACAAATGAGTCCCTCCAGGTCATCCAACATGGCAGGACAGGGAAGCAAGGAAAGGCAAGAGCACCCACCTCCAGTGTTCAATTTTCCACAGAGAAAAGGCTCAGCTGGTGTCTCATCAGATACCAGGGTGGACCCAGCTGTGAACACAGACACCTGCTCAGGTCCCCTCCAAAGCAGAGGAGTTTTTCTCTATCAAAGGAGCTTGTCTTAACTCCCACAGAGCCTTCTCCATCCCATATCCAACCCCACTTCCTTGCAGCACTACACTTCCAGCTCAGGCACAACTCTTATTTCACACTGCCTGAGCACTCTGCACAAACATCTGCAGAGTGGGAAGTGCTCAGCATTGGATGAGCCCAAAGACATCTCCTGCCTGGTGCAGCTTCTGACTGCTTAGCTCAGCCCCCCCAGAGCCTTTTTCCATCCCTTCAGGGCTGGTCAGCACAAAAGGACCTCAAGGGTTTGGAGGTTTTTTAACCCTACATTTCAATGCTAGTAATGAAAAGAAAATAACAGAGATATTTCACTATGGAAAATTAACATTAACCACTGACTTGGTGTACACAGTTTCTGGTAAGCAATGAGGTGATGTCACAGCTGGAAGCTGTGCTGCCTAAGTAGCACCACTTCCCTGACAACCATGCTATGGCAGGCCCACATTACAGTGTATAACATCACATAGTCCTGGGGCCACATGGATGCTGGTGGCTCTCTGCACCATACCCACTGTCCCACCATCTGGCAGCCCCTTTCCACTGCCAAGGGCTACTTCTGCACTCAAAACAAGACATATCCAACAGCAGAAATTGGAGTTACCTCAGGACAGTACCAGCCCAAGAGGCACAGCTCCCAATGCCACACTACAGCATTGCTGTAATCCCACAACAGCCCTGTCATTTCTCCCTGCTCACAGCAACTCTGTGCAGGAAAGGCCATATCCCCTGGTGCTTGATATGCAGGGTCAAGAAGGGAAAGCCTCTAACAAGGAGGAGTATGTTCACAGAGTTTCTGATTTGCACATAAACCACTAGTTGAGAGGAAGAACAAGGAAGTGAATGCTCAGAGCAGGAAGGAGCAGGGATGAGAAGATGATGTGGTTCAAGGAGAATTCAGGGAGGGGGCTGGCTAGTGCCTCATGTTAGCTCTCAGGCATAAAGCTCTGATGTTTCAGGCTACTGGGCAGCAACAGGCTCATGAGCTTCCCTGTGGGTGCTCAGTGTTCCAAGGCAAGACTCAAACTACTCAGCATCAGAAGAGAGCTAAGAACTGTGACCATTTAAAAGTCTTTGACTAAAACAGGCTCTTCAAGCTACACAGAAGTGCAACAATACTTTATTAAAGCCTAAAATGCTACCTGTAATACTGCTCTTTCCTTGCACTGTCTCAGTCTTAGTCTGGCATGGCTACACACCCAACAGCAATTAATTGGGGTTAAAGCCTTCAGACCAGCCAGGCTTAATAATTAGTTTCCAAGAACAGTCCTTATCCTGTAGCATTGTCTAAGTGAAAATAACAATTTTACATAGCTTGTTTCTACTAACAGCAAAGGAAAGCAGGTTGAAGCTCCCCAAACCCATGAGCCCCATATGGAAGGTACAGCCCTACTCTCAACCCTGCCATATGTGGGAGCAGAGAACCCCCCTGCCTCTGATCAGCTTGGTAATGGTTCTGTACTAAGCCTAATCCAGCAAAGCAAGGGCAGAGCTCACAGCATCCTCTCCTGGGTGTTTTTCTCACTAGTAGATCAGGCCCTCCCGGCCCAGCCCCATCAGTGCTGACTCTTAGGAAGAGCAGGACAAGCAGACTTAGGCACAACTCCACAAATCACATCATTCCAGTTTAATGCTGCTGAAGGAAAAGGCCCTTCTTACCTCTTGTTGCTCAAAGCTGCACCTCCTTGCTTTGCACTGGTATCTCCCTCTAAACATAGCAGAAAACCAACCTAGGAGAAAAATTAGGTTCAGTAAGATAGTCCATGTAACAAAAATACACAAACAACAGAGGGTAAATAGAAAACATGGAAGAACATAGAGGAACAGAATTAAAGAAACTCTTCCTTCTTGTCAGTAAAAAACCCACTACACTATACAAAGCACTCAAATTGGCTTAAATAATGTTCAAACTGTTGCTGAGCATCATTTAGCTTTGGGGCTCTGGTGAAATGGGAGGCACCTGGGTAACAGCAAGTTGGGTTGCACACCTAGGGGAAGAGAAGCAGTATCCTGGAGGGGTGCTGGGCCCATGCTGGCATGAAGTGGTCCCTGTTTGCACCAATCTTCTTGTTGGGTACAAAAGAAGCTTCTTTCTATCTCTGGTAGCAGGTGGGGTAGAGGGGTGATTATATGCACAAGTGGCTTCTTGGAGTATATCCCTGATGTACATATACAGTTTCCTTTCAAGTGTACAGGCATGAGCAGATGCTGCTTGTGTTACCCTTGAGACTTGACTAAAAAGCCCACTTTTCCTACCCAGGCTCAACTAAGAGTAGCCCAGCTCTTTGCTGAGACAGCAACAGCATCTCTCTGTGCATGGGACTGTCTGTTCACCACCGCATTTCCACTGCATTGCTTCCCTAGCTGACTGCCTGTCTCCTCTGAGACATTCGTGTTGGCCAGTAAGATAGGGGTTTGCCATATGAACCACTTGGGGTCACTTTGCAGTTGATATTCTATGCTATTTTCAGACAGTTTTCCTGCCTAAAAGCAGGTTTATTGCCCCAGCACCCAGAATGGTAGCACTAGTGATAAAGATGTTAACTTGCTTAGTTAAACTGTTTTTTAAGGGAAAACTGACAATTCCAAATACAGCTTCACCAGTGAATTTGACTGACTCTTCCCCTGTGCCTTGACTTGTTAATGATGAAGAATAACATAAACCTTCTCAAAGTCAACATAAACTCCATGCAAACCTACTTTTGAAATGTCCATGGAATTTTACCTTTATGTCAGTCTGACTTTCAAAACACTTGAAAATGAAATCAACACAGTTCTGTTGTGGTTAAAGCCTGGTTTTTAACCCAAACTTTACCTGTTATATCAGAACTTAATGACATTTTTTGACTGATCCTGTTTGGATGAAAAAGATATACCTTAGCTGCAGTCAGTTTTTACAGTATCAACCAGATAATGATAATGTCTGTGTGCTGCTCATTTGACTGTCAAAACAGCTCTGGATGCCCTGGTTTATGTCCATGGCCTTGCTGGCACTCCCTCCTTCGGATAGAGCAATTCCAAGGTTCAAGGCTATGTCTGAGCTCTTATCAAGTCCAGAATTACTACTCTAATTTGTTACTGGGAATATTTTATGATATCAAAGACACTGTTTGAGACTGCTAACAGCCATGCTGCAGAAAGGAAAACATTATTTGTTTTCACTTTTAACATCAATGCAGTTACTGAAGGAAACTTCTGATACATCAGAATTTGTTCTCAAATGGAATGAGTGAAATACATGGACCACATTCTGGAAAAACAAAATCTTTTGGCTGCAAAGTTAAACCCAACATCACATGGAACAGTTTTCTATTTCATGTGGAATCTCAAGATATGTTTTTATTAATTCAGATTTAAGAAATGCAAGAGCTTTAAATCAACAGATGCCGTGGACATGAAGCTCTGCAAAGCCATTCCATGTTCCTATTACTGAAATTTGATTTCAAAGAACTGACACACTTTCTTTCAAATAATAGTACTGGTTTGATTTACACTGTAAAAAATAGAATTATTGCTATCAGACATATATTTAAAAGCTGCTACAGAAAATTGATGTATTATTGTATGAACCATGATCAGACTACTTGTCAAGAAATGCTCTGGCTGTTATTCAACAAAACAGTTAAGCACATGCTCAGTTCTAAGCAAAAAGAGAAGACATCTTTTTCTCTGTCTTAATGTAAGGCACCAAAGTGCTTTGTTTAAGGGTTCCAGGATGTGCTTAAAAGAAAATAAGGGAAAATTATTTCTGATGGACACTTGGTGGCAGCTTTTATCTGCAGGCTTAACAGCTGCTGCCACTTAACTTCACTGCCTGGCTTTTATAGCAGGGCCAAGCCAGCAAAGATGGGACTATAAACAACTGGGGTATGTCTTCCGGGAAGATCTGGTCAACGACTTTCTTTGATCACAAAAATATTTTCCTAGGAGCACTAAAATCAACACAAACATTTGACTGGAGCAGCAGATTTTCGTTGTCCCTTTCCTGTAGGAAATCAACAGAGAAAATTTAGCTCTTTAAATGGGAAAGCTGTTGCTAGGCCTGCTAACATTTCTTGTGAACATTTTTCATCCTTCCTGGGTCAGTAGTGAGACTTGGGTATAAAACAGGTTCCGTAGTGATTGTTTTGGCTCCTGGAATTGCTAAGCGGAGTGCTGAGAATGACTTGTTGGAATATTTCAGTTTAGTCTGCTGCAGTATCCACTGAACTATACAGATGTTCCTCAGAGGGCTGGGAACTGTAGTGCCTGGTGGTTTCTGGGGCTCTTTGGTTTAAAACTTGGAATGGATGAGCGTCCTTGAGCTCCCAGGGCAGCACAGTGACTGGTGCCCAGTCTGGAAGCTTTAGCCAGGCTGAGCACCAACGGTGACCCCCCCAGCTCCAGTTTTTGTGGCAGCACAGCAGGGTCCTGCTGTAGCCTGTGCTGTGTGCTGCTGTGTAACAGGGATGAGACCTGTACCAGAGACACGAGATGTGGGTTACATGGGGAATGTGGGGGAGTGTACCCCCAGTTAAGTCCCAGCTCAGTGTCTGCACAGGACAGGTTTTTTTCTGGCACTGGGAGACCTTGCCAAACCTTGACAAACCTTGCCATGTGGCCCAAAAGGGATTCCTATCAAACCTCATGCTCAGATATGAGCAAGCGCTTCTGTCTACAGATTTCTGGCAGCTTAAGGCAGAGTATCTTGTGTTGGGAATCATAAACCATGGAAAAAGTCAGTATCTTCTGTTGACTCTGAGAATATTTATTGAGTATTCAGAGTCTTCGTTACTGGGACAAGCTTTACATTCCATTTTATCCGGCCGTTTTGGTGCTCTGCCCTTTCCGGTGCAGCCAACAGCGACAGACCCAGGTCACCGCTGCGGCGGGTCTGGTCTGCCCTGACGCTCCCTGGTCCGCGCCGTCCGGTCCGGTGCCGCGGGGACAGCGCAGGTGTAACGGCCACTAACGGCGGCTGGCGCTGGGGGCGGAAGGACGTGTCCTTGCGCGGAGCAGCCGGACGATTGTTAGCGTAACTAACGGAGCAGCACCGCTCTCCTGCGAGGTGTGCACCCTGCGGCAGCGCTCCCGACCGGCCCCGGGGGGGTGGCTGGGGAGGCGCCCCGGACGTGGTGCATAAATCAAAGGGTTAAGCAGTCGTTAGCGCTGATAGTGGGGCCGGTTGGTGCCGCGGGGAGGGCCGGCGGAAACGGCCGCGGGGCTTCGGGTGACTTGTCTGGCTTGTTTTCCCTCGCTGCAGAGCGGTCCCGTTTCTCTTCCAGACCTTTGTCTGGATGGAAAGAAAAGGATGGAGGAGCAGTGGTGGAAAGGGGAGCTGGCAGCAGACATCCATCACACCCTGAGGATGAAGGTTGGATCCCGCTTTGTTCCTTCCCCCCCTTCTCACCCCACTGGCCCGTGGAGCAGGGCCCGGAGTGGCCCCTGCTGCGCTCGGGGTCGGCAGTTCCCCTTCGGCCCGTCGCGGAGGGGCAGGTTTGCACTGAGCCCTTCCCTGTGCTCTGCTTGAAACCTTTTCAAAGCCAAACCTGTGAAAGCTGCTACCTAAAAATATCCGTCTGCGACTATTCTGTAGCGTTAACTTAGCGGAGGCGCTGATAACTGATTGCATTAAACCCTAAGAGGATGCTGCTGCTGACCCGTCAAAAATCAGCGTGTTGTGGAACTGGAGAAAGAGCGTTGTTTCTTTCCCAACAGATAAATGCTAGAGTTAGAGTTAAGAGGTGGGATCCTGCTCATTGGCAGACTGCAGAGGAGCTGGAAAAACAGCTATAGTGGGGCTTGTAGTGGCTTTTCTGGAAGTTACGTGTATCGTTTACGCGTGGAGTAGAAAACTAGCAAAATGTCCTGCAATACTATTGCAGAATAGCCCAGCGGCTGTTCGCTGAACCTGTACGGGAAACAGGTACCACCGAGCTGCTTGTTAGCTTCTCCCGTTCCCTTCGGCAGGCTCCGAACTTTGGAGAAGCTCTAAAGTGCCGTTTAGTGAGGTGGCATGAGAGAGCCCTCGACAAATACTGACTACCTGCAATTGACGCAGCTTTTAAATTGCTGAAGTTAAGGCTAGCAAAGTTATGCTTTGGACATTCTGCTCCCTTTACAGGCATTTAGCAATAATGTCAGGTGAGTTAACTGTTGTTAGGTATCTGCGAGGGGCTCTGTTAGTTCTCACCTCCTCCAGCTGAGGCAGGTCCTCCTCGTTCTACAGGGAGCAGTAACTGAGAATCGACTTGACAGGGTGTTAAAAGAAGGGTGTGAGGAAGCTTTGATTATTTATTTGGTTTTGAGTGCCCACTACCTTTTAAATTGACTTTCATGCTTCAGCCTGCTTTTGGATGCATCTGACTTGAAATTGCAAAAACTTGTTCTTTGTATATGGATACTAACCTAGGCCAGCTGAAATGACAAGAATTGCTTGAATTCAAAGAACCCCCCCCCAAAAGGGAGCTTTTTTTTCTGGTCTGAGGAAGTTTTACAACTCTTTCTGCTTGGACTGTCATAATCCTAATTCTGCCTATCTTGTAAGGATGATTTTTCTTTTTGAAGGAAGTACTACATGAGAATCCAGACTGCAAGTTTATCAAGCAAAAATAATCACAGCCCTTAAAGCTTGTTTGGTTCACTTCCTGTGATTTATCCTTTTCTTTTGCCAAGGTTTGCTTTTTTGATGTCTGAAGTGTCAGAATTTACTGTAGAGCATTGTGGAATTCCTCAAAAGGATCCTTCAACAAAGTTTTGGGAAGATAAATAGTTTTGAGGTGCTGAAGTCAGTGTTGTGAGCATGGACCAGTTTTAGGGACACCCGTAGCCATTGAATAGAACGGAATAAGCTTCAACAGAGGCATCTCCTCTAGAGTATTAGTGTGTTAGTGCATTACTAGTGTATGAGCATGGTAATGGAGTACAGAAGATTTAGGCAAAGGTACCCTCAAGCCTGAATGACTTTTCTGGTTTAAGACCGTTGCTGCGGAGTCTTAGTCTGGAACAGCGTGTGTCTCCGGTGAAAATAAACAGGGCCAGTTTAAAATAATTTGTTTCAAATGGCAAATATTTTCTGAAAACAACTGAAGAATCGTTAAAAGCACTGTTTGTTGTTTATATTTTTTCTTTTTCCTCGAAAAATAATTTAGGCACACATACAGAAATATGCCTACCATGAAACAGCCCAAGTTTTATGTTAACAACTGGAGAAAATGTTATGCCATCCCTCCCATTCCTCCAGCTGGATTTGGGAGTTCTTAACCTCACTGAAAGTTGATGTCCTTTGTGACATATGCTGTGTGCTGTATCTGATGGGTTATGTTCTGCATGAGAGCAGATACTGAATGTGTGTGCTATACCTGACTTCTCATTCAGAGAGGGCTGAAAGATGCTGTGAGGCTTTGTGACTTCCCAAAGGCTCTAGCTCAATGCAGAGGAAATTAATAGCCTCTGAATTGTCTGACTAGTAAAATATCTGTGCTGTGATTATTGGCATGTAGTGTTCAGCTTAGCAGGGTTGTATTGTGTTAGTTACTGAGTGTGCTGACCTAGTGGACCAAAATGCCTAAATTTCAATAGTGCTACATGCATCCTTAAGCTTTAAATGAAAGATTAAATATTCCCCTGGATTAGGCCAGAGTATTAAACCTGACTGAGCTGAGTAGGAAAATAAAAATTGGAGCATACTCTCTGTGTTTGTACTAGAAGAGTCTAGCCCACACCAAGCAAAGAAACTATGCTGTATGTGTTGGTATTTTCTGGTACTTAGCTACTTCTACAATGGCCCTGCATTACTGATAATGGAAAGGTACTGGTTGTGCTGGGTAGCTGACTTCCATGTCAAAAATGGGAGATCTCTCTGTATGGATGTGGGACTACTGCAACATCTGCCCAAACCTCTTCTGTCCACTTTAGTAGTGCAGAATATTCCACAAGAGTGAAAGCTGAGTGACAACTCAGTGATGGGATTTTTTGTTTGCTTGTTGTTTAAATTTGAGGAAATACTTTGCTGTAGAAGGCAGTCTGAGTGTCCCAGAAATAAGTGATGTCTGTTTGCTATTCCTCTCCTATTTTTTGTGCTTATGTTGGGCTGTTTCCTTCCAGGATATGTTCATTTCCTGCAATTAATGAGAATTGCTAATCTGCCTGCATTTCCCTTTTATTTATCTCTTGCATAGCTTCTCAGAGCAGAGGCAAACTTAACAGGATTTGTTGCTTGTGAATTTAAAAGGTTAAAAATTGTAACTTGATCGTTTTAAAGGCAGTCCAAATTACTGTCTGCAGTTGCTTTCAGCCAGGTGAGAAGAACTGATCCTGTTTCTGCTGAGAGCAAACAGTTCTTTGCCATTAAGTGGTAGAAATGTATGAGTGATTTCCTCTAGGTGAATGCTCCTCCACAGCTATCTCCCACCTCCTATAGATTTAAAAATCTTAATGAGGAAATGCTGTTTACCACCACGATGTGTTTCATTCTATTTTGACATGTAGCATTTCCCTTGGCTTTGTCTGGAGTGTTATTTTGGTGTGACTTTCTGAAGCAGGAGTGTAATCCATACAGGCTTTGTTGTGAGGGGCCCTTCACTGCTCTTAGGTAATGTCAGCATAAATGCGTTTCTTGCAGTTTTAGATCATCCTGTTAATAGTGCAGGACCCTTTCATTAACTTTGTTCAGTTAATCTCTTCCCCTTCTCCCTGCATACAGTGTATGTCCCTGTACTTTCTGTAGTTGTGCCAAAGCATCTGGTTTACTTAACTGGCAGATAGCGTGAAGGTCTTGATGTAACGAAGTACTGTGTTATCTTTTAGCCTCTGAAGTCCACTCTTGTCCTTGTTATTGTAAAAAATGGTCATCCCTTCACTGCTTAATTAAATGGTAAATTTGACATAGTCAGATCTGTCTGGCACAGCCTGAACTGCAGATTGGTGCAGACTACCCAGTGACACTCTGAGCAGAGGGAAGGTATTAGGGTGTTGTGTAGGTGTTGCTTTTGGGTTTATCTTTTTAAAACGATCTAGATGAGAACCTGTGGACACGCAAAGGTTTTGTGCTCTTTTCTATTTCATTTAATAGGATAAAACATTAACCTTGCATTTTGATGCACCTTTCCCATTTTAGTCAGCTGTAAAAGTAAGGTGTAAAAGGAATTGAGGAGCATTAATAGCAGGATTTTTTTATCCAAGTCTGAAACAAAAGCATAATCTGTTCACTCAACAGAAAACACACACAAACCCCCCTAGCCTTTGAAAATCAGCAACAATAGCATTACTGGTGACTTGCTGTAATTTGCTTCTGTTCAGCATGAAGCTAAAAGGAACAGGTGTCCTAATAAAGTACATGGTTATTCATGATCTCTCTTCTTTTTCCTTAAAGTTGGAATTTCAGTTTTCACACTCCTGTCTCTGATCCTTCTCAGATTAGCTGCTTGTGAGTTCTTTGAAGTGTATAAGAAGGACTTAATGAAATGCTTTATAAGATACTACAGTGGAACACATGAAGTAATTGATTTTCAAGCACAATATTAGTTCAACTTTCCTGCAAATTTCAACTGCCTGGGACTGTTGCAAGGATGCTGAAGGGTGGAATGGATTCAAGCCCGAGAAGTTTTAATGTACAGTTGAAATAGTGTCTTGGTTTGCCCCCCAGGGTTTTTGTGTGACATCTCAGTAGTGCTCCTGAAGCCTAAGTGTCTATGCTGAGTTCAGATCTTGAGGAAAAGCTAAATGCATCAGCTGTACTCTACTATCAGACTGTTCACAAACACACTAAATCTTTTTGACCAATTAATTAAACTGCAGTCAGCTAAGCATGGAAGCACTCACCAGCAAGTTTCCTACGTGTGATTTTGTTACTGGAAGGCACAGTGCTGCAGTCTGGATTGGTTCTGTGGAGGGGAGAGAGAACAGCGTGATGTTAGTAGCAGAATTAAATTGGTTGTATGCTACCTACCTACTGCAAAAAAAGCCTGCCGAGTGCTTTCAATTTTCAAGCTCCTGCATAAAAAAGTAGTATAAATTTTTCTTTGTATGTCACCTTCTTGTCTGCGTAAATAATGCATTAGAGGAGATAGCTTTTAGTGGTTTCTTATATGTAGTGCAATAATTGTATCCAAGAGGTCAGTTTGGCACCTTTCTCCCACAGCTGGAAAGCTGTTTGCTTAAAACACCAAACAGGAAGGAGTTTGTCTCTTTCAAAGAACAACTGTTAATAGCCTGCTAGATAAGCTTTCCCTTTATTTTTCATCTACAGGCATTTCTTTTTCCTGTTCTAATGCCAACAACTTTGCAGTATCTGTTATTCTTGCTATAGGAATTCTTAAGAATCTGGTGGAGGTCACGTACAGGCTGTTTTTCCAGAGCATGCAACATACAGAGAGCTAAATGACTGCCGAAGTTACCATGGGTTTTCCTACTTTTGACTTAAATACTTAATAAAGGCACTTTTAATTTGAGTGCCTTATACTGACACCACACAAGTAGTGTCTTGGTTTTATGTACTTTTCCCCTGGATTAATAAGAATCATGGAGAATTTATTGAAGCTTAAGGTACACTTCATTGGGTGTCTTTTTCATCAGCTGGAAGCCTTTTTTTTCAGATTTTGGGTTAGGATCAGTGATGAACATTTGTGAGCTGTGGTAGCAGGGGCTATATGCTGAATTCTGGTGAGGTATCCAGAAACACAAGTAGATAATAAGATATTAGAGAAGTATAAAGTTCGTATTAGTAAATGAAGCCTGTGTCTGTGGAGGGGAGTACTGCAACACTTATTTCTAGATGAATAGTCTTTACTGTTACTGAGGAGCTTTGGCTCAGGTGCTTTGTTTTGCTCCAGAAAGCCTAAGATAATTTACCTGGCTGTCCACGGAGGGATGCAGTTCTCTGGAGATTGGCTGTGCAGCAGGTGGTACCCTGCAGCTGGGACTGCTGGTGCTGGGGGAGGGAGGAGAGCAGTAAGGAGAACCGGAGCTGTTGCAGGAGTCAGAAGATGCTGCATGTTTGACCTGTGGCACAGAACAGATCCCAGCTGAAGTCCGACTGCTCTGGTAGAAAACTACATGGTAGAAACCCAGATTTAGTTAACAGCTCTGTGAATTTCAGAACCTGAGGCATATTTGATACTGTTTCATTTTCCTTGTCAAAAAAGCCCGTGAGTAGTTCTAAAATACCTTGATGAATTCCGCTTTTCTTCAGAGCACTGATCGTTATTAGTGAGCCTTATTACCATAATGTCACATCACTTGCTAACTTTCGACTGCTAATTTTTTTTTCTCCTGACTGCTTGTCAGTTCATTACTGGTTACCAGTGGGAGAAGAGCTTTAACTGAAAATAAATTGGACAGAGAAAAATGTACGCATGGAATTTCTTGCCCTATTGAACACCAGACCACGGATGAGGTTAAGTACTGGGTAGACTGGCCTGTGTTAGGTGCTGCTTTAAGGGAGCTGGAGGAAGTGATCCTGTTAAGTTTTCTTCCTCTCCACTTCAATCGCTGTTTGGCTCATTTAGATTAAATTGCCAGTGAAAGCCTCATCTTCCTGTGGTTGTTCAAAAGCTTTCTTTAGTCTTGTTTAGTCTTGTTGCCTGGTGCTTCCTTTAGGGATGGATTCTGAAGTGCTTTTGCTCAGTCCAGTTAGAAAGCCATCCAGATGGGACAAAATCATGTCTCCTAAGCTCAGGTAATGGATTGTGCCAGCTGAAGTGGTCAGGTTACTGATGGTGAGCTGTCTCTGCAGAGAATGAATGGCTAATGTCTGGAGCCTGTCTGGCTTTCAGATGTGATTGCTGAGGAAGATTTGTCCACTACAACACCACTTAAAAGTGTTTACACTGACTCCCTGCTTTTGGAAGGTCAGGTCTTGAAGTTGGTAGGAGGTGACAGCTTAAAATTTGTCTTCACTTTAACACTGTTTCTCAGTCCAAGCCTTACTTTTCAGGTTTTGAGTTTAAATGGTGATCCCTTTAAATGCTGTGGTCTGACTTTCTGGAGGCTTTTTGTGAAGAGACACTGATCAATAGATTGAGCAAAGCTGGCCAAGTCATTTCCAAGACACCTGTGCTGCTGCTTTTAGCATTTCAATGTGGTAATTGCTCAGTAGCCCAAAGCAAAGTTGCTGAAATAAACAGGTCAAAGATAAGCAGAAGCAGCATATGAAAGGGCAATTCCTGCAGACAAGGGGACTTGGTCTTTCCTGGAGATAGTGGCAAAAAATAAGTAATTGAAATGATTTATTCTTGCTCTCCAGAAGTTAATTCGTTTTTCCTCCTTAAGAGTTGTGTTTGCTGATTCTGCATCACTATCCCCAAAGCAGCAATGGCATTTTTTAATTCAAAGGAATAATTATTTTCTTTATGAGTTTATGCTAAAGAATCCTGGGTGAGGGGGGTGATGGAAGGAGATACATACCCACAGCAGTGCTGATAACTGTAATCCTGCTGGTCAGTTCTTGCATTGTTAAACTATTAATTACTTGCTTTCCTTTAAAAGAAAATCTCACCATTTAAGACTGCTCTGTCAGTGTAAAAGCAGCCCTATTAAACCACTTACTAGCTGCTTCATGCTATGTGGTGCAGGGCAAGACTGTTGCCTATACGCAGATAATTACCCTTGATGAATTAATGTAAGAAACCACAGCACATGGTTCTGTTCCTCCAAACAGTAATCCTGAAGTTGAACCTTGTCTGTGCTGTCAGGTCTCATTATACTGAAACCCATGTGCATGTTTTTGATGAACAAAATGGAAATGCCTTTCACTTGTGCCCTTTGCTGGTAGCAGATTGTCAAAAAAAAAAAAAAGCAGATATGTTGCAGGAGAGTAAATGTCTGTTAAACCAGTAACAAAATAATCCTATTGGCTTAAATCCAGTGCTTTGACTGGTCTTTGAATTTGCTAGTGCAGTGGGCTGAGGAGGGGTAGTTCTGGCTTCTGAGCATCAGAGGTTTGGATGCAAGACTCTGGATCTTTGCATTAATCCTGAGCCTCTAATGCTCACCCATTGAACTGTAACATTTAGACATGTCAGAATTTTTGACTACATGTATAACTGAGGCTACTGGTTATGTTTTGTTATGGGCTGAAAATCAAATACCACAATAAATATGTATGCTGGCCTCAGTGTATGTTAGCTGTTGAAACAGGAAAAACATCTCAGAAAATGAAACTTGAAGCTCCTACAAGTCACCTAGAAGAACAAAATATGTCAGAGGTAGAATTGCCACCTGATCTTATGATAGCTTGGGCTTTGTATAGACATAGTTAAAAACATCCAGCTATTTTAACTGATGTAAGCACTGAGCTTTAAACCATTTCTGTCAGAACATTTGTTATTGGTATGCTATGAATTCCTGCTCTGAACCTGTGTATGTCACTTGCACTGATGGATTGAAATCTCTGTACATAAGGCAATTGAAAAATCAAATTTACGGGTTTTTTTCTGGGTATAAAACAATGGGGGGGAACATGTCCCATTGTCTCCCTGCTTTATAAATTGTTACTGGTGGGTGATTTCTTTCTAATCCCCCAGAGCAGGCTGTCCCAGGTTTCAAAGGGCTGTTTGCCTGTCCACAGCATGTGTCTGTTCAGTCCGAAATGTGTTTTTCAGTGACTGACTTTAAAAAGGCCTGGGAAGCAATCATCCGGAACAGCACTCAGCTTGCTGTCTTTGTAAGCTGCTTCTGGTTTGGGAGCCTCCCTGGTTTCCAGTTGTGTGCCCCTCGGAGTCTGATTGTGTAGCTATTTTTCCCTGATAAGTTGAACCTCCTTGTGGAATGTCTCCTTCCAGAGGATGAAAGGAGCGTGGGCAGCAACAGTGCCAGATGTGCAAGGTGCTGCTTCTTCTGTATTGGGGTAGCCAGGTCAGATACTTCTTCCCAGCACTTGATTAAAAAAATACCTGATTTATGTAGTAGAATTAACTGCTGTGTAGAGCTATCCTGCTGCACTGTACTACTTCTGATTTATTTTCAAATATAGGTAATACAAAAGTTATGTATTACCTTGATAAATTACTGAGATACCCTTTCAGCAAGTGTGTACTTTTCTGATCCATGCCTGTCAACATGGTGTTCAGCCCATTTTAATTCAAGTCTGGCCATGGTAACTGCACTAGGATATGACCATGTCTAAAGAGAGAAAGTGTCAATGTCTAAGTGGTTTTAGCTTGTTGCAGGTATTCCCAAGCAACTTCACTCCCACCCTTAAGCTACCCTTTGCATAGTGGCTACAAACCTGTGTGTAAAAACACTTGCAGGTGAAGACCTAGCATAGGTAGACCATAAACTTACATAATTCTCCCTTGGAAATGAGAATTCATATATTGTATGTGAAATACAGTCTCAGTTCAATAATTAGCTCTTTAAATGCTGAAACAGGTTACTACAGAAAATACTGGAACTTGCTATAACTATGAAAGTCTAATCATTCTCCCATTTTGTTCATTGTTATTGCTAGCTGCAGCCACATAACATGTGAAATTCTTAAATATTAGTTAGATGTGATTTATTCTAAAGACCTATGCTTGTTTTTTGACACCAAATGTAGTAAGTTGGGCAGTTGAGGAGGGGGCAGTATCAGGGAAACGTATCTTGCCCTTCTTGCTGAATGAAACTCTTAAAACTCTATGTAACAACCTAATTGGGGTAAACAAAGTTAAAAATGAATCCTTTAAGATGGCAAAAAAGTTTGGTGTTCTGTAGAAAGAAACAGCTGCAGTGTTTGAGCATATGATTAATGCTGGTGAGGAAAGTGTGTGGATGACCAAAGTATTAGAAGTTAACTGACTGTCAAAACATGCAGTAATCCAGCCCTGATTTCTATGTCAATCACTGTTGTAGCTGCTAAGCATTTGCCATAGCAGGTGGTGGGTGTTGGTTTGGGATTCCAGACACTGAAATGCTTTCTGTTTCAGTACCTTTCTTCCTATTTTCTTTCCCTATAGGAACTTAAATTGCCTGTGTACAAGGCTCGTTCACCACAGATTGGGATGCGCCGATACTTCATTGATGTCCTGACTGTGCTCAGCAACCATTGCAACCTCTGCCCTACAGCCCGGCATCTCGCTATCTATCTACTGGACCTCTTCATGGATCGCTATGATGTGACTGCCAAGCAACTGTACATAATTTCATTTGCCTGTCTTCTCCTAGCAAGTAAGTTGGCTACTGTCTATTAAGGCTTTCTCTTCTGAGCAGATGGTTGTTTTCCTTATATATCATGTACTGTTTTCTCTGTGTTAACAGCTTTCACCTACTTAGGATAAAGCCTGATGAAGTCCAAATCAAGGCGTAAAGCAGTCTGTTAATAAGCTCGACTCAGCTGCATAACTTGCACTACACGTCTATATTCAAGGATTTTAAAGGAAGCAAAAAAGCTTTCAAGACTTTAATTATGTAAATAACTGAAGTAAAATGCAACTTTAGGCCATCTCTGTGCAACTGTGAAGGAAAAGGAAGTTCACAAACTGCCCTATGATAATACTAGAGGGAAATGTTTTGTAACTTCTGCCTGTTGGGGGTGAGGGGGTAGCAGTATGCTTAAAAGAGCAAGCCTGTGTCTAGTGAATTAAAGAGTGTGAGAGTCTTTCTAAAACTAAGATCAGAGCAATGCAATAGCATGTATATATCTTGATCTGGAATAAAATCATCCCTTACGTGAAGGGTAAAAATCAACTACTGTAAAGGCAGCTTTCCTACCAACATGTAGAAACAAAACATTGACAGTTGAACCAAAGCAGTTTTGCACAAAATTAACGCCTCATAAACTTGTGTAGGTAAGGTTTAAAATGCTAGTAGGGCTCACTTTGGAGTCTTTGGGCAGCATAGGAAGCTCTGTTGTTACCGCCTGGGCCATCCTAACATTCTTTTTTGGTATATGTAGTTCAAAGTGATGCAAGTCAAGAAAAGCTACTACAATAAGTGGGAATTCCTATGTTTATTAGTTTCAAAATTATATGAAATGGCAGGAAACTTGTACTATGTACATTTTTTTTTTGTTTTGGAGTAAAAGATTCTGAGTAAGTCAGAAGTACCAACCCAAAGTCACCTTAAAAGTGACTACTACTACTACACCTCACTGTAGCAAAGAAGGGTAAAACTAGTTCCTTGCCTGTTAGTGCTAGTGCAGTAATTGGAACTTCCCGCAAAACATTACTGTAGGAAGTGGCATGGTTTTTCAGCAGAGGATTGCAGCAAAAATGCTCTGCAGGCTGTGTTGCAAGATACTTGTACTCCTGAAAAAAAATACTTTACCTTAGAGAGCAAAAAAACCAACCCAGTAATAATTGTGATGTATACATCATATCAAAATAACTGTTTAATACAGACTGTCCTTGAGTAATTGTTATAAACATGTTTTGAGAAACTCTGGGTTTTCTTCCTGATTGTTTCCTTAGAAAAAAACAGGCCGTTAAGGTTAGTGTGCAGGCCACAGACAAGCAAGATGAGGTGTAGTTAGAAGCAAGATTACTTATTCCCACTAATTACTGTAAGTGTGGGTTGTTTTGAGGGTGGGAGGGGCATAATAGAGAACCTTTTTAGACACAACTTTTGAAATAAAGCAGCAAACTTCTAAACTAAATGCAAGTTGAACACAATTCTTAAGTTTAGAAATTGTTGTAAACTTGTGTTTTGCTTTGAAGCTTGTTGCTTCCATTCTGGATCTAAAGGATCTCAAAAACTCATCTCTTTTCCTTTACCTATGAACATTGTCATCACCTATTTTTGATATCATACAGCAGCAGTGCTGTCATGATGGAAAATGTAGCATTCTACTAGATGTCCTTTAGTTAGGGCTCATTTCTAATTTTTCCCATTTTGACTGGGTCGGCAGTTTCCCCAGCCAGGGAAACTGGATGATGATAGTGTTTCCCACTTTGGTAGTAATCGGGAGGGACTGAGAAGTTAATACTGTTGCAAATAAATTGCACTAGCAGCCAAGTAATGTTCAGCCTGGACTTACTGCAGTTGAGAGGAATGTGGGTGTGTGTCCCTCATATCATCCAGTCGTTCGCTAGCCAGAAGATGTATGTTTCTTTGCAATGTATGCACATCATAATAATAGAAGGCTTCTGGCAATTCCTTCCAGACAGTTTAGCTCCTCAGAACAACTATACAAGCTTTGAAGTTTACTAATGTCATCAGTGGTTGTTACTTCCTCTGAATCAGTTCTGAAAAAGAATGGTAAAAATTGTTCACAGTGAACTAAGTACTATTGGGGAAGGGAAGGAAAAGTTGCTGGAAAAATTGATGTCACAGTTACTTTAGGAATGCATTTAGAATAGCCTATCTCTTTCACTTGCACTAAGGGAAACTTTATTATCTAAATCAAAATCATAAACTGGACATCTTTTTGTAACACAGAAAGACCTGTCCATGTGGATGTTTTGGCTAGGTACATGACTAGAGACAGAGGACCTCCTTTTGAGGTCCACTGTGGTAATATAAGAGGTTGTAGGTTCCTGCTACTGCAAGATCATTAGTGAAATCCAGTCATTGTAATTGCTCAAAAGGAGACATGCCAGCTTTTGGTGAAAAGTAATGCTGGACAGCTGGGACTGGTGGTCTTCAGCCAAGCCAGCTGGATCTAGAGCTGGGGTAGTTACCAGTACACATGCACAGAAGCCAGGACGCTGTCTCTGCATCAGGATATAGATAGATGCTCCTATAAGTGACCAAAAATGCTACTACTTTCCTTTTCCCCCAGAGCACCCAGTGCTTTTAGTAAGCTTTGTTTTTTTTTTTCCAGACAAAGTCAGCTGTCTGCTGTCAATAGATGGATTGATCTAGTTTAACTAACACTTTGAAGGGAATTGAGGAACTTTCAGTTTGCCTCACCTGGCAGCTGAGAAGGCAGATCCTTGTAGAGGGGCACGGCTGAGCAGCAGCAGGTTGTAAAGTTCTAAACTGCATCTTCATTGGGCAATTTATTACAGAAAATGATAGTGATATTAAGGTGCTCTAGCCCTAAGTGTCCTGTTAGAAAAATGGATTGTGTAAAGATAGCCCATCTGCTTTAGTGCTGCTTGACTCAAATTGCCTGCTGAAAGCTGTGCAAACCAGCTGCCCCGGAGTAGATGAGATGCACTGACACAACCCTTTCAGATGGCTCAGCTGTAGGAGCAGTAAACTCTGGCGAGAAAACAAGCACCTGGACAGTAAGACTTAAACCATTGCAATTGTTGTTCTGTGAGTTTTCTAACTGTACTATACAGGGACTGTACTGTTACGGTGTATCAGTATAGTTAAAGCAGTGCAGCTTTTGTATGTTGCTGTAAAATCCTAGCTGGGTCTTAAAACCTGTTCCTTTCTTCCCTGAGGAGCTAACCCCCTTCAGCAGCAGGTGCTTCAGTACCTGATAAAAGCAATGTCTCAGCCATTCATTGGCATTGAATGTTCCAGCAATCTTAGTTCTTACGGCCCCTCTTCCTCAAGAGGGTTCTGCTGCTATGGAGACATGAAAACAGTTTTTAAATGTGAGTATTAATTTAAGCAAAGCTGGTTTACTGCTCAGCACATCCAGTGCTGCATTGCCTCACAGAGTACTTTGGTATTTCTTATGGTTTTCCTGGCTTTATTTTGCCCAGCTCCTTAGTCTGCCAGTGAATTCTCAGCAGCTGAATTAACTCAGGACAGTAAAAGCAATTAGAGCAAGAAAAGATGTCTGTGCTAAATGGGTTCAGTTTAGGGCATGGGTAATTTTATTGCCTAATTCCTCATTGACTGTGTGGAGCTCCGGTCAGATATCAGGCAGCTTTCCTGTTTGACTGTGTTTTCTCATCCACTCTCTATTGTCCCATTTTCCTAAGCAGGTAACTGTTCTGACAAAGACAGCTGAGCTACTTCTTTTCAATAAAAGATAACAGTGGGTGTCAGTACAGGATATAGATTAGTGTAAAATTTAGCCTGTACTCTTAATTATTGTTTTTATTTCCCTGTTGATGTAGCACGTACAGAATATTTTCTTAAGTAATTAAACTTTACTGCAGTAAGGCATTAAAAACTGGGGTGCCTTGAGCTGAGTGGTATACCAGGTATTGTACTAACAGATGAAAGACACTGCAGAAGAAAGGAATTAAGCAGTCTGTCTCTAAAATAGCCTGTCTCTTTCTTGCCTTGCTTAGAGGCCATTTAGAAGCTGTGTTTGTGTCTGGGTGCAGCCTGGGAGAGAGTCTTAGAAGTTTGTTTTACCACCTTCTGGAACAGTGTAGGAATAAAGAAAAGCAGGCCTTTAGCTGTGTAAGCAACAACAGGTCTTTTCTTTATGCTGGGTTAGATGGGCTTGACTAGTTTATCCCTCTTTTGGACTGATTTTAATTGTGTATGGGACAAAACGGACTTACACTTTAGTGAGTCTTTAAATTGGCAGTCATTTTTGTTCCTTGGTCTTCTCAAGGACTCTGAAAATGTAATAAAACAAATTGCCTGCATGTCCTGCCTTTGTTTTGCTGCCCATGCAAAACCCCAGGAAGATAATCTACCCAACCACTAGCAATCAGTCTGAACTGCTGCTGTGTAGCAAGATTTACATTGTGACTGCTCCATCCACTTGCCTGCTGCAGTGGATGAAGCAGTTCATAAGGGTACATTTGATAGGGGTGATCCTTCTCTGAGACCTTTGTTTTTTCCTAGAGAAAAGCTGGCATGGATTGATAGTCTGTTCTGATAATGTGACAAATTTGCTAATGAAATGTACTTATCTATAGTTTCAGCCTTGTCCCCTTGACAACAGAACTTGCTCTGGCTTTCATTCATCAAAACAACTGTGAATGTGTAACACAAAAAGCACTCACTTTTTTATGCTGGGGAGCATCTGACTATAGAATTCAGAGTGGGACAGAACATGATCTGAAATAACTTGGAAATACCTTGTTATCATTAATCACAATGGTATTACGCACATTAAAAACGTGGCATTCTGCCCCCATTTATTTAGATTTTTACAAAAAAGTTGCTCATAAATGTAAACTTATGTTACAGGCTAATTTTACTTATCCTATTGACCTCAATAAGCTTCCTTGTATAAAAATTTGCAGCATCCATATATTTCTTAAATTAAGCATTGCTTTAAAGGCTGGTAGTTGTAATCTCAAAGCAAAGCTTTTTGAGGTGACAGTAGTGACAACTAAATGGTTTTATCAGTAACCAAACCCCAGAACACTTTTAATTTGAGGTGTCTATAGTGGCATTTCAGAAGCATGCAGATGACTTCAAAGGACAGACGCCAGGTGATAATGTAGGTGAAACAGCTTTGTTTTTTTTCCCAAAGTGTGATGTTGATTAAACAAGTCAGTGTTATTTGTTTGGTCCGTATTAAACTTGAAACTGTCTTGGCTGAGCCTTTAATACTCTTGCAGCAATTGTGTTGGAGGTCCTGGTTCTCTCAGTATAAATACGCTGTACATAGAACCTCAGTTTCTGCTGCAACTGAAGGAACAGAAATAGGAATGGTATATTTTGATATCCTTAAATTAGGGAAACTGGGTAACTGGAAAAGGTTACACTGCATTTTAAAAAACATCTTAAACTTGCTCATGGCCAGCTTGCCTCTGACGTCTTTGGTCTGATGGCATGAACTAACTTTTGCTGTCTTCTCTAGATTTCAGTTCAAAATAGGTGAGGAAGTGGTTTGATAAACTTGGAAGCAAAGTGTTTTAGATCAAGGTGGAAAGTTAAAAGTAAGAATTTTCCAGTCAATAGCTTTGTCCTTTGTTAGTATGGTACCTTCCTAATACTATTGTGCTGCTCTCCAGACCTTTTGAAATTTCCAAAATTGAGTGGGAAGACAGGAGCTTACAGAACTTACAGAAGCCAGAATGACAGATCCTGTCTGTAGTTTTCTGGGCATGCAGTGGTTTCTCCTACTTCCGCTAGCATACTCACGGAGTTTCTGTATCAGGTTGACATCACCTGGGGGGAAGGAGGAGAACAAAGGGTTAACTTTTCTCTCAAATTTAATTTTTCTTAAACACTTAGTTCAGGAAACAAGGAGATTCATGAACACGTATACACACTCCTGAATTTTGAGGGCTTTTTCACTGACAGTATGCCCACAACCCTTTTGTATTGTACTTAGTACGATGGATGAATTTTGTTTTTCATTGTTATTGTTCTGGTCTTTTATGGTAGGCGCTGCCATATTACACTTTTAATGCATTTCATATCCGCTTTTGAATGTGTTAAAAAGACATTCAAGCTGCTAGGAGTACAGAAAACGGTCGGTTTTAATACACTGGGAACACTTCGGATGGAATTGCTATCTCAAACGGTTAGGAAGATCTTTTAAAATAATTTTCTAGTGCAGTATTCAGTCACTTTTAGATTTGACAAGACACTGAAGCCATATGACATACCAATATCTTGTCACTTGGTCTATGTTGGTAAAGGAGCACTCTTACAGAGGCAGCAAAAGGAAAACTGAAACGAGAACCAATTGTGGAATATATGCCCTCAAGAACAAAAAAAGGAAAAGTACAGAGTACTCCTAAGCAGCTATGGGTTTGGATTTCGCAGCAGGGATGTTCTTTAAGGTGCAGTGGAAACTTACAACTGGTGGTTGATAGTTGCTAGCTCTTGAACAAGGAGTGTCTTTTTCAGCTTGGTAACAACTGTGAATTTAAGAAGATTTAATTGTTTTCAGTTTGTAGCAAAGTAACACTGTTGCTGTATTTATCATAGCAGATTTGATTCCCAGGACTAGATTTATTGGATGCTTTTTATGAAAGGAGGATGCTTTTTATGAAATAGAGCGAGATCCTAGTTTTCTGTACAAAATGACTGCGCTTTGTACTTCCTGCTGAAAATTGAGTTATTCTAGAGACTACTGCTGTTTCAGTAGGCTGATAAATACAGTTTAGAGGAAGGTGGAGCTTTTCTCAGCTGTCTTGACTGAAAATGTATGCTCTCTCCTAACCCTGTAGGAATTATTTATGTTAATCACTTGGTTACAGTGTACTTCTCCTAGCCATTCAGTGACCTTAGTTAATGAGGCCCCCCAAGACAGGAAGGAACAAAGAGAAATTCTGAAGCAGCAAGGGCAAAGGTGGTGTTGCCGAGGGGTTTTTAATGTCTTCCTTTTTGTAGCATGTGCGTTTAGCTTTTATACCCAAAGGAGCTTTTTTCTCTCAATATTAGATCTTCTTTTGCTGTATTTTCTCCATGCTGTTTGCTTTCTACACACTTGACTGAATACCCCTCAGCAGATTACTTCCAGTTATTGTCAGCAAAACTATCTGTAATCCTAATGTGTTTATAATCCTGGGTTTGTCATTGATAGTATACTAACAATTAAAAACAAAACTGTAAAAAGGATATTGGGAATACATTGGCTACTCTGTTGCCTTTCTTGTGTCACTGTATTTACTCACCATTCTTTAAAAAGCACCTTTTATCATTAGACTTTCTGGGTTTGGGAGTATTCTTTATTGGCTTTTGGACACTCAATCATAATGATAAATCTTACCTGAAAACCGTCTCTTCTGGCAGGTAAATTTGAAGAAAAAGAAGATAAAGTTCCAAAGTTGGAGCTCTTAAATAACCTGGCGTACATGTGCAAAGTGAATGTGGTATTAAACAAGCAAGATTTGCTTACAGTAGAAATACTGCTTTTGGAAAACTTCGACTGGAACCTCTGTATGCCAACACCAGCACACTACATTGACTACTATCTCTATGTGTCTTTTGGAGAGAATGACCTTCACAATGGCTGGCCCATCACCTCGCCAACCGAAGTCAAAGACTTCCTGGAGAAATATGCATATTATTTCCTTGATTTATCAGTTCAAGGTAGGAGGATTAGTTTTGTGCTAGAATGATCTTCCACTAGGCAAAAGTCTGAAAGAGATAAAGGCTTTAAAACTTGTCATAATGTAGATTACACAAAGTTATCTGTGCAAATGCTTCCTCTTTGCAGTTATTTTAGATGGCAAGTGGGAGGTGATCCTTGTTTGTGTGCAAGTGTCTTGTCTCTTCAGAAATCTCTAGGTGGGATCAAGTTTTTCCTTCAGCTTAAAACACTAATTGGTGAGGCTCTTGCAATGGCTGCCACAGACTGTGAACTACTGTCAGCTGCAGATACGATATGCAGTTCAATATATAGATCTTTTTAAATTATATTTTTTACAGGGTCCTGTGCTGCAAGACATATTTAGAACAATGGGGCTTTTAATGATTTTGTTTGTAGCATCGCTTCCAATATCTGCCCATGTGAGAGGCAGTGAACTACAGCATCCTCATAGGCTGGGTTCAACACTTAAGATGTGTGTAATTGCCAGTACCAAACTGTGGTTCAGCTGAGACCAGTCTACAAATTTCAGCATAGTCTATTTTGTGGCCTTTTCTGAAATAAAAACTTACTGAAGCCTTTATAATAGTTATGAACAAGTGGCACAGAGATCTTCAGGAAAGCTTCATACAGTTTTGAGAGACTTTTTCTGGTCATGAGTTAATACTTTGAGATGTGTGGAACAAAGCTGTGGATGTAATTTTGTCTTGGTTTGCTGTGTATACTGGGTTCACTGCAGTGATGAGCAGGAGTATGATTCTTGTTTTTTGTTTTTCTTTTGTAGATCCCACTTTTCTCCATTTTCGTCCATCTCTGATTGCTGCAGCTTGTGTATGTGCCTCACGTATCTGTATGCAGGTTTCTCCTGCCTGGACAATGCAGCTTGAATTCCTAACATGCTATTCCTTGGAACATCTTGCCCAGTGCGTTGAGATGATGCTCATGTAAGAAAGAAACAAAGCCTGTTTGTGCTTTTAAGAAGATGTTAAGATGCTTTTTTATTTTTATTTTTTTTTAAGTAATTGTTTGGCTAGAATTAAGATAGTACAGGATTACATTGGTAGTCTCCATTTTCAGCTTGGGGAGAGGAATAAAAGCTTAAAAATCAGGTAACTTTTACTAAATACTGTATTTTAACAATAATTGTAATGCAGAACAGCATGCACAATTTAGTGTTCATTATGTTTTCTTCTACTGATTGTGTGGTTGGATGGAAGGTTTTAGAGATGGCTGATGAAAGATTTATTTTTTTTCCCCCTTTGTTTTCTTATTGTACCCACAATACACTTCCTTCAGAGACACACCAATGTATCTCCAACAATCCAGTAGGGACACATTTCAGAACTGTTCTTTGTTTTTTTTCTAGTAAAGGACATGATTGATGCCTCAATACTGGTCTGGTGTGTGAGCACATACAGTCTTAATCATTCTGTTTAGCTTTTAAAATTTTCTATTTAGGTTGGGAGTAATAGTGGACCTTCTGAATTCCTACTAAAAGCAGGGCCAACTGAAGTTAAATCAGACAACTTAGAATGTTGTCTAGTCTAATTTTGGCTGTTTCCAAGGACAGAGACTTCCTAACCTCTCAGAGCAACTTGTTGCAGTGCATCATCATTCTCATGATAACCACAAGTGTGAAAATGTTTTTTTTTCTAATATCCAACAGGAATTTGCATCGTTCCTTTATAGATATTCACTTTAATACTCTGCAAATACTATTTCAAATTTCTCTGTGTTGTGAACAGACAACTGGCCCATCAGTAAAAACATAGTTGTGATGCAAAATAGTCCATAGACCTGTTGTGTGTGAAGATTACAGCAGGGTAATTAGAAATTAATTGTGAAAGCAACTAGGGTTACAGTATACACCTAGGGCAAAAAAGCCGATAATGTAGCCTAACTGGTGAACACTTCAGGATATATGGAGCCTCTATTAAGTTCTTCTTAATAAATCCTACTTATAATTTGTTTCAGATATTATGAGAATGACATCAATGAAGCCAGTAACATAAAAAAGCAAGTAACAACTCAACATCAAGAACAGGAAGCATTGGGAAATCTGACTTACCAAGCTACTACTCAAGTTCTCTTCCAGCAATCTAGTTACCACCCTTTAACACAGCATTCAGCTACACTTTCCCAGTTCCAGTGGCCAGTACAAGATCTGTGCTCAGCTTATCGTGAATCTTTACAGCAGGCCCATAGGCCCAGTAGTGTGCTTCCTGGGAGCACTGATAGCTCCCTGAGCTCCTACACAGCTTTTCAGGCCAGCCTTCAGCCATCTCCCCAGGCTTTGCCCATCCAGACACCCTTTGTTGTGCAGGTGGCATTTGGAACAGAGAGCAGACACTGCATTTCCACAGTTTGTGGCAGTAGTTACTTCAGTGATAGTCAGTTGTATGCAGCTGGGTGTTTTGACTGATAAATACTGACAGGAGAAAAAGGTGGTATGAATAGAAGCTGAAGAAGAGACTCTGTGATACAAGATGTGTATCTGAATTAAAACCATAGAGAAACAGCATCTTTATGACTTGCCCATTCAGACAATGTTGATATGGATCCATTGATGACGGGAACCTGGTGCCTTTCTGCCAAGGGTTGTAGCTTTGGCTTTTAATGAGAGAGAGAAATAGAAATCTGTCAATATATCTCACTCAGTGTCACTTTGCGAGGCATCTGTGTGGGGACTCTGTGGAGATCACTTCCTTCTGATCTTCAGTTAGTGACTCAATAGAACTGTCTGAAAGCTTGTGTTGAAGAGTTATTTCAGGCTGGAGTTATATTGAATTTATGGCCAAGTAGCAATGTATCTAGAGAATGTTGTTGGAAAACATGGAGTAATCTCTCTCCCAGTGATGTGTTGCGTTGAACATTGGCAGCTTGTACTACTGGAAGCTTTTACTAAAATATACTGAAATTGGCATTGGTTAAATGTGAACTTTGTTTATGCAGAAATCTATATGTAGAACACTTTCTATTTCCTTTGATCAGGAGTGACAGTTCAGGAGTAAGACTTTAGAATAAAATGAAAAAAAAGAAAAACTGGCCAGAAGACTATCAAATACTTTTTGACTTGAAATTCTGCTGGAATCTGAACGTGGTGCTGCTGAACAGAACATCACTCTGCCTTCAAGTATTTTAGAAACCAAACCAAAACTTTACATCATCTCTTACATCTTTAACATGCTGCTGCTTTTGAGACTGGAGATTGTTGTTAATAAAATTGTTCATGAGCTTTATCAGGGATTTAATGTTACTTGATGAAATCCTCCTGGAAAACCTCTTAAAAGGTTCAAGGCCTTCAGATATTTCATCTTTTGGGCTCAATGACTTCTGGCAGTAGCTCAGGCTCAGGACAGAAGAACTAGTGTTAATGGGGCAAAGGTGGGGAGAAATGGTTAACTTTACTGTGAAATAAGACTTTGACTGCAGTGCTGACTTAGTTTTTTCAATACTATCTTTGCGTTCTCTTGGAAAATGTAGCTGGTAAATTGAAGATCCTGTTGCAGCTTTGCAATGGGACACACACCTACTGTCATGTATCCAGAGGGTTCTTTCTCAACTGAAACCAGGGCTCATCGTTCAGAAAACTGTCGAGGCTTTTATGGCAATGTATGTTTTTACAAGAAATGGACTTCTGCAAATGTGAACCTTCAGTTTTGATATCTACAACCTACTGTAAATTTGTTTGAAGGCAGTACTCTTGGGTTGCCTTCTCTCCTGAAGGTTCTGGGGACAGCAATACACGAAATGTGCAATATGCTTTTACTGACTTGGGGCATTTTTTTCAAGTTGTGCCTCATAGTGCTGTTTTAAATTATATTTTTAGAGACTTGTTTTTAATGGTGTTTTAGGGTGGAGGGGAAAAATGAGCCTGCATGCTATTGTGTGTTTGTGTACCATGTTCCAAGAACACAACTTCTGGTATCAACCTAATAATTTCTTCCATTCAGCAGGCTAGAGCAATCTTCTTAGTTTATTTTTTTTTAAATGCAGACTATAACTGAGGAGGCAGTACTCATGAGAAATTAGTCTAGAGCTTTAGAGAACTTTGTCTTTTATTCTGTTAGCTTTGTATTTATATTAAACTTTATTTTCAGAAGACTTCAGTGTGTGCTTTTGTCTTTCAAGAGTCATAAAGAACAACATACACATGGCAGTACTGTTGGGGGGAGTTTTTTATCACCCTTATAATTTGTGCATCACGTGCAGTGTTATACTTTGGACTGCCATTGTGCTTAATGGTGAAAATACTTGCTAAGTTCCCAGTGAAAGTTTCTAATAAACAAGCCACACAGCTGAAGTACCCCCTTCTTTTTGCAGTTTCTCCTTAGCTTTTAACAGCTAGTAACAAGTACATGTCTGTACCTTCAAAATAATTGATCTGAGCACTCATAATGTTTTATAGAAGAGTGGAGATCAGGAATTTGGTCACTGCACAAGAAAGGCAGAAATGTGCAGAGACAAGGTAGAGCTATAAAAGCAGATCAGATGACCAGTGTGTTTTGGAGGTGCCATTTTACCTGAGGAGATTGACAGACTGAATAGGAGAACACAGCTGTACATTCAGTCTTTCTTCTGGTGACTATATTCTAAGCAGGAATTGTGCACTGACTTCCATGTTCCATATGTGCTGTTGTATCATGGGTGGAGTTGGGGCAGATGAAGTCTAAGAGCAGCCTCTGAAAGGGAAGAGATTTATTAGAATGTGAGTTGGCTTAATACTGCTGCCTGACAGCTCTCTCCACAATGCCTTGAATGTTGGTGGCAATTCAACACATTTAATTACTAAGTAAATACTTTTTAATGTCTCTGGTTATTTGTTTGTTTTTCTCTTTTGTCAAACGCCTCATCAGGAAGAGCAAATGTAAAGGTGCAGCCAACATAAAGCTGCTTTTCTGAAGCCTTTTTACCACAGTTCTGGGTGGGGTGAGCTGCAGAGGTGCATGCAAAGATGAGTTAATTTTAAAAGAAATGATTTTTTTTATTGTGCTTGTGCTCTTTGATGCTGTCACTTGCAGCATAGTCATAGATCAGAACTTTTACAAATTGATTAGCTTGTACTTCCCTGGCAGCCTTGGAAGAAAGAAAAGCTGCTGCAGAAGCAAATGCAGCAAAACATGGCTCAGAATACAAAATGGGCTATGGCACTAGTTACTCACAGGGGATGATGTTGCACAGGTAACCATAACCAAACAGAAAGCTGACATTAAAATAAACCCCCCAAATATATTAGTGAGCCCTGACAAGAGCTGCAGCAGGGATACAGGTGGAAAAAGTCTGCCAATGTTGATCAGACAGTAAAGGTTAAAATGGACTTTAAAGATCTTGCAGCTGCAGCTTGCTGCTTTTTTAAATAGGAAGCTACTACCCTCTCCCTATTTGTAAGAAAGCCACAACTTGGTGTTTGCAAAGTTGTCAAAGCCACCGTTTGATCCCTTCGTTTTAGCAAGTTTTACACATTGTAGTGAACAATTTAAAGTGTATATAATGCTCTTTGATCAGTGTAATCAACTCACCAGTAACATGTACAGGTGTTGCTGAACAAAATTTAGCTTAGTATTTTTTTACTGAGAAGTCTAGATACCAGTAAATGTGGGCAAAACTGGTGGATTCTTGGTGACAATTTTTTGCAAGTTCAACCCCACAAGCAGTTTATTTTGCTCTCTGCTGCCATTTCAAGACAAGCCAGCTGAAAAGGCAGCAATGATTTTCTTTCCCATGTGAAAGCACCCCTTAAGTGCTTTCTAGATAGGCTAGATAAGAATCCCACCCTTCCTTTCAGAGCGTTGTTGTCTGTATAATGAGGAGCGAGTTGATCACATGAAGAATGTGAAAACAAAATGTGCCAGTTGTGTAAGCTAAATGTAGTTGTGTCTAGAACTGGAATTAGTGGTGCCTTGTTTAATTTTGTTTTCAAAGCAGGGAAACATAAGGTATGAGCATCACCTGCTTCAGAGAAGGTTCTTGGGGGTGTTAATGGTTCAGACAAAACAGCACTACCCCTTAATTGCAGTATAAGCTTTAGTTTCATATATGCCCAGTGTCTACCTCTGCCTAACTCTATGGGTCACTCTGTGTAATTCATTAAGTGTTGAATATGACAGGCATATTCTAAACCCAGATGTTCTAAGATGTCATATTTGCAGAACAATGTACTAGCTCACCTGAACTCAAACAAGGAGTAAGCCTGGAGAGATCCCTTACTGCCCCTCAATATAATTTCATATAACTGAAGAGGCTGAATTTCAGCAGAATTCTATGAAATCAGTAGATTTGGTTATGCAAGTACTAAAAGAATGTCTCAAGATTGAACAGATTTCAGATTCGACTTGTGTTTAATTAGAGCTCAGCATTATGCTTTGCCTTGCAGAGTAAATACATTGAGCAACACCTGCTCATAAGACCCATGTAGCCTGTTTGGGGTAAAATGATGAAGCCTGGATGAAACCTTGTTTCAGCTGGAAAATGTAGTAATCTCTACTGAGGAAAAAATATAAAAAGGAATCAAAAGCCTTTTTTAATGCAACATACCAAAATCACTGGCATTAACAGTCATGTACCCAATGAGAAAATTGATTTTGTGTACACAAGACACTTGCCCTGGCTAGTTACTGGTTAGCTTGAGAGGGCAAACAGCTCAGTGGATCCAGAAGGCAAGACAAGCTGGAAAAAAAAGAGCATGAAAAGGGAAAATCTTTGTGGACCCAGTATTGGCCAGAAGTGATTTAGAACAGTGAATCCATAAACTTTTATAGTTAATTCCTGTGCTGTGTCAAGAACAGGTTTGCACATGCATTTTGTGTAAATAACAGGACTGAATTGAGAAAATAAGACCACATTTTTTCATGTAAAACCTTAAATATCTTCTAGGAATTCAGGTCAAGAGGGGATATTGATGACAATGAGAAAACCATGATAGCAGTATGAAAGCATATCTTTAAATGAGTGATACACTGACTTTCTCTTGTTTTCAAGCTCCTAAATTCCTGCCCCCCAACCAGTAACAGGACAAAAGACATTTATCAGGTACTGCATTTTGATGTACACTTTGGGCAGAGTACGGTCTTATTCTCTAGGCAGAAGCTGAATAGAACTTCTATTAAGTGGGTGGAAGACAACATTTGAAAATGCTAAGTATGCATCATATCCTGAAATACTTAGATTGGACAGCATCACCAAATGCTTTGTTGCATCTTCGGATTTTTGCATTCTGATTTTCTGAGTATTTATCAGATCTTTAGGCATGGAGTAAGATGAATTTTGAGGATAACATTACTCTGAAAACCAATTCTTCATGTTTGTAAATACAATGAAAGAAAGTGGGAAAAGCAATCCATATTTATTTGCATTGCTGAATGTTTTCCAGTGCACTGGAAGAGACTGGCTTCACTGCCTTAAGCAATCTTTTTGCTGACCCTTTTGTAGACTATACCAGAAGCAGTAGAAATCTGGAATAAAGAACAAATAAAATAGGGTTGAACAGTGCAATCAGAGGTTCAGTGTCACAAATTAAAGGATCTGCTGACTGGCTCACAGAACCTATCCTTTACTGAAGCAACATTTGCCCTTTGATAGAAGACATCTAAAATATAAGCTTAGTATCATTGTCAAGTTTGAAATATACAATGCAAAAATATTCTTACACAAAAAGTTTTAGTGGTTTAGGGATATCTTAAATGTATCCTGGCTTAGACATGGTTTCACCAACTCAAAGTTATCAAAAAAATGGTAACGTAGCTTTGGAAGATCACTGAAACTACAATACTTACAGTAGAACTTGTAAACAGGACTGTCAAGCATCATGTTTTCTGATTCTCAAAAATTTTCCTGAGCTGATATATGTCTGTGCCAGTTATGTCTGAGTGTATCTTCAACAGAGACTAACTGCAAGTAAGTTACTCTGTGAACCAAGAAAGGATGCTCATCCTCCCTGAAGGAATCACTTACTGCTTTTGGAGAACAATTATCTCATTTGTGTAAAGCTCAGAATTTTAAGCCTGCTGCTTTTGAGGAGGTTTTTATTAGTTGGTTTGGTTTTTATAAGCTAACCTGGATATTTGAGAACTCACCTCCACAAGCTTTCCTCCAGAAATCTCTGAAGTATGGTGATAGTTGGGAAAATCAGCTACTAATTTCCCATCTTCCATTTTTACAGTTGCCTGTAATAGAGAAAGGTTTAATGTTCCCTGGGGTTACTGGCATTTTTATTATCAGATACATGGTAGACATCTGTACACTTGATGCTTAAAGTTTTTACCTTTAAAAATGTTGCCATGTATTACACACACAGCTTCATGAACAAGACTAAAATGTTGGTGCTTTGGTTCTTATATGTTCACAATTTAAATAGAAAAATGTTCATTTAACAGTCCATCTAACAAGTAGCATTCTCAGATACCAATAGCCTGCTTGCAAGCAGCACAAAAGTCACTGTGCACAAGTGATGTGGATCTTTACCCTAGATCCTGTACCAATTGCTGTTAAAAGCTTCTTCTGTATGGAAGAAGTATGCCAGGATGCTACTATGAAGGTCAGATATACAGCAGCCCAGCTGACCACCAAAACTAGATATGTAATTCCATCACAAAATCAGTCTTGTCTGTATAACTAGCCAGTCTTATCTGTGCTTTTAGCAATAAAGACAGATGAGGCAGTTATACTTCAAGGGGAAAAAAATTAATTTGCAAAATGAAGAGTGTATATATTCTACCACGTACCAGAAAACTGTTTTACTAATTTATGTATTGTTTAGCAACACTATACTAAAAGGCAGTGGTTTCTCTGCTGAGTCATTTACTCTGCCTCCATCTTTGGTTACTTAATAGGCTTTGAATTGCTGAACTGCCAGAGCCAAAAAGAATGGAGTTTGGAGTATTTCAGAATTGTTAACTTTGCAATAGTTTGACCAAGTAGAATTGTGTCTTATTCTGTCAGCTTTCACAAAGCCTTCTCAAAGCCAAAGACATAGTTTTTTATCTTTCATAACCAGAAAGGTGTGACTAAAAAAGTTCCGAAAATCATGCAATGCTATTGCTATGGTCTATTTGCCACAGCTCCCTGATGCAACTACTGGTTTTCCTGTCTCTCCAATACATATAAAGCATTTATCCAGTTATCTATTGCAGGGGTTTGGACACCACAGATGCAGAGGTTAGCTATCCCAAACTGTCTTATCCCTTTATATAGTTGAGAAATTAATAAGGTAAGTAAAACAACAATTAAAGCAGGTTTTGTATCCAGATTTTGTTCATGACATGAGCATATCAGTATGTGTAATCTTCCATCTTGCAAGAAGCTGCTTAACTTGCAGGTGGCTCTGTACTTCCAATAGGAAGGAGAATACAGTGATATTTTTTTCCCCACCTTCACATTACACAGGCTTTTGTTGAAGGCTCAGGCACAGGTGACTTTAAAAGGTGAGCACTGCAGACAGGCATGGGCAAAGCTAGAGACCACAGCACTCCCCTCAGCATACTGCAGCTGCTGGACCATGACACAGCTGCCAACTAACTATAGAGAGTTGCAGTGAGCATTATGTTTGCTCGAGCTGCAATAACAGTAGATGCTTGACACACTACCCTCATTATTTATTAGTACATACAGTTCTGAAGCTGTAGGTCTCTTTAAAATCAGATTTAAATATTTTGCTAGGGGTATTAAGAAATGGAGGCAAATTCCATGTTTCTAAGCTATGACAGGTGAGAAAATCAAGGAAGATGTGCCTTAGACAGATTTGATTTTCACCCTAAACTAAAAGACAACTGAGACAGGGTAGAACTGAAGAGCTAAATGAATTTACCTTGAACTTTCTACCACCCATTGTCTCCATGTCTGCTTCCTTGCCAACTGTGAATAGGTTGGTTGTGCTGCGACCTCCTGGGAAATGCTGTGTCCAGGTGAAGTCATTTCCATTTTGCACCACCTCAGTGACTATTTTGCAATTCCTTCCCATTTCAATCTTGTCACTGGGGAGACCTTAATCAACAGAAACATACAGTTTATCAAACTTAATAGCTTACCATCTGTATTTGAATTGAAGCATGCTAACAGTATGTTTGTCCTCAGCAGTATCAAAGCTCTGAGTTTAAATGACTGGTATAAAGGAAACTATAGGTACACAGCAGTGCATTTGCTAAAATAAGTCTTTGTCTTACATCCTTTTCCCTAAGAAACGATACACAGAATACATGCATAAATACAACATATGACCCCTTTTATTAACCTCCACATGCAGATGCATGCAGTTTAACATGTATGAACTTTTATATGTGCCTTTGCTATGTAGTTGCACATACCTATTCACTATGTGCTAGTGCTATTTAAATTAATAAACACAAGCACTGAACTTATGTGTTCAGATCATAGTGTCCATAAAAGCTTTTATGGGGTAATCTCTGAAACAGATTTGCATAGTCTTCTGAAAGCATTCACAGAAATCTGTTACTGTGTAAGATTTTGACAAGCGTTTTCATACTAAATTTATACCCCTACTCATGCATGGGACAGAAAAAGTGACCTTCACAATGATCATACTGCAAACAACTTGCCCCTTCATTCTACTGCCACAGAAAGGAAGTACTAATTCTGTAGAACAGGACTATTTTCTGCAGCTAGCAGCGCTTAAGTGCTGTAAGAATGAAAACTGAATCTCCTTGCTGAAGTGTAGAGCATTTCTATCACTTTTTAGCAACTGTGGATCTCAGCACATTTCAGTAAAAAGCATTTCAAAAAAGAAAAAAAGAGGCTTTTTAACTAATTTACAACCTTTACGTCTTACACCCACAACATACTCACCAATCTTAGTCACAAAGTCATCATAGTTCTCATCGCCTTCAAACTCGTATTTGCCTGTAAATGCCATGTTGCCCTGGTGATGTGGCTTGTAGAGCAGAGTAGCAGCTGGAACAAAGAATGGAGATGTGCAGATGGCTTGAGGCCCTGGTTTTTATAAACCAGCCCAAGCTGTTCAGCCCACCTATATCCACACCCCTTGGAAATATACTTTTATGATGTGTGTGAGTCATTAGCATGGATGCCATTGACCTGTATAAAAATCAAGGTTATAATTCAATTATACATCCTTGGAAATAATGTGGAGATCAGCAGAAATCAGAGACAAAAGCTCAGTTTCCGTTTTAGTGAATATTTAAACAAAGTGATACATTTTTTCTTTCAAGATTCCACTGATTTTTGCATTCAGAATAGAATAATGGTAAAATATGTTATAGTAAAACAGGGAGAAAATTGCTTCAAAGCAGTGTCCTAAGATCACAGCCTTGCTCTATTTGGAAGCATACACTGTATTAGTTAAAATATGAAAATATGAAACAAGCTGCACAGACTCCTAAGTAATTCTGGCAGGATATGGGCAGTGACAGGGTTCAGGGTAAATTACTGCACCTGCACATGTCTTACCCTTATCTCCATACAGAAAAAAAAAAATAAATATAAAATATTTTACACTACTCAGATGTAAAGTACATTAGATACTTCCATGGCACTATGTTCCCATATCTTATTTAACATCAAGAGACAAACAGTCTTGTGTATTGCTTAGCAAGTGTTTGCACAAAGTATAAAAGCTATATTTTGGAGCAGCAGAGTTCTGATTTATGCAAGAGAATCATACATTGAAAGTCAAGAAGTCTTCCGGGTAATTTAGAATGCATACAGGAGGTGTCCTATGCCTATCAAATCCACTGCCACACACAGTTAGCAGGGTAGGAAATTCCCAGCTGCTGTGGATTGGCATAGCTCCACTCACTGGCTGAGGATACAGTTTTAATCTGAAGAAAACTATTCCTAAAATTTATGTGAGAATGGCACCATAAATTGGAATTTTATTTTATTTAATCAATGAATTTAGGAAGGAACAGAAAATCAAAAAAGAAACTCCCTTTTTCCCCAGTTTTATGAATACATAACACAAGTTCAACAAGTGTTGCTATGTGCAAAGTGGGCTCCATTTCTTAAATGCAATTAATTTAATCCCACATGCTAATACAAGGACATCTCTATTTAGAATCAAGAAACTGCTCAGAAGAACAGGAACATAGACTAGGTGATTAAAAACATGGAAAACAAAGGTCCCCTAAACTTCACGACTGCTCTCCTTGGTGTACTTTCACATCAATGTATTCTATCTAATCATTTCTGAATTTCTAGTTAATATCCATACTGCACTCTATCAGAGAATGAGACAAGATTCAGTCATGGAATGAGACTTCATGGAATGAGAGTAAAATGTTAAATATCATAAATCATGGTATATCATTATGGTTTGTCCTGGGTTCAGCAGTAGCAGTCATTTTTTCTCCTTGGTAGCTGGTGCAGTGCTGTGTTTTGACTTTCGGGCTGGGAACGGTTGCTGATAGCAAGTATGTTTTGAGTTACTGCTCAAATGTTTGGTTTGTCCAAGGCCTTTTTTGAGCCTCAGCTCTACCAGGGAGGAAGGAGAGATAGGACACCTGACCCAGGCTAGCCAAAGAGGTATTCCATACCACAGCACATCATGCTCAGGGAGGTAACTGGAAGTTGGCCGGAAGGGGCTGGAGCTGGCTCTCTTCCGGGTTGGGCTCATTTCGGCAGGTGGTATTGTGTTCTCTCTCCTTGTTTGTTTCCTCTATCATTGTTTTTATTGGTGGTAGCAGTGGTGGGTTGTGTTGTACCTTGGTTGCTGGATTGGTTTTATCTCAACCCGTGGGAGTTGCATTCCTTCGGTTCTCCTCCCCATCCCTCCGGGAGAGGGGAGGGAGTGGGGGGAAGGGGTGTGTGGTGCTGCAGGACACTGAGGTGGGGTTTTAAACCACGCAAGCTGTGCGGATTGGTTTAAACCACGACATGGTTAAACTCTACACAGTAGAAACACTGCTACATCTAATAGCTTTATGATCAATAACACTGTCTTTGGGTTCACACAGTCAGTTGTACACTCCCTCAGCTCTAAATCCTGGACATTGGAGGTGTAGTTTGCAAGCTCTTGTACTGAACTGAGAAAGAACAGTGCCTCTTAGCAAATGCTGCCTCCTACAAGTCTTCTCTTTTATGGTCACATTCTGGCTGTCTCTTGATGCAGCCTCATAGACTTGGGACTGGATATAGATTATGTCATACCAGCATTAAATTCTAGAGGAACTAGAAATAAGTCTGCCTATATCCAAATCTTTTGTCACAACATACTACAATAACCCCTTAAATTAGTAACTGCCAGGGGTTAAGGTTTCATTAAATATATTTGCTATGTAGTCATATATTTAATGGCATATCACTTGTCAGGGTTTGCTGCAACTCAATGAAAAGAATCCTCTCTACTTTGTATTATTTTTTCAAGTTTACTTACTAAGCTGCTTTCTTCTGTACAAAGCCTCTGCTGGTCCTAAGTTGTACGGCCTTTAAGCCAATGATGGAATACACAGGGCATGTGAATTTTGAATAGGAAAACATTCCCTGCCTTAGGAAAATTTCTGCAGTTTCAGCACTTTTCCTTACAGGGGAAAAATGAGACGGATTCAGAATAACCCACTGACTGATGGGTGAAAAGTCTGAATCAGGCAAGAAGAGGACTTCTAATGGAAAAAAAAATTTTCTGACCAGAAAAAGCTTCAGAAAATTCCGAGTCAGTTTTATGAGAGATTACACCTGTGCATAGAAAAGAGCTTACCTCATGCTCATGGCTTGGGAATTTGTTATTTCTGGGTTGGTCTTTTACCTCCTTCCTTTTCTGAAGTCTGAGACAAAGTAACTTGAAAATCTTACATTTCATATGAAAGAAAACATTAAACTTTCAAATGGAGATACTTTTTTTGAAGTTATTTAAAACTTCTTAAAACATCTGCTTGGCGGTATGTTCCTGGCAGGAAAAGAGTTTTCTTGAGCAGATGCAGAAAGTGAACATGAGCGAAGCAGAACAGGATCACGGTCAATTTGTAAAATCAAAATGGAACAAATGTCCTAGGAATTACTGCCTTCCCACCCCTAACCCTTCACTCTCCCCATATTTACTCAGCTTTAAATTGTACCATGCTGTGCAGTGGCTGACTTTATTGTGCTAGAGTTCATGACGCCACAAAAGCCATACCATCTGCTGTCTGCATGCAATTAAAAGGATGTGTCCATACTTGAAATAGAAGAGAGCCATATACCTTCCCTCTGTGAACATTTTCTGTGTCCTATCATTAGCATTCAAAACACAGCAGTGTGCGAGAAAAGTAAGGAACTGGGGGGGTTCTGTACCTATTACAAATACATGAGATTCAGGGAAGGAAAAGAGAAACTTGTTTTACCACCAGTGTTTCCTTTGCACTTTTGATGTCTGTAAAATGATTGTGACTATCCCACAACCATATTTGACACTTGGGTTTTTTAGTTACAACTCTTTCTGCTTAATCCCAAGATTGCTGAACTTAATAACCAATTGCACAGGAGCAGACAACTGAAAACAAAACTTTATCAGCTGGACTCAGATGCTTAGGTCCTACCTGTATAAAGAGAAACAGCATTAGCATGGAAAACAATAAATTGGTTGCACATACACAGAAGCCTCAGTTCTCACTGCTATGGTAAAGCTAAGTAAATATCAGTTAAGCTACAGCAGTGTGAACTATATACCTTTAATAGAGGCAGACCCCTAGTAATTTCAGTTATTCACAGATTTGAAAATACCATTTAAAGGAGAGTATCGTTAAGTTTATTTCATACATGGGAAAGCTGAAACACTGAGAGAAAGTAACTTATGAGAGCTTATCATATAGCGAATGGATGATGCAGGCAGTAAGAAATCTTAAGTCCAGGCACTAACCTAATGTCCACAGTATAGCACATTAATTTAAACATTCTTATAATAAACAAGCCTTCAGAAGCAAACAAGAGCTGTGAACCACCACTTACTTCTAAACAGTCACCTGGTGAGTTTTACACTTCCTCACTGATGGGCTGTGACAATTCTTACCACTGTTTAACACAACTGGCTGAGCAAGCAAGCCCCTAGTTAAAATTCTCATCATCTCCATGTGGCTCAGTGTATACTGAAAGATAATCAGGCAATGTCCAGCCCCAGCTATGGTTTGGAGAGTGGGTGACTGCCGAGTCTGTCCTCAGGTTAGCTGAGCACTGAAGGCTTGTCTTGCACTGGGCTCCTGCTGTTCCAGAGAGACATGCACAACCCTATGAAGAAGGTAAATGAACTCAAGCCATAAACTCTTCTGTTTACATAAAACATACTGGGAAACAACACCACTGGCATAGTAACACCACATGGACCTTGGAGGACAGATTGAACTGGATAAGAAAAATGCCACAGCTCTGTGGAGCAGGAAAAAGATAATCAGAGTATATGAACAATACTTGAGCTTTTACATTCTCTCTCTCCCAAGATCAAATTACATTGATAGCTTTCTTGCAATGTGATATAAAAATGCTGACATCTACACAACTATAAAATACTTAGAGCTTGCCTGCAGTGGGAATGTTGTGGCATAGAGCCAGTGTGTAATATAGTAAGTTACCAATGAGTAACTTTGACTGGGTGGGTCATTCTTGGCACACATAAAGTATAAGTTTATTCACCTCCAAGGAGTTACACACTAACACTGTACATGAGATTTCCAGAGCAGGTTACCAGCATCCATCCAAACAATAAAGGTAAGGCTACACAGTGTTAATAAATGTGCTTGCTCTGCCTGGCTGCTCAGGATCAGAATCAGCATAGAATAAGTTTTGAGCGAACATGCAGTCATCTGTACCTGTTTGCACAGAGGAGTCTTTGATGTGCATTGTGAATTTGCACCTGTGTTTCTGCTCACTTACTCCAAAACAAATCCTTATTTTCATTCCTGCCTTTTTTGTTACAAAAATGTAGCGAAATTCAATAATGTATTGGAGAATGAAGGATTTCACTAAGTAGCCTTCCAAACACTGAGTCAGAACAATGTTTATTCCAAGAATAAAGGAAAAGGAGGCCCTCTGAATTTACTGCAGTTACAGTCACTTGTACAATTGTGTTAGTCTTCAAGGTCCCTGTCTCTTAAGTTTCAGCTAAAACCAGTATTCATTTAATGACCCTACACTTTGCATTTACAGTATTAGTTTCCTGCCTCTTTGGAGCTGTCAGCATGTGATGTTGCTTTTGCACATCCCTACAGCGATGCTTCATCCTTAGTGTGCTGATCACTGAAATAAATGATGGAGAGAACTTCAGAGTTATCCAGTAAAAAATAAAATAAAAATCCATGTCTATATGTATTTTAAATACAAGTATTTAATCCATTTTAACTCCTATAAAGTAGGTGAATGGATTAAATTTCTCCTCTCTTATAATGAGAGGTTGTGGGAGCTGGGCCTGTTTAGTTTAGAGAAGACTGAGAGGGAATCTCCTTAATGCATATCCATATCTCAAAGATGGATGCCAGGAGGATGGTGCCAACTCTTTTCAGTGGTGCCCAGTGACAGGATGAGGAGCAATGGCCATAAACTAACACACAATAAGTTTCACCTCAACATAAGGAATAACTTCTTAATGTTGAGGGTGGCAGAGCACTGGAATAGGCTGCCCAAGAAGGTTGTAGTCTCCTTCTCCAGAGACATTCAAAACCCACCTGGACATGTTCCCATGTAACCAGTTCTTTGTGGCCTTGCCTTGGCAGGGAGCTGGACCAGATGATGTCCAGAGGCCCCTGACCAACCCTAGCAATTCTGTGAGTCTGTGAATGTAGAGTCTGCATGCTGCTGCAGACAACCTTGGCTATATAATTTTTGTGCTTAATAGAACTCAGTTAAAATCCAATTGAATTAACAGCTATAACTGAGACTAGTGATAAAGATAAAAGATATTTCCCTGGCACAAGGTGAGAATCATAACAGAGAAAGACAAAAGAATAAAAAGCTTCAGGTGCAAAAGCTGACAACAGATTTCAGAAAGTACCATTATCTTCAGGGTACTTGGCACTGTCTTATCATTTTCAACGGAGAAAGATGCAGCTGTTCTTTATGTAGGTCACATCAAATATCGTTGTTCCATAAGAGACTGTGTCTGCCATCTGGTGGCCAACGCTCAAGGGCCCGGATGGAAGGGAGCGTGTCCTCAGCCCTCTCCTCACCCATGTAAACCCCTGACTTCACTCAGAACATACCAAGGTTTGCAGTAGCCCTGTGCCACAGCTGAATCTCAAAGAGGGATCGTTGATCTCATTCTGGTTATAATCAACTCAGTAAGAACCATGTTAAATATATTATTTATACTTATATAATATATAAAAACATCAGTTATTTATACAAGCAGTTATCTTCATGTATTTCATCTTAGGATATAGCTCTAAATGAAGATGATTTCTTAAGCATTGGTTTAAAGCAGCACTGACATATCATATAGCATTAGCCTTAGCTTAAACACAAATCCGTTTGTATTGCTGTTTTGCCAGTCAAGAAGGCACAGGACTGTGCTTCACACATGTTTAATTAACATTATAGGTCAGGGGCCAAACACTGGCTTCCCTGGATTCAGTAGGAATCATCTACAGTTGAACCAAAACTTCCACTCAATTAAATGACCTTATGTGCAAATGCTGTCTGCAGCAGGCTGGCATTTGTAAAACCCACACACAAATACAAGTGTGTATGTTTAGATGGAGCAGCACTGCTTGCAGACAGAATGGAAGGGTTACAACCTTACTCTGTGAGGTCTAAGATTCACAGACACCTTAAAGCTCCGATTTTGTCTCACTAAGCAGAAAAAAAAACCCCAAACAACCCAAATCCATGCATTCATAGTTGTGCTTACCTAACTTTGTAACCTGAGTCGCTGACCTAACATCAACACATAATAAATCTCATATTTGAGGTTGGAACTAGATGATCTTAAGGTCCTTTCCAACCCTAACTATTCTATGATTCTATGATTCTATATTGTCAGGACTATGGTTAGGATGAGAAGTTATGCAGAAAAGCTCAACACTGAATTTATCAGGATGACGTGAGTTACAACTGTGTGGCTATTGTAGACAGCATAAATAAGCTGTCAAAGACGTAAAACTCTTGTGGAAGCTTATACCCAAAGGAAAAGTTCATCAAAAGTGAGCAGTTAATCCCTTCTGTCTCCCAAGCCAGCTACCTCTGATATGCTAAACAGCTGAGTCTTCAAATGCTGGTAGGAGCAGAGGGAACATTCAGGAACCAAATCAAAGGCCTTGGACATCGTTACTTTCAGAATTTACTTGCTACAAAGTCATAAATACAACACTTTTGCATTCTTTTTGTCATGTCAGAGTCACCCTGCCCTTGAATGTCTTCCAACATGCTTTAAAGTTTATTAACCTTTCAGATGTGTTGTATAAAGCCAGCTGAGGCAAACTCAAAGACAAAATAGAGATAAGGAAAGTAATTCCATTAGTGAATGAACTAGGCTGAGTAACTATCTTTGAAGTGCTTTTAGAAGTGGAATGCAATTGAACAAGGAGTACAGATTCAAAATAAAAATAGGAACTCTCCAGTGAAAAGAAAGTTGCACTTAATGATTCTTTCAGAATGAAACCTGATCAGGAAAGCTTGTAAATTCTTAAAACAGCTGTATCTGGCAATTATTCAGCAATCCTCCACAGTAAATGGCTAATGATTATTAATTCCTTTGGTATTCTGACTAATCATTCATAATGAATTTAGAATGAACTCATTTGGCGTTAATGTAATGTGTAATTCCATGGGAGTCCCATTACAATGTTGCCTTATTAAGTATCCATTTAGTACAGGGCTAGGTGTTACTATTCTAAACCCATAAGCAGTAGAAAAGTAGTTACAAGCAAGATGGGGCTGAAGTTTTGAAAAGCTATTGCTTGTGTACCAAATCTTTAACAGAGATGCTCCAGCCAGCTCTACAGGACTCCTACAGGTGACACAGTACTGACTCTGTCCTTGCCCCAGACATGGCATCCTGATGGGTAGGATCTGACTAACAAAGAGAGGAAAGAAAGGATCCTACCAGCAGCTGATAGAAACAATCTGTGAAGGACAAAGGCAAAGAATCCAGTATTTTGAGGATTCCATAAAAGGAAATTCAACTATTTCCTGCCTATCAGGAAAACCTTTAGTTTGGATCTCCACAAAGGTAGTTTCCAGAAGGTAAGAAAACCAAGTGATTCATTCAAGCTGTACAAGCTGGTACAGCTCCTGTAAGAAGTGTTTGGCTCTGCTGCCCCTGACTGGTGTTCCTGATCTCCAAATGCTACCTCAACTGGACTGCTGAGGTCTGGTTTGAGCAACTGAAAAGACAGAAAACTAAACCTAAGGAAAAAAAAAAAAAAAAGTAAAAATATGTGCTTGATTTTCAGATGGTTTCATCAGTTTCCAGCTGGTTCCCTCAACTGTCCCAGTTGCATGGTCAGACCCTGCCAGTACAACAGGAGCTACAAGAGAGAGGTGGGAAAGATGAATGTCACCATCATGATCAACAACATGTGGCTCTTTCATTGGCCTAGAGGGGTTGCAAACCACAGATTGAGAGCAGCCTGAGGATGACAGTGCTGTTTAAATTGCTCAAGTGACTCCTACCTGTCCTTCAGTCACCTCCTACTTTGTGCTGGCACAACCCTTTACGCAGTAGTGTAGCAACCAGAGTGAGGGTGTGATTTGAATTAGAAATACCAAAGATAAAATACAAAGGTATTTTTCAGCTGGATCAGTGCTCTGATCCAGTTCTTTGCATGATCACATAGACAGCTGTACTGGCACAGTGCAAGTGCTGGCACAGAGAAAGGAAGAAGAAGGTGGAATATCTGCACAAGGTGGCCATGCCACTCTGAAGAATGCTCACTTGTAATCACGGTCTGAGTTATACATTATGATCTATATGAAAAGAATAAAGAAGTAAGGCTCTGGGGAAGAAAAGCAGAAATATGCTCATGCTGATCTGGTGATGTATGCCTAGTTCAGGGTCACTGAACAAATATGCTGCAAGCTGAAGGCTCAGTACAAATTCTCTGAACTCATTATTTCCTGTTGTCTCTTCAGAGTCCAACACCCAAGTAAATCAGTTCAGCACTCCTGGACTCGGAGGCACCAAAACAAAGAACTGGGAAGGACACCTCTGTCTCTTTTGTCTCTTCAGTCTCTTCTGGAACTGATAGCATTCTATGCAGCTTCTTGTCTTTGTTACCATAATGGGCAGCTTACTCCCTGGTATGTAAAAATCCTCTTCCAATTTCTAGTTTAAATTAATGCATGGTTATTCTAGGTCTGTTTGAGCTTGTGCCAGCATTGCCCCTTCTCTTAAATAGAACTTCTTTGTCTGAGTTTACCCCAAAATCTGTAAGACAGCAGTTATGTTCTCTGTTTTGCTGGGGTAAATAAATTGGGCTAAGCCATGACAAACTGTTAGACACTTCTGAAATGACAGACTTTTTTACTTCCTCTTATCATCCAACTATTCCTCTTCACTTCCTCCAATTTCCCATAACCTTATTGGAACACAGGTGACTGGGACCTATAACATTTTCCAGCTCAACAATATGTTTCATTGGTAGACTTTTAAACTAAGGTAGACCTTTTAAACTAAGATTGCTACAGACATACTAAAATCTTTTGGTTTTACAGTAAGATTGATACCAGCAACTTCTTGTGAATCTAATTGATCCTTCTTCTTCAGGATTCTTCTCTTTAATTAATAATACTAAATGTTAACAACTGCATCCAATTCAATGGAGATTGACAGCAGAAATAGGAAGCTCTCTCAATTTTTAAGTTCTAATAACCACTACAACAGAAGACATGAAGATTCTTGTTATGCCAGTTTTCACTTGTGTTATCTGAAAACACAAAGTGAAACTAATTCTGGCTACTAGCACTTTGGCTCACACAAAACTGCTAAGATTTCTTTGAAATATCATATTTGGATTAAGAGCCACTATGTAACATTTTGAACCTCAATGGTTTTAGTCTAATACAGTTGCTAAAATGGGATATAATTCAACCTTACCTGTAGTCGTCTGCACACTGAGTTAAAGACACTACCTCTATATATTTCTTTGTTCTATATATTTCTACTAGAAGTCCCTAAAAGAAAGTAACTCTAGTTCTAATAAAGTTAGTAACTCTCAACCCTAAAGATAGGAATCATTACAACTACTCTTTCAGACTTTTCTGACCAAAATGCAATAGTCATCTCCCCTTTACCTACCATAGTTCATTTGATGTGCTGTAAAGATTTTATTACTTGATAGCATCGATACGATTATACTTGCTGACACATCAGGACAACATGGCTCCATATGGGAGCTTATCTTCAAAGTAATCTAGCCTAATCTGAAGACTTCTGGCACATGGCTGTGGTCTTCTGCGCAATCCTCAGCCATCACCAAAAGCAGGGAAGAAAGCTGCATACTAACGTAAAATGAATGTACACTGTATTAGCATTTAAAATTCACAGGAGCTGATAGTAGGGAGGGTAACTGAATGGGATAGTCTGTTGGCAACAAATACCACCACCAAGAAAAAAATAATCAAATTCTTTCATAGCCACAACCCACAATGTACTTGGAAGGTACTGTGCTCTGGAAGCCTCCTCTCGAAAGCTACCCACTAAATTTGTATCATAATTTATTCAAATTAGGCTTAGAAGACAGCAGGATGAACATGGGCTGAAGCCAGGTCTCAGCGTTTCAGAAACTTACCCTGCTTCTGCAGCACAAACTGTGGCTCTGTGTGAGCTCTGGTGGCAGGCCTCTCACCATAGCTGGGCAGTTTGCAGTCCTAGAGCTTGTTTTCCCATGCATTGAACTGACTTGCATATCTTACAGTTATTCCTCCTTCTCATATACTCTTCTGCAGCACCCTGTGATTGCATTCTAGCAGGCAGCATTCACTCCACTGCAATCATCACAGAATGCTTTGCTCCACCTAAGAAACCATTTAGCACACATGATGTTGATTTAGGCTTTCTTGGAGAAATACTGCACAGAGCTTGCCTTCAACTACATCTAATGAAGTCAATAAAGAGCAATATATAACACCATGCTTACTTGTTTTTCTGTAGGAATTCTGCTAAAAGCTGCTCTGTTTCTTCCCAAACAAGTGATATTCTAAAACAATAAATCAGTTTTTAAGTGCAATTTGTCATACAGAAGACAGATTTCAAAAATCTACAGATGTAATACAAGGAACAGTGAAAAAAAGGAGATTACAAACAAATTATTTGCCTTTTTCAATTTTACTCACATTATTTGCTATCAAGCATAGGCTACTGCTGTTTAGCCTTTGGATAGAAAGGAAGGAAATGATGGACTTTCAACAACAAACATTATCTACTGAATAAAATACTACTATTTAGGCTTTCAAGACAATGTATTTTGTTGTATTAATTGAGAATCTAACAGAAATTCAAGGTGTTGGTAAAGAGTAGTTGAAAAAACTTAGCATGTTTTGAAGCATAGGGACATAGATTTAAAAAAGTGGGGGTTTTTAAGACTACAATTTCACAACTACCTTATTTTTATGCATCTTCTGTAATCTTAACATCTGTGTATCTGGATCATCAATGGTTACTGAGGCAAATACACAAAGCTGCAGAATTAAAGGAAGGCCAAATTCCCCACTTGGCCTGCCAAGGGAACTCCTTCTACTGCAAGGGTTACTCAGAGTTCAGTATGCATGGAATAAACACAGCACACTTTATTATGCATCCTGCTTTCCAGACTGCTGCTCCCCAGCCCTCTATCATTAAAGCAATAGTACTGTATTTTAAATACAGATTATGTAGTTTGCCCTAGGTCATATAAAATCGGATTAATACCCAGAAAACCTGATTCATTGCTGTTTGCTAAAACAATAGATGCCCCTCCACCTCCAGCACATTACCCTATATCTCCACCATTTTTTCCAAAGTGTATTAACCTCCATCTACCTGCTGCAGTATTTGTGGACATAAACCCCATACACAGTTGAATTCTGCTATTCCAAAGGATTCTTTCAGCTGCAGTTCCTGAGTCTCTTTGTTTTTTTTGAAGGCACATCTGTTTTGCAGTTGACTTTTTCTTGTATTTTAAAATCATGTTTACTAGTTCCCTCTCATCTCCTTCACTCTTTCAAGCTTTTCCTCTATTCTCTTCTCCTGCAGGCCACTTGAAGAGTTAGATGGGCCAGATAGCTATCTGGTGATAAGCTGTTTGCTACGCCAGTAAGCCAAGCAAGCGGGAATTTTGTCTTAGAGAATCTCAAAGGCAGATATGAGAAACCAGTGTTGGAGTGATTTTTTTCTTATGCTACTGCTGCCTTTATAAAGTGCCATGCTGAAAATACTGATGCAAGTTAATTCTGCAGGAACAGAAAGAGTCTGAAAATCGCAAAGCACATCTTGAAATACAAGTAAAGCCAGTTTTCACGAAAGTACTTTACTGGGGCTTCACCAACTTTGATGTGCATGATTTACAATTTATTTCCTTAGATACATCTATCAGGAGAAATATGCTTTTGTAGCAGAAAAAAATACATACATCTGACATCCCATTTCTTCACCATCTCCAAAACGAGCAGATCTTTGCATTGGCTTGTTCCATTAACTGCATCTAGCCTCTAGTGTCTCTCTTCAATGGTTTTATTTATTCTTGAGTTGGTCAGCAATAAATACGCTGTTATTAATCAAGCAGCACTGATAGAAAATTGGGAAAATGAGACTAAGGGTTGTGGTTTTATCTTAAACCCTGGAATAAACCAGATTTCTCTTCAAGCTTCTTTCTGGAATCAGAAGGAAAATCTGGAAAACACTTTAAAATCTGACCTTCCACTTGGACAATTTTTTACTTCCTAGCACCAAACAACAGCTGTTTCCTTCCCAAATGATGGGAAAGCAGCAGCCAACAAGAAAAAACCCAAACCCAAAAAACCCCAAACAAACAAACCCCTCCCCCGAAAAAGTGACAATAGTTTATTTCTTAAACTTCATTTTTAACATAAACTTGCACATTTGAATGGCTCAGTTTGGTAGCATCTACACATCACTCATCATTCTCAGGATGCTTAAAAATTTGGATGTTGAGCTCAGCAACTGGGTAAGGTGCCAACCTCCCAATACTGTGGTTCATCAGACACAAAAACACTGACAGAATTTGCACATAACTTAAAACCCAGTTGCATCCACCATTAACACAAGGTTCTAGTGCCCAGGATTATCCTGGTGCCTCCCCTGGCGAGCAGGCTGAGGTGGTTCTAAAACCAGCGTGAATTCCACTGAATGTTTCTCCAGAACAACCATGGTCTTTCAGAGCAGGCCCTGAAACTCAGGGAGACGTATGTGTGTCATGAGCCACACTGCCATCTAGTGATAATGCTCTAATTCGGCTTCTAAGCTGACTGAACGTTCAAGTCTGTCACAGATGGATTTCTGCGCCAAAATCTGTGCAGCTTGTGCCCTAAATGACAGCAGATTTAAAGAAACCAAAATACTCCTGTATGATACGAGAATTTTTTGTATGCATAAAATCCAAGATATAAGCAGATTATTAAATGTCTTGATTGAAAATGCTACTTGGCGCTTGTTTAACAGCAAGTCTTCCACCCACCTTCAAAGCTCTTTTGCTGGAAGCATCTGACAGGGTTCTGTAAACAAGCCACCATCATCTTCGCTTGAATTTACTCTCTGTTCACACAAAGTGGTTGTTTGGCTCAGGTTGCCAAGGGCTGCTTTGCAACAGAACATTACTTCAGTTCAAGGTGGGCTGCCTTTGGCTTTCATTGTGCTTGCTTTTTTTCATTTTGCTTCTTGGCAGAATGCAGAATTCTCCACACAGAATAAGCCATGATAATGATTGCTGCATGCAAAGCCAGGATGACAGCAAGATCAGCCTTTATCATAAAAATCCCTCTCAACTTTCTAATACAGAGGTAAGTGTGATGAGGACATTCTGATACTGATTTGAACTGTCTCCAAGGACCGAAATATAAATTTCTTCAGCCTTGTGTGATTATTAATTACTAATTCTTTACAGTTCCAGTACACTTTACTCTTGAAACTGTCAATGTCCTTTATAAATAATATGTTGCAAAGGCCACAGGAATTGTGCTAGTACTTTTCTCAAGGTCAGAATGATGTCTGGTGGGTCCACCACTGCTTAACACATCTGAAAATTAGTTCTCCCCTTCTGACTGTTGAGCTTCTGTTGCAATCATGGGATAGTTTTCAAGATATCCTGGATATAATCCACTAACCTGCTGTATTCTGGAGCCCATAAACCAAGCAGACTCAGATAATTGAAAATAAATAATCATCATTTATCCTTCTCTATAATCTCCTTTGAATGTTAGGCTCACACTTTACATACAGATATTAACTATTTCATTACCTTCACTTTGGCAGATGGGATAGGGGAGGCAAAACGATGAAAGAGGGAAAATCAGATGGGAAAGAAGGCTAACATATGGAAAAAACAGAGCTAATACAAAATGGGAGCAGGTCTCCCACTGAGCAATACTGGAATCAGCAATAAAACACTTCATAATTAACAGCAACTAAAGCTATACTTAGAGGATTAAATCTCTGGGTAGCCTGCATTTTTATGCCTAGCTTTCCTCTTGCCACCTGTGGAAATGCTAATAATGAAGGGTATGATATATGAGGGAAGGCTGAAAGAACAGAGCCTCTTTGGTTTGGAGAAGTGAGGACAAAAGGAAGACCATACTGCATTCTACAGCTACCTTACTGGTGGAAAGAGAGAAGATGGAGTTAGACATTTCAGAGACATGGTGATAAGAGAACAGACACCACTGGGAATATGGGAAATTCTATTAGCTGTTATGATTTATTTTATTTTATTTTATTTTAAGCCATCAGGCTGGTAAAAAACTGGTCCAGGTAACCCAGCCAGATTGTGGAATCTCCATCCTTGGCACTGCTCAAGATAGAGATGGCCCTAATCATCTAAACTTTGAGGCATCATGCCTTTAACTAGACAACTTGTGAGTGGGGTTCGGACTAGATGACCTCTGGAGGTCCCTTCCAACATAAATCATGAGTCTATGACAATACAGGCAACCATTTCTACCTTGGGAAGTGAGCCAAATGAAAAATGCCATAGAGTGTTAGAATCATAGAATTGTTTAGGTTGGAAAAGACCTTTAAGACCATTGAGTCCAACTACTAACCCAGCAGTATCAAGCCCACCACTAAACCACATACTTCCAAGGGATGGTGACTCCACCACTTCCCTGGGCAGCCTGTTCCAGTGCTTGACAACTCTTTTGGTGAAGAAATATTTCCTAATATCCAATCTAAACCTCCCCTAGTGCAACTTGAGGCCATTTTCTCTTGTCCTGTTGCTTGTTACTTGGGAGAAGGCACTGACCTCTACCTTGCTACAACTTCCCTTCAGGTAGTTGTAGAAAGTGATAGATCATCCCTGAGCCTTCTTTTCTCCAGGCTAAGTTCTCTCAGCTGCTCCTCATCACACTTGTGCTCCAGACTCTTCACCAGCTTCATTGCTTTTCTCTGGACACACTCCAGCAAGGCCTGTGTTGCAGCAAAAAGCCCAAAACTGAGCACAGGATTTGACGTGTGGCCTCACCCGTGCCAAGTACAGGGAGATGATCACTTCACTGGCCCTGCTGGCCGCCCTGTGTGTGATACAAGCCAGGATGCTGTTTTCCTTGGCCACCTGGGCATACTCTGGCTCGCATTCACCTGGCTGTCCTTTGCCCAGAAATGAAATTCACAACATAGTAGGAAAGTACAAGCATGAAACAGATTCCATTTCTTTCCCCAACTCTCACAAGTTCTACCTGGCACAAACCTGGAAAATAATTTTCAAATTTTTTAAACCACTTACAAAGTTAATTCCTTTACCAAGGACCCAAAATAGTGCCAAGCATCTGGATTTTTTTCTTTTGTTAATTACTATGCAAATAAACTTTGACACAGTTAGTTTACCAAACCTCCTCATTTACTAGAAAACGTAGTGATTAGCATCAAGAAGGCTACTCATTCAAAAGGATGGTTTACTGCAGAGGAACATCATCCTCTGAGAGCACAGTTGTCTCAAAAGTCCTAATTTTTGTGAAAATATAATTCACTATAAAAATACACCTACACTGCTGCACAATGCCTTAAAGTTATAAAGTTATTGCTATCTCTAGGGACTGGCATATAGAATAGAACAAAAACAAAAGTTAAATTTTGCTAATCACACATGATAGACTGTAAGACAAAATCTGGGGTCTATAACATGGATTTTAAAGCAAAGGGGAATCTATTGGTTTATACTGTTGATTCTAAAACCATTGATCTGCATTTCTAGTCAGCTTTTCTAGAGATGATTTGTACTTTTAGTTCTAGTTTATACTTTGGTTTTGTGTGGCTTTTTATCTGCATTGTTGCCACAAAGCATTACTATTTGTAAACCAAGTGTCATTAAGTGGTCTTTGGCCAGAGGCATTAAGACCTTCTGTGCCCTAAGTTCACAGCTGCATCACTGCCTCCAGCTTCATCTCCAAGAAGAAATGCTTATTAGATTATTGTCACATGCTGCTACACTTGTGCTTGCACAGAGGTTGACCAGAAGACTAGAGAGAAGATCTGCTTTCCCCTGACTCTTCAGGCTCCTCAAAGCTGAAATGTAGTTTGCTCAGAAAAGATGTATGGACTCCATAGGTCCATGCATAAAGGAGTAATTCTTACAGAAGCACACAATCATGAGGATGGCTATTGGCCTTTGAGTGATGTTCACAAGCATGGAAGCAGCTGGGGAGGATTTTGTCCATACCCTGTAATTACAGACTGAAAGGCATACAGAAATGTAGCCTGGTACGGAGAGATGCAGCAAGAGGTTTCACATCTCTTCTGTATTCCTGAGGAAGAATGACCAAGCTAGAACTGATTTATATGGGGTCATCACAGCACAAAAAGTCAGGAAGAGAAATGACTTGAATCAGCTTCATAGCATCTTGCTGCTGTACACTGGATAAGCTTACAAACAGGAGACAAGCAAGCTGAGAACACAACCGCTGCAGGTCCCCTTTGCTCAGTCACCTGTAATTGGAATCAAAACTAACCAAGATAGCAGTGAACAGGGAAATCTTTTCTGTACTAATTTTCAGTCTTCTGTTTGTTGTTTCCTACAACAATAGTGGGGGTTTCTGAAAGGTTTGTTTTTGTTTGGTCAGTACTTTCTAAGTCATTGTGACCTACATACAGACATGAACCAAATAAAAAATTAAAGAGAAAGACAGCTTTATGTGACACGCCTGGCTGAGGCAGCTCTGGAGTTGCTGTAGCCTCTGTATTATTTTTTTTCACACAGGGTATGAGTTTATATAATTTATTTTCTTCACTATCATAATGAATGTTCAAATACCTCTCTCCCAAAATAATAAAATTGAGAGTTTACCCACTGAAGGTGGCACCGATGGACACACTTTTGCCAGTGTTGTTATCCTGATTATTAAAAGAAATTCCAAACCCTAGAGTTACTCCTCTGTCTGAAATAAAACACAGGACTGAGGCACATAAGGAAGTTACTGTAACCTAACATGTTATCACTGAGCCACGTACTGTACGCCACAGATGTACTGATACATGGGTTCCCTTAGCTGCTTGCCAACAAGCAGCACATGTTAGCTTAAATCATTTTCACCAAGACACTTTGATGAGGTTTGGATGGTGCAAGAAATTACTCTAGGGATATGGAATCCAACCCCTGCCATAACTTACATTTAAATCAAGATGGGTAGGATCATTACCACCTGATGACTGTTCATTAAGTCTGGTTGAGATAAATTTCGTAGTCAGTTCAACTCCCAGCAGCTGGAGAGCTGCTGCAAACTGATTTCATAGCACAAAGGTCTACTCCATTTGAAATAACTCAGGCTATGAACTGATCTCTGAATCAGTGGCTGGAAGCATAATTGTCCTGCAGTTCCACAACAGGCAATTCACTACCACAGCTGGCACCATTTTGACAAACTAAAAAATAACCAAGACCTGAACTGCCCTGAATCTGCTGCACGATTTCTCCCTGCAGGTCAGGGCTGGATCTCCCCAGTATAGCGAGGAGCTTGTCAGGGCTTGAGATATACCTACACACCGGGTATAAACAAAGATGTGCAGATCCCACTGCTGTCTGTCTGGCACCTTTCAGCAGTCCCTACATTGCTCAGCAGTTAGAGAGAGAAACAACAGGCATTTCAGCATAGTGATAGAGAAGCAGCTGGCTGGAGGATGAAGGAATAGAAAGAAGCAATTATACTATTATGGCTATCAAATAAGCCCACATCACTCTTACTTGTGCCTGGGGGTGCAAGGCCAGCTCATATCCACCTTTGCTGCTGATTGTTTTCTTGACAGAAATTGCTCCCTAAACAGTCATGTTCAGTGATTATTTGTCTCCTTCCTTCTTCCTCTGATTACAGCCAGACTGGGATATCCCTGATCCGCATAGAAATGAATATTTTAAAAGTCAATGCTGTCCTCAAAGGGGCTTGTGCACCATTAGGTCTCCAGATTTACTGCACTAGCAAAGAACAGTGAAGTAATGAGGTAGCAGCAATAGGCTACAAATGAGGAGAAAAGAACTGAAAGAAAAAGATTTTTGTCTCAGTACATACCTAAATGTAAATCAAAATTATCATTGAGGTCCTGCCTTTATATAAGGAATTTGCAGCAAATTTTGTAACCATACTCCGTATTACAGTAGCTTTTCTTGATTCTTGACTAGGGACATGCACTGTATATTGCCTACGATCAGTCAGAAAGCACTACTATCAAACAATAAAGCATATTTAAACACAACTTTTGATGTATTACTTGTTTGCATCAGGTTCTCCTGTTTTCTAGATCTCTGCATGAGAAGTTTTCCCACAACTAACAGCAAAATAATAACTATCCCCTGTGGTCTATGACAGCAGCACGGATTTTTCCCAGAACTCTTGAGAAAACACAGTTATTAATTGCAGTCTGTGTACCCAGGCAGATAGAGTTGGCAACACAAATGCTGATGAATGCAAGGAATTGTATCACAGCCTCATCACCTGCCCTCAGAGTTTTAAGCCCACCGCCTATTTACGTACTGTTAATTACCCCAGTCTCCCCTAAGAGCAATGCTCAAGTTCAAGCCACAGCTCAAGCATTTTCCCTTCTGGACCTACTGCTTTACATTAATCCAAACCCAATCCCATAATTTAAGTATTGGTCAATTTTTCCTCCCCATTCATAGGCTCTCTTCTGGTTGTTCACCAGCTCTAATAAGAGCCCTGAAATCAGTTATATTCAACCTTGACTCACTGGGTGGACCTTCTCTCCCATTGAACAATCTAAAGCTTTGTGGCTGCTTTAGACCTATAATGGCTGTCTTTACTTCCTTAGCTCTCTGAATTTACTCGTTTTTTCCATCATTTGGGAATGATTCAAGAGCTTATTCTGGCTTGACCAGCTCTGACTCACCCAGGGTGACTTCAGAAATTAGGATAAAATTGAGATTGTTGTAGAAAAAGCAAATCTAGAGTCAAATGTAATTACAATCTCTCTGCTGATGCAACAAAGAATTCCTGGCTTCCAATCTGAATGGAGAAGCCATATTTGTCTGGTCTATCACTGGTCCAAGCGTGTATCAATCAGCCAATTAGATTTTATTCTGAAGGAAAAAAATATAGGGAGTATCATGAATTCCTTTGACACAAAATTTATGCCATAGAGGGCAAAAACCCACATACAACTCTAATAATTTCACTGTACCACAGTAAGAAACCTATTCATACATATATATGAACCCATGGTGAAAAAAAAAAAAACAGAGAAATAGTGTCAAATTTTGCCCATTATAATGCATTAAAATAGACATCAGTGTTTTGAATTATAAAATACTTTGTTTCAATACAGTGGCTTAAACAAGCATTTAAAACTTCCATATTTCATACATGAGACAGTAGCAAAGTCTGTTCTAAGCCTGCAAGCACAGCATAGGTCATGTTAGGAAATATGCATAAACGGACACTGTCAGGTGAAAAACATCAGGCAAAATTCCATGGGCTTTACGGGTTGCATCATGAAATTTAAGGTGCATTTCGGGACACTTTTGTCACTCAAATGGATGTCAAAGCAGAACAAACTGACCACCCCCAGCCATACACTAGTTTAAAGTAGAGGAACTGGTAATGGAACATTCAGTAAACATCTAACTGACACAGTAATCAATGACATGGAGGTGAAAGTAACGCTAAATGCTCCAGTATTAATAATCTAGACTGCAGACCTCAAAACCACAAAGAATGAACCTTGTATGAAGGGTAGATTGCTTGGAAGCAGTGTTGCAGTTTTAAATCATGCTCAATCTTTCCCCCACAACAAACAGAATGACAAGGTACAGTTCATTTGGGTTTTTTTAACAATTTTCTCTCTCTTTTTATTCCATTACTTCAGTTGAGCCTAACTAGAGGAATTCTACAATCTTGCAAAAAAGCAGTCATTAATGTGTCTTCCCTTTTCAGAATGAAGTATCCATATTGCAGTTTAATTTCTGTATCTTCAAATATAAACTATGCTGGTAAAAATGCATTTTAAAATCAGTTCTCAACGGTTTTGCATCCTCATTATGCCTACTAGAAACTTGAAGTAAAAGCCACCACACTTCTAACCACCCATTCCAGTGAACGGAAGTAAATTTAGGCTGGCAAAGGTATCTTTTGCAAGTGGAGTACGTATTATTCAGCATGAGGGTTTTAGCTGTAGTGGGGAAGGAGCTCCATCTGTTAAAAACAACTGCTCTACAGCTACATCAGCATATCTGTGGTACTGCACACTTGGCCCTTATTCTGTGATAAACTCCACATGGCGAATTTGATTAGTAGAACTATAGAGAAGCGCGGCATAGTTACACCAACGTATTTCCTCACAAGAATGGTGAAACAAATGCTGAAGACTTGCATTATTCTTTTTATTATTTGTTGGGGGGTGAGAGGGAGAGTTTCTATTGAACCACTCTAGAAATATGAACACTGGGTTTATAAAAGGTACTAATACTGCATCATCCTTCATACGTAATTCAAAATCAGATAGTACTGCTATTATCCCAGTGAAATAGCAATGTGTGTTTAAACATTCTGCACTATTTTCATGCGTTCCACTACAGTTTAAGAATCTGCAGTACCTACAATTCAAATTTCCTCCACTAAGGCAGGCATATTACTTTACTCCACTACTTATTCTCTTGTATTTAAATTAGCCAGTAACAAAACAAAGAAGTGTGGCGACATTGAGCAACTGCCTAGAAAATACACAGTTATACTCTTTAATTACAACATTGAAACTCCTAGCTTGCAGATACCACAAGATACTTGGTAGAAAATACTATACAGCCTCAGCAGATTCCACACTGAAGAGCTGACATTAAGCAGGCAGAAAAAAAACAGAAAAGACTATGGTACATGACAAAACCACAAGCATTCCTGATAACCTCAACAATATAAAAACTGGGCTTTTGTAGTTTTATAAAGTCACTTGACCAATGGAAGAATTGCAAAAATCTGGAGAATCACATTCCAGCTTTCTGACAGAGGCACATTCAGAACATCCTGAATTCAGCCTGGCTGTGAGCCTCCATGGGCTGCACACAGCTCTGGAGAACTGTGTCATGTGGGTAAAAACATTCTGTGAGACAACACCACTTCCTGCTTAGGTCTTTGTACTGCCTTTAATGCAACAGTTCATATTTCATTGAAATGCTCTGAAACCCTGCTCAATATCCCAAAATCGCCTGTCAGAATGCCAGCTTTCTGCTAACAAAACAAGACTCTCTGATATAAACAAGAATCCAGTTCTGCATATTGTGCTTTGGGAAAATTTCCATCAACTTCAACTGTCAAGTAGAACACAGTCAATCATGACAAAAAACAAATGTAGGAGCTCAACCGCAAGATCCAGCCACTCTTATCTTACAGAATGCAGTTATAAGGAACAAACAATGTTTTGCAAGTTATCAAGATCAGTTCTAATGACATACATCATCTGCCTTTAGAGTTGCCAATAGATAGATATGCAGAAGTCATGGCTAAACACAGGCTGGATGACACAGTAACACAGATGTTATTATACTTTGGCATTTGTAATTTTATGGACTTGTCTGTGACAGGACCAAGGAAAAGGATTTCTTAGTATTTAATTCTGAGGGAGTCACTCCAACTTTAGATTCCCAAAACTTTTGGACAAGCAACGTTTACTATCTTGCAAATTTTTCCACTGACCACCATGTGTCCTTATCAATGACAGGATAATCAAGTCTCTTACGTTAATCATCTCTGACATGGGTTTGTGGACCTGCTGCCAGACACAAACCACAGTGGTTTATTGATCACAGTATCAGAACCACTGACTGTTTTGTTTTGGAGATGATTGAATATTTTTTCTATGGCTATAAGGCTTGAGTTTAAGGTAGTCTCTTTAACACAACACAATTTCCCAACCATTGATAATCAAGCACACCCTTGAAACATAGCAAAGCAAGCTCTTAGCTTGAAGGATTCTTCCTCTTGATGTGCAAACCAATTGCAAATAGTGTTTTCTCAGGGTTGGGAGTTACAAGATAACCTTGGAAGAGCAATTAAGAAGTGAGTTGACTTTATCAAAGGAAGTGAACTGCCAAGGACCATGCTGGGTAGTGCTGATGAGCTCTGACAGAACAACAGGCTGAGTCTGAATAGTCCATAAATTGATCCTACCTGGAATTAGATTAGGTAAGGGTAAGAAAACAAGTGTATCAGATACGCATAAAATACAGGTGATACACTTTGGTTTGAAATACATTTATTACAACAGGTTCTACAAGTCCACAAGAAAACAGCATGAGACACCTATGAGAATAAATATTTGTAAGAGAACACAACATGATGTATTGAAAAGAGCAAAATGGTTTAAGACCTAGAAAGAACTAGTGCTCAGAAGCGCAGATATCTTAGCAATCAGGACCTAACATTCACATTGTCATTTCACTGTGTTAATGATTGACCTCTGCAGTCTTGTGGCCAGACTGTCTTTTAAGTGCTCTTATTTCAGAGAGCACTAAAGTCACTGCATGCCAAGCATATTTTGCTGTCAGTGTGCAAGGGAAAGTCTGTGTCCTGAAAACAGTACAGCATTTTCTCTTTTGCATACTTAATGCTCATGGGGTTTGGCAAAGAAAAGTCTTTGCAACTTTAGGCTAACCAAGCCTGGTTAGACAGTGGTACAAATACAAAAGCTGATGGAATTAAGGCATGTGACAACACAGTGTTATAGCACAGCTGCCCTTTATTAGGTGAAGGAAGGTATATCACCTGAAACTTCAAGTACCACACATTTCTTGATCCAAATGAAGAGCTGTTCAGCACACAACAGAGAAATTATGAGATTTTGCAAGATTAACTTTCCTGTTAAAGATGAGATGGGATGACAGCACTCAGCTCCAGCTGCTCAATTCTATATGCATGCACTCGGACTACTGACAAGATGGCAGCATTGTCCTCAGCTAGTTCTCATTTTATGGGAGGAGGTGAAGGGTGAGAAGGACCTTAATTTCAATACCTAAAAATGTGTACTGCCTTCCAGAGAAAGTAGGGACATAAGGACACAACAACTCTTCCCTTCCACCCTTCTCCCCAAAAGGTTACTGAGAGCAATGTCTCTAGTTTATTTCCCTACATATCCTCCCTCAATACCTGTGATGTTTTAAAATTAATGATAAATTTGTCATCATTATTATTAAACACTTGTGAACATTCAATATTTTTATAAAGAACACAGAAATACAAAGAGAAGACAGGCACACATGTAGTCTGAGGTACATTTTCAAGATCAGAAGAGTTGAAAATGCTTGTCTGTGATGATAGAATTTCTTGACTTGGTAAACTGTGTACATCAGATGAGGCCTGAGGAAGTAAGAGGGCGGATAAAAGGGAACTCTGTGGAAAGACTGAAAGAGAAAAGAAACAAAGTAGGAATGAGAACCAATCCTCTGGCAAAATGGTACCAAAAGAAAACCCCAACCAATACCCACCAGGAAAAAAACCCCAACAAAACAACAAAAAACTGGCATTAAAAACTGGTAACTACAAGTTTTCATTCTAATTTTAGTCAGAGAGCAGAGCATCTGATAAAGAGATGAAATGTACACATAAGGGACAGAAACATTAGCATACACAAAGGGGCCTTGACCTCTCCAACTGTTGTTAGTGCTTTTGTGTGTGTGTGTTTGCAGATACCATAAGAGACAAATTCATCCTCAGTGCAATTGGATTAAAAAGTCAGTGGAAGTAGAAATGAATGTTACCTTTATATAATATCTTTATATTGATGTGATTACATAGTATGGGAACATTCTAGGTCAGAGTGGCTCCCTGAGAACTGCAGACCTCAGCACCGGCTGGGGTATTTTTGTCAGTGTGTTTTTTTGTTGTGGTGTTTTGGTTGGGGTTTGTGTTTTGAATTGTTGTTTTGGTTTTTAAACTGAGAGCTTAACTGGATGGCATGGCCAAGCTTTCAATACTTTTGTTTGGCCTCTTGAAGTGAGGGGGGAAAGCTTGAAAAACTTGTGCATATTGTCATTTATGCCACATCTCTTTCCTTTGAACAGTTTCAAAACTGTACCACAAGAGGCAGAAAGAACAGTGCAGAATCCTGGGCTCCACAATGTGTCCTTTTTATGACTTTCAAAACATCAGATGGTCAGTAGACGGCAAACTCAAAGAGAGATCCAATTACAAAACATACCAGATAATCAGAGAAGGATGTGAGACAGAAGTTACTTGCTCTTATTCAGGTAAACCATGAAGTCAAGGTGACTTGAAGAGGGACTGCCAATTGTAAGCATGCTTTTGAAATCTGTCTAGAAAATCCTAGTATTAACTTGTTCTGTTGATCTTACTGCAGCGCTTAGCTCTGATGTGTAGCCAATCCATACAGAATTGTCGCACACAAGGCAGTGCCTGGCTGGAAAACAAGTTTGCCTTTACCAGCCATTTTACTGAAATACATTCAATTGGTATGCAAACCAATTAGTAAAAAAGCTGAATGTATTAATAACTCTAAATTTAATGAGAGAAATTAATCTTCAATTTATGGAATAACTAGATGCATCTGAAAGACTAATTATCTTGTTACTGCGCCTTTGTCAAGGATAACATTTAGCATGTACACATCACTTTTCATCCTCAAGTTGTTTTTAAACATCCATTATTACTAAACCACATTACACTTTGGTGAATGAAAAGTTATTGTCCATATTTCACAGCCAGTAAAGCTGAGGCTACAAATAAATGACAGAGAAGGACACAGTGTAAGAGATGTGTTGGCAATTGCTTGATTCAGCTCAGGAAGTACAATGGCTCCAAATGATTATTAGCCAATTCTATTTCTTCTATTGTCCTGTCCTCTTAAGCTCTGTCAGCACAAAAACCTAAATGAGGATAGACTACATAGGACTGCTACTTCCATAAGTAATTACGGTCAGTATTTTACCATTCTTGTTATTTCTGTTTGACACGAGATTTATCCCCAGGGATCACAGGTAGGGAGAAGTCACACCTCAACAGTTGTAAATTCTGTTGATCTTGGAGTCAACAGAGCTTGTCTACAGATGCAGAAAGAATAAGCTCCAAAAAACTACTGTGTTTCCACAACCAAGGAGCAGAAGAGTTTCTTTGACATACTATTTAAGACTAAAGAGACAAGTAATTTGCTCAGAACACTTCTATGAGAAATGCTAAATTAATTACCATGCTAACTTACCTATACTGGCGTTTAGACCTTCAAATTTATCGTAGCTCCAGTGATAATGTGGCCAAATAGTGACAAGTGAGATAAATTGCATATCCCATGTCACCAATGAATTATACGCATGTCAGTAGCATAAGCGTTTCAAACCATAGCCTACACCAAGCCAACTTGAACATTATAGTCATTAATTTGAGATGGGTATTTTTGCTTGGGAAGCAGGCAAGGATCAGGATAGGAACAACACTGCAGTTAAAGTATGGGCTGGAGAACAAAATCCAACACACTGACAGGTGACAGAAACAGTCTTTCTGATACTGGAGAAAAGCTGCACAGTTATTTGTACTATGGTGGCAAGTAAAGGTGACAACCAAAGTTGGGCCCAACTGTTTTGTGCTCTATATAAACATACAAAGAGACCTCCACTTGCCTTGCAATTTACATTTTGGAAAGTACTTTAATCTGAAGGAAAATGAAAAAAATAAAAATGAAACGAACCAAACAAAAAACCCTACCTAAACTCCCCAGACCAAGCCCAATGAACTAACAAACAAAAAAAACTCCAAACAACCTGGGCAATACACTGCCCAGAGAAAAGTTTCCACCTTTGTACTCCTGTTTGGTAGCTTGTGTTAAACTGAAGTGAGATGCATCTGTGGAGCAGCCCTTGAGCTCAAGGGGTAGGTGCCATACATTACTGGGGAAAAGAGTAATGCTGCTGCCTGCTTTAGTTGTGCACTTCCGTGGAAAACAAAAGCTAATAAAGTTCATGTCATTCATACGCAAGCGCATCACAGGATTCCATATAACTGCCAGAAACAAACTAGGTCTTTGATGCTCAGCAGACACAAACTGAAGTCATGGATTTAAGAGAGGTGTTCTTGCCTTCAGCAGCTACATGAACACAGTAGTTTTTACACCTGTCAAGGATTTGCCAGATGACTACGGAGAAAAAACAATTGCAAATTTTCAAAATTAGCATCTGCTTTGGACATTGAGGATTTTTACCAGCTGATTTAAAGTCTGTTTTCAAAGGCCCTAAATGCCTTTGAAATATCTATAAAGACATTCCAGCAAATGGGTTTAATTCCTACCCTGAAGGAAGGATGTGTTCATCCATGACACATTATAATATACTTTGTATTTTCATGTCAGTGCTTTAACAGAGGGATATAAAATGTTTCTTATCTGCTGCTTACCCAATGCACTAACATTTGTGAAGAGGAAACAATTAGAGGAATTATTCATGTGCTTATTCACATACAAAAAACCCTCAACACTCATCTTTAAAGGAAGGTGTATCCCATTTCACTCAGCAAACAAGCACACTGTATATAACTTAAAGGTAAATGTTCATATATTTTACTCTAATTCCATATTACAATACATAGCAATGCATGTGTTCAACACCAAAAATTATTTTGGGGAAAGGTTTCGAAATGGCAGGGAAAATCCTGAGAAACTTTTCAACAGTACTTTCACTTTGTGCAATTTGGTCCCTTCCAAACAAAACCACCTTAGAACAGTTATGATCAAACACAACTTCCAGCAGCTTAAGAGATTGAAAGCAGTCAGCTGAGCCACTGCACGAGACATTGGATCTTAGTCCTTCTGTGCCACAAAATGAATAATAGCTTACACACCATTAAAATACACAGGCTTGTGAGGACTCCTTCTAGAAGGACTCTTTCTTGTACAAGAGAAACAGTGTTTATGGTAAGTGTTCTATCTCTCCCTTGGAGTGGATTCATAACAGCTGCTACAGTTTTTTGAGTCACGTACTGGGCAATGTGTTAAAGCACCGTTACTTAATCATATGCTCATATAATCTACAAGTGAAGTTTACGAGTCCCAGATGAATTAGGTACTACATGGTCTTGTTAAAAAAAAAAAAAAGGAAATAAATAGAAATCAAACTCTGAATCTTCTTTCCAAGTTTTTTATCAGAGTGCTTTTTTCCCCCACCGCAGTTCAGTCATAAGACAAAAGAAAACTTCTTCAATACTCAGTGTTATATTACTTAAGAAAGAATAACAAAGTGACAGTTGTGTCCTACTGAAAACGTTTTCTGTTCACTACAATTCTTACATAGGAAGAAAAAAAAAATCTGAAGGAAACTAATTTTCAGTTTCCTTAGATCTTAAATTCAGTAACACAGTGCCCAGGTGTGCTGATCTGGCACTAAGGGCCACTCAAAACAATACACTAGCTAACGTTCTGCTTTTTGCAAAGCACAGAAAATGCAAAACAAATTATTTTAGAACTGGAAAACTAAACTTTCCTAAAACTATCAAGGAAAATTAATCAAAAATAATATAAAATCATTACTTATAGAACACTTCTATAAGTAATACTCAAGTCTGCCTAAAATAATGTAAGCAATTTGATTCCTGAATAGTCAGAAATTGCATCATGTTTCGTATAGGCCCTGAAAACATAAATATTTTTTAGCTATGAAGTTACTCAGAGCCCAAGGCCTTTATGTTTTCAAAATATGCTTAGCCTTACCATCAAAATCAAGGCAAAATTAAACTGGATCCCTGAATAGAATGGTCACTCACTGCCCAAAGAGACACTTGTTAACATATGTAGAACTGTTCTTACATCTTGAGAATATGGGCATACAGGTGATAATCACAATTTCAATGTTTAAACTGTGAAACTTAAATTCCTGAATAGTCAAAAGGACAGATCACTTCAGAGCTAGCTTAGCACCCCTTTCTGAACCACTGTCCTGACAGCAATTCCCTTCTTTACTCAAAGAGCTCATAAACTGTCCATTTAATCTAGGCACTTAAATTAGGCCATGTAAATATCTTGCTCTATACCTAAATCACTACTGAAAATGAACTTCCTTCTTAATTTGAGCCCATGTTAACCACCTGGTCTGCCACAATAGAGGGACAGAATACTTGCCCTGCCTGCCATGCTTGATGAAGAGGTGGTCAGCCCAGCTGCCAGCCAGGTTCGAAGTTCCAGTAAGAAGGTCACATTTTAGCCTACTTTTTATTTACTGAGTCTCCAAGGCTCAATAAAATTGATTGTTCTAGCTGGGTACTACAAAATGTATCATATAGATGTACGAATTCTTTCCACCACCCTAACATTTAGTACAGAAAATAAGTAATTGTGAAAAGAAGTAGCATATACATGTGAGAAAAGGACTGGCACTTTATCTACAAAGAAGCAGTTATAACCAATAAGTTCATCATTTAGTAACAATGATTACTGTATAAGAGACACTATTAACCTAGGCTTCAGCGCACTATGACTTTACTTTTTAAAGTTTATACCAAACTAGTGAAAGATCTTTCAATAAAGACAGTTATACTGTATGCACACAAAACTAGAGATAAGGTTTTAGATGCCAAAATATGAAACAATAAAGCAATTTTGCATCTTCAAACTTATTTTATCTGAATGGAAAAATATGTGAGATACATTGTAGATACCACCAGTACCTACAGATGCACACATTTCAGAAGAAAGCAGGAATCAGATAAGACAAGAAGAAGTTCTAGACTCAAATTTCTTTAAAACGATAAAGTGTGAGACATGTCAGCAGCGTGCTAATGTCACTGCTTCACCCCAAGGGCTCACTTATAGTTGCAAATTTTCTTTAAGCACCTCCAGCTACTGGAGATTGATTTCAATCAGTTCTCTATTCTGGGGCACATGTGCATGCAGTGAGATTTTACAAATCCTTTAGTGATCATTTATAAACCTAACAAATGAGTTCTGCATTCATATGGCTTCAAAAATCGGTTAAAAAACATTTTGGGAAGGAATAATAATTTTTTCCTTCCATACCAATTTTCTATCATAAATCAATGATGAAGTTTCAAAACAGCTTAAATGTAATTAACAGTTGTTTTAAGACCATCACTTTCCTAACATTACAGAAGCAGTGAGTCTGCAGCACATTCAAGACTCAATCTTTACTTTCTGATTTCTTGCTTATACTCCAGCATTGCTTACGTACATTGCCTTTCATTGGTTACACTTTCTTTTTAAACAGGAAAGCCTTGAAAATGTCACAACAATAGCAGATCAAACACTGAATAACATTAAAATGGATTTATTAACACAGCATAAAACCCTGAGATTTTTGTAAGACCTTGCTTCTCCTAGGGGTCACAGAAGCAGATTACTCAGTGACAACAGCAGAAGCTATTGCCACTATGATTCTGAATGACACAGGCAGAAAAGCAGGATGCTTCCTGTAACACACTATTTTTTGGTGTTGTTGCTGAAGACCCAGCAAAGACTGGAGCTATTGGATGTATATAAACCACAATATCTTTTATGTGAGGAGTCACAGCAAGGTTGTCAGAACTTCAGATTGTAAACCTCTAATCTAAAATTCTTACACCCTGGTCTACATATTAGGAAAAGTATCTACAATCCTACCAAGACACTATAAGCACTCCCTTTAAATCCACGAACTATTTTATAGCTTTCATATGCCTATTGTAAGACAGATCAGTTGCAGTATGAACAGGGGTAGTGACTTCACACATATCCAGATAGCTTGGATATCACAAATATCACAAATTACAACTGCTAGGTAATTACCAGAGTGCAGCCTGTTCTTAGGACTGCTATCATAGTTTCTGTTACTGGGTGCTAAATCAGCTCCAAGGAAGCTATTTGTAGCTATGCTGCAATCACACACATTGGCTTCACTGCAACCCTGATGACACTCCGTTTATGTATATTGTTCCATTACAATCTTACATTTTGTGTTGGCTCTTTCAAGGTAATGCCCTTCGACAGAACTTGGTGCCCAGAGAATGATGTTACCACTATACATCATCTTCAATGATACACACTCTAACCCAGTGCACTAATTAATTGAAGCACACATACATACAGTGACTACAGATGTCAAAATCTTCCATTCATAGTTAAGTCAATGCAATAATATGTTTTGGTCATGACTGAACACATCAGTGTCACTAATACTGAGAAACAATCAAGTCTGCCAGACCTGATCCTTGCTGCATCCCAGTTTACACACAGAAATAATTCTTTCACCCATCTATACCCAGGCATACAGATACAATCGTATCTGCTTTTCACAGGCATCATGCAAGCACATCACATCATTCACTCACTCAGCCCAAACTTCCTACAACTTCTTCAGCTACCCAACCTGTCAAAATGCTGTTAACACATCTTCACAGAGCTTTGCATTTTTCCTGCCTCCAGGTTAATAATTTTGTTTGCTCCAATTGTATCAGGTCCTCTCTCAAATCCAGTTTCTTATTTCTACTTCTGTCCTTTCTGCCACTTGCTGAACACAAAGAGACTTATTTTAAACTACAACAAGTGGGTTAGTACAGTTTCTTTCATTAACTTCATTCATTTTATTTTGGCAGTTTCTAAAACTTCCAGGATAGAAACAAGGCCCCAGCTATGCCAATCACTATACAAATCAGCCACAGAAAGACAAACCCTATCCTAAAGAGATTACAGGCTGTATTTAAAATAAACAGAAATTAAATGGCCATGAAAGGAATTTGGGATGAAAAAAAAAAAAGATTCTCTAGCTAATGCTTTTTTGTTTAACTTACTGGTTTCATCCTGCATCTACATGCCTTTTGTTAGCATACTTTCATTTATGAAGGTAGTACCTATGGTACTATATTTCTGTTGGCCATTAGACTGGTATATAAATGTCCCTATTTACCTTTTTTAAAAACCACATACAGCACCTCTCAAGATTCAAATGGAACTACAAAAGAGCGGTTTACATTCTATTTTAAGACACCCCGCCCCCAGCAGTTTAAACTGCTTTGGTCAAGCACATAATCTCTTCTGTTGTCTCAATTAAACAATTGGGAATGTTAAGAAGCTATAGACCCAGATTTGTTTCCTACCCCGATAAGGACTGCCAGGGATTCCAACAAACGTAAAATACATTAGTTAGCATTTTAACAGTCTGCCATAAATAACACCTGCTGAAAAGCAAGGTGGATTTCAGTAAGCACTAACCTGGCAGATGTTTTGCAAGTGGAAATCTTCCTTCTACCTAAGTATGAACTTAACATAACAAAAAGCCTGCTGAACTGAGCTATTGGATCTTAATGTCCCATCAGCTCAAGGGCTGAGTAGTCTCTTTGTATTAGTTGGTACTTTCTTGTAGGCTTAGAATTTACTGCCATTATTCTATGCCATGGCACAGCAACACCAGAGAAATGAACTGTGGCTAACCGAACTGACCAGCCAGCACAATTAAAATCAACAACCTTACAAAGTATCTACATCAGCCATGCTGGTTTATATAAAAGGCATGACAGTTCTGGCCTCCCTTGGGTGAAAGCTGTCTGGCAACTTTGTTTCTGCAAACTTCTGTCTGAGTGCAACTGTTTGTAAGCTTTTGAAATACAGTGCTACATCTCCTGAGTAAAAAATAGTGATTACAAAAAATTAGAATACATGACAATACATACCTCTGTACCCTGCCAGACCTTCCAGTTAATGTTATGCCTATTCCTCATAATATTAGTACTGGGATGAACAAATAGATTATTACTAGTGTAAGACAGTAATAAGTAAAACAGCATTTGAGCAGATGACCACACCTCTAATATGCAGAACAGTCCTGTGCATGCAGAGTGTGGTTTGGTCTGTTGAAATACAGTTGGAATACCTCCAAACACAGTGAGGTTCTTTGTGTAGGAGAGCAATGTAAAAACAGTTCTGGTGTTATGTATGAGCTATCCTCACTAATGGGTTTCTTTAATCTGTCCTAGAACTCATCTGAATAAGGTAAAAAGTTTCTGGGAAACAAATGATCATTTTCTACATGTCATATGTGCCATAATTGCACAGAACAAAAAAAAAAAAGTGAGGAAAGAACAGCAGAGGCCTCCTTCCACTCCTACAACCATTTCTTTATACCATTCTGCTTCAACATGAGAACTCTTTATGAAGCACTTGCAATTCCTCTGAACCTTCCAGAGCCACTATTGCATTCTACTTGGCAGAACATACAGAAAACCCTGAAATCTCAGATCTGAATTAAAACTGAAAGCAGGGATAGCTTTGAAATGGAAGTAATTCAGTAGCAACAAAAATCTCATTATTCTCCAGAATTCTGGCAAAGAACATATTCAGCTTTAGGGGTGCCTAAACAGTTGCCATTTTCAAAGCATTACAGCCTCGGGATATAGCATACAGATCGTTTACAAATATGGTTTAACAAAATTGCATCAGAATTATTTAGGAAGTAATATTACGGTAGGTAGTTTTGAAAAGCTTACCAACTCTGGTTTCCTTCAAGCCACAGATCATACGCTAAATCCATCTGCTGTTTCTCTGTGAGACAGACTCACAAAGCTGCAAGCATGGCTGGAAAGAAAGAAATTTGTAATTCAGTATCTACTACTCCTTCCCCCGATAAACATATTCCATTTTACCCACCCACACTACAAAACCATTTAACAGATATGGTGGTAAAACATAAAAAAATTATGAAGCAGTTTTAGCTTTAGCAAATTCTGTGAACTATATTTCTAATGTATTTGTCCCCCAAAATGTGTCTAGCTATTTTTGCTGATGTTCCTATATATTCTTACAAGCTTTACACCACCAGTAACAAAAACATTATGTTCACCATGTAAACCACTAGCAGATACAAAAGGAAGAGTCTTTAGGTCTATTACACAAGTCAAACTATGATCAGGACAACAGAGAAGTTAGTAATTGCCTTTATTACTTCTTAAAAGCCTATTGCTAGCAGCTTGCAAGATCATTTTACTTGCATACAATTGTACAAATATTTTTTGCTGTTATAGAACACTATCCTATGCCCTCGTTTATTATTACCAAAAAAATTCTCTGCATTACTGTAGTCCTTTAACTATATACATCTCATTTTTCTTACAAAGAAGAAAACAGAGTGCAATATGAAGCCCTAAATCTGATATTTTTTTCCTTATACTTTTTGCAAAAATTTTCTTAGTTCTTCATGCCCATTATTTATCAGTTTTTTCACTTAACAACCTGGGGTGTAGCTCTTTGCAGATGCTTGGTAGCAACTTTGAAGTCTGCCAATAAGTCACTATCATGAAAGAAAATGAATACTTTAAACAAAATCTCACGGAATTATTACTTTTCAGAAAATGTCATTTGTTGCTAAACAATAAATCTCTCGTAATAGCACTAGGAAGAGTAAGGCAACTCACACGGGAAGAGCACTTGTATTTTTGTCTCCAGCTGCTCCCACTTTTCTTTCTCATCCATCCTTCCTCCTAACAAATTACTCCTATCTACAAAGGACCCGACTTCCCAAAATGTAAAATCATGTGTGCAACAGACAAAATCATTTTTTAAATTATTTTATTTTTTAGGAAATACAAGATTTTCTACCGCGGGGTGAGGGAGAAAGACGGGGGCAGAGGAGGGAGAGAGGGTATGCCCACACGTTAGCAACTATTGATCCCACAAGAAAAATCACTTTGAACACCTTGGGGGAAAACGTTGAGACTTCTTATCCCATTTTCAACACTACGTTTTTCACCTCTACCTGATGTACCTAACTCGTGCTACTTAATCTCGCATTCATTTACCTCACAAAAGACACCAGGCCCTCTGCCTTCCACACATTTTCCCCTCTCCCCAGCGACCCACCCGCTCACTACAGGTTTTCACTCGCCCCCCTCCACTCCCGTCAGAGCGGGCCTCGCTCGCCCCCGCAGCACGTAGCACGCCCCGCCTGCCCCACGGCGCAGCGGAGCACAGGTAAGGTGCGGGCGCTGCATCTCCCCCGAGGGGCTGCCCCTCCTGGGCTACCTAACCCCGGCCGCTGCTCTCCCGCCCTCGCCATCTTCCCTCACGCCCTCTCCCGGCCGCCGCGCGGTTCCCGGTCCGCGCCTCCCCGCTGACGGACGGTTCTGCTCCACCAATCACCAGCCTCCCGCGGGAGCGTCTCCTCCTACGGCCAATGAGGCGGCGGAGCAGCCTCAGGAGCCCAACCCCTCTCATCTGTAACGGCCTGCAAAGTACCAAGCCCCTCCCCTCCTTCCTCTTCCCGACTCTTCATTGAATGAAGACCCCTCTGGCCAACCAGAAGTTCCCGCTGGGTTTAACGGACTGCTCCGTTCCCCAATAGGAGTAGAGAATCGCACCGCGCCCGCCAATAGGCTGCCGGATGCGAGCCTAGGGGGCGGGCTCTCCCTCCCAGGCGGGCGGGGAAGGCCGTGGTTATCGATCCCGCTGCTGGAGGGAGGCGGCGGTGAAGCAGCAGAGAAAATGGCGGCCATGGCTGCGGAGGCGGCAGCAACTGCAGCGGTGCCGGGCGATGGGGGGGCCGGCGAAGCTGAGCCTGAGATGGAGCCTATCCCGGGCAGTGAGGCCGGCGCGGACCCTCTCCCTGCCGTCACCGAGGCCGTGGAGTCTGTGGTGCCTGATGGGGAGGAGGCCGACGGGGGAAAGGTTGCTCCCGGCGAGGCCGAGGAGCCGCCGCCTGTGCAGCGAGCCCGGAGCCCCGCCGGGACTCGGGAGCCGGAAGCTGAGAGGACGGAGAAGCTGCCGCCCTCCACCCCAGAGGCGGACTCGCCTCAGGCCGAGGACCGGGGAGCGCCGAGCCCGGAGTCCGAGGAGGAACCGCAGCCCTGCCCGCCGCCTGCTGGGCACCCCGAACTTCCCGAGGAGGAGCCGCAGCCCTGCCCGCCGGCTACTGGGGGCTCCGCGGAGCCGGAGCCCGGGGAGGAGCCGTCCCGGCCGGAGGAGGAGGAGCCGGATGCTGCTGATGCCGCCGCTGTCGAGCCCAAGTCCCCGGTGTCCGTGGCTCCGGCCGGAGGAGAGGCGGAGGTTCCGCTGTTGCCTGGCTCTGAGGTGCGGGTCACCCTGGATCACATCATCGAGGACGCCCTGGTGGTCTCGTTCCGGCTGGGAGAGAAGCTTTTTTCCGGGGTCCTCATGGACCTCTCTAAAAGGTGAGAGCCCACTGGGGAGCCGTCCTGAGCCCCCACCCACCGACGGGGCCAGCGAGCGAGGTCGGGGCCGCCTGACCGCGCTGCTCTGCGCCTTTCCTGCTCAGGGAGGGGGGGGCCTCCCCTGAGGTCCGCGTGGATTCGCCCCGCGGCGGTAGTGGCTTGAGCAGGGGCACGACGGTAGCCGCCCGCTCTCCCTTTCCATCCGAGGTCCGCCTGGGAGCAGAGCGGCTCCTGCCCCCGCGTCTTCCCCGGGGAGCAGGGACGGGCATCCTCCTCGACTGAGAGAGTGCGGTGGGGCTGGCAGGCTCCCCTTCCCGCCTGTTCCCCGAGCCTTAAGGCGTGGAACGGGGAGACGGCCCTGCCGGGGTGCGAGCGGTGCCGGCGGCTGTCCCGTGGGCACCTGCCTCACTGTGCTGCCCTTGACTAAAGTAGTCCCGAGGGGGAATGAGAAAAGGGGGGAGCCGGGAGAGGGGCGAGCACGTGGTCACTTCCTTTCGATTGGGTTGGGATTAACGTTGGGCCTTCAGCATCCCTGTCTGCCAGGGAAAGAGGACCTGAGCTACAGATGCTGGCTTTTATTCCGGCCTTTCTACAACCGTAAAGACCTGGAGATCTGATTGACTCGTGCTTTGTATTGCCTTGGTAACCTTATTTTTCAGTACATACTATTTTTCAGAATAATGGTTTTCAAGGCAGGCTCTTACAGCCCTGAAGTACAGTTATTAGTACTGATTGTCCCTTGTATGCAATGAATGAGGTGGAGTTTAAGAGGTTCTTAAATACCCTTTTTTGGGGAGGCCTGTTATGTATCACAAAATAACCTAAAGTCTTAGACTGTAAGGTTTAGGGGTTGCTTTTTTTCATTGCCTTCCTATATGGAGTTCTTGGGAGGCCAGAAGTCATCATTGACACTGTATATCTTGTAACTAATCTAACTACTGTTTACAGGTGAAAATACCTTTCTGGTTTAGTGTTTCTTTTCTAGACATATAAGGACTAAGCAAGTACATGAGAGAAAAAGTGAAATCTAACCGAAGTTGTTACTTAGAATAATTGGCATGCAAAAAATGCAGTGCTTTGGGTTCCCCCCCTAGATTTAAACTGTGTGTGTGGTCATATGCCTTTTACCCCTCCCTTTTACATTACAAGTAGCTGTTTAATAGCTTGCTGTGATGTCAGTATTGTCAGTGCTTTCTGAAAAAAAAAAGGGATTAAGATTCACACTTGTCCTGGACCTCGCTTCTTGATTTTTGAAACAGAAGGTCTTTTCTGAAACCCACGTTCTGGATAATGTTATGGAAGCAAGTTTTTAAATTCGTCACTAGTTGTGGTTTGAAATGTTTAGTTACCAGTTTATCCTTTGAAGCCAAGTACTAAAATGTGATTTGCAAACTGTACTTGCTTCTACTGTGAAATCTGAAATGTCTCAGAGCAGACCAGAAGGCATTACAGCTGAAGTTGTAATGGTGTTTCACATCAATTCTTTTGTAGGTCTGAAGTTATATTAGCACATTACATTGTTGCTCTGGTTAGCAGAGTGACAAAGTGTATGCTTGTCTACTTCTGTGGGTCTGTATGTATGAAGAAGGAAAATATCAGCTTCTCCCTTACTTCTGAAAGACATCATATCTTACTAAACATGCATTGATCACAAGCATCTCATTCGCCTGAGGTTTTCTTCTGCACGAGAAAAGGAACTTCAGTGCACATCTACTGCAGCCCTTACAGTGAAGGTCATCTGTAGCAGGCAAAATGTGGGCTTCTGGCTTCAGTGGAAGCATGCATCTCAACGCCTCTGTTTTTAAGCACAGGCCCCGAGGCAAGTCTTCACAGTAACAGCTGTGGAAGAGTGATACATGAAGGCTTGTGCTGTTACTTACAGATTCTCCTTTGCAGTGCACTTCCTCCTTTCTCTCCATTCATATGATATGTGACTTCTTTCAGAGGTGCTTGTGGCATGGGAATCCAAAAGGTGAAATTTAAATTCTAAAAGCCAAGCTTTTCAGAGTGCTTGGACAAGAAGAATTGAATTTCAAGACATAAGGTTCACAGTATTTGCCTTGTGACAGGTAAATATATGTAGATGAATAGAAGTCTCTGTTCAGGTGTTCCAGGGCAGGAAATAAACCAAGAGCTTGCTACCTATAAGAAATGTGAAGCACTATCAGAAAACAGGTGGTCCCAAGATTTAAATGAGTACTCAAGATATAAATTTTATTCTAGACTTTATAACTTTGGTGATAAGTGACTGAATGATAGTACAGTTTAGGTATCAGCTTTTCTTTTTTCTTTTTTTTTTTGGTTGTGTAGCAGCATGTGGACTTGTAGAACATTAGTTTTTCATGAACTTCCTTCTGGATCTGTGGCAGGCCCTGGAATTCTTATAACTCAGTTTTTCCACTGGACCAAAAAAGAAAGCCGTCTTCACTAACTCACTCAAGTACATGGGAATAGTTTTACGGATCTCTTTTGCGTTAGAAAAGTTTGTATCTTAAAACTGCCAGTTCTTATTAAGTAAAAGTGAAACTTTGTATTAGAATTTACTCACTCAATGGCTTCAGAAAGTGGCTGATGTGTTTACTGCACATACTAATACTGTTTTCATTGTATAGTGGGAAGAAAATAATTCCTAGTCCTCTTTGGATCTTAATTTCTGCTTTTCTATCTAGGGCAGTGAAGGTGCTACTTCCATACAGTACTAAGAAGAGTAAGTTTTAATGACTGTTTTAAAACCTGTCCACTAGACTCTTCTATGTTTTGTTTTGTTTTTTTTTTTTTAACCTTCTCAAGTCTTGTTCTGCATTACTTGTACCTCAGGGTGAGAGGAAAGCAAAAATGTCCCCATATATTTCTGGTTTTAAAGGTTTTTTTGTAGTGGGTTTTCACTAACTTTGCATTTTATTCTTGTGGATGCTGATACGAAGTCAGTGGTGTTTCTGGTTTCATCTTCTATATGCTGTAAATAGGATGTTCATTTAGGAATTCATAACACAAGAACACAGGTGCATTGGTGTTCAGTGGACTTCATTCCTACATTTGTTTGAGGTAAGGAAGTATTTTCTCTGCCTGTACTAAGGGCAGTCTCAGCAACTGCACAGGAAGTTTCGAAAATTAGGAGAAAATAGGAACCCACATCTGAGTCCCTAACCCATTTCTTAGTCAGTAAATAATAATTTAGAGGGACATATTCCTACTTTTGTTATTATAAAGGCTCATTGCACAAAAAAAAGTGATTTTACTGTTAAAGTTTTATTACTACTGCTTTCATTACCTTTTAAGCGCTAGGGTAAGGTTCTGATATGAGTTCTGCAGTGTATACCTGATGGAGTCATGCTGGTAGGAGAGACAGGAATTGCAGCCAACCATCAGGCAGGAGAAGGCAATCCTGTCTTACATTGTTAGGGTGGGTAATGGAATGCTTCATGCACGTAGTTAATTTCTCATTCCATTGTATAAACTGCCATTGAAAACTACTCCTTAGGTATAGGGCTTAAATGGAGCTGTTAAGCTTGCCTGTCTCCAGCATTATGAGTAACACTGCTTAGGGTATATGAGATGTTAATGCCACCTGCTGGCTCAGAATTAGTGTAAATCTTGCTTTGCACCTGGAGGAAGTAAACAGTATGGAAATAGTTGATGCACATAGTATTTGTAAACCTGAAAATGTAGGATTAAGAAGTCCTGGGTTTAGTTTGCTCTTCTAGGATAATTATTTCTACAATCAGTATTTTTTTTCTTCCCAAAGATAAAGGGTAGGAGGGGGTTTAAATTTATATTCTGCTGTTTTGCCAGCAGTCAGGACTTGGACTCTATTGCTTTACCATTTCACTAAAATTTACCTTCTAGTCCTAAATGTGATAGACATGCACGTCTTCCTATTGTCTTTTTCTCCAAGCTGTCTCCCTTCTGACTTATGTGTTGTCATAATAGCTCTTGAGGCGAAAAGGGAGAGCAAAAAATTATTTTGTGACCTAAAAGCCTTAGATATCGAGAATCTGCCCAGTCTGTTGCTAGTAGACTGGTGTTTGAAATGATATCCTATTTGGGGTTTGGTTGTGGAAGATAAGGAAGGACTTCCTGCAGCAAGGTACACATGAACTATACTATGAAAACAAACTATTGTAGATGGCTTCAAATTTGTATAATCCTAGTAGCAGTTTTCAGTTCCAACATTCTTTCTTGGCAACTCTTCAATTCTACAGTTTTCTCCATTTATTCATGGAACTTTCTATGCAGAAGAATAAGGATAAGTAATGAACAGTTGCATGCATCACTAGTTTGTGTTGTCTCAATCTGCAGAACATCCATTAGCTTTTAAAAATAATTTACATTTAGCACTTCTTGAAACTTGAGGTCTGTGAATGCTCCTGTTTTGTTGGTATGAACTCCACATGGTGAATCTAGTGTGTTGTAACCATGTATATCAAGAAAGGTTGGGGGGGGGGCGGGAGGGAAAATAGTACTCTCAAATTGATGCAAGAAGGAAACAGCAGAAGTCTTACTTGAAAATAATGTGGCACCTTTCTCCTTGCTCTTAAGATCTCTTTTTACTAAAAACTTCATTTAATTAATAGGACAATATTTGGTTGGCTTTGGGGAAAGTTTAAATTCTGTAGAAGTACTGATGCCCTATGACAGATGTACTCAACAGTAAAAAAAGTCTTACTCAGGGCTGTGGATTCTGGAGCTTCTTGGTTAGTTGGGTTTGGGTTGTTTAGAACTTACGCTCAGTTTGCAAGATGTTCCTCCAGTTCATCACCTGTTCTCTTGTTGCTTCTCAGAAGGTGAAGGATCTTGGTGAAATTCTAGTGTTTAAGGAGCATCCGTAACACTTTAATACTTGCTTTTGTCCCCAGAACACTGGAATCACAGGAGTGATGTGAGTGTGTGTGTGTGTAGTTAAACTGTGGGTATCTTTCTGTGACTCACAGAGGCTGTAATGAATGGCATAATGTCAAATTTAGCCTCGCTTAGAGGACAAGGTTGGGTCAGAAGACCTTGTGATACTGCTTTCAACCTAAATTTTTCTATGTTTTTGTAATATTGCAGCTTCTAGATGAAAATAGCTTTTCTTGTGTCTTTACCCAAAATTTTTATAGTGTTATTTGTGGTCACTTATCAAATGTTTTTTTGAAAGGTTTACTCATTTCCAACTTTCCACTTGGAAAGTGAAGATGGCTAACAAAACTGGGGTGGCTTTTAGGATTTTGCTAGTATAGGTATAATGTATGTTAGAGCTGCTGCTTATACTGAAAACATTTGCCCATCTACTTCTGCCAGTACAAGGAGTGTGACTTTTCACTTTCTCAAACCAGTAAGTCCTGATATTGCTGGTAAATAAGGCATCTGTGGTTATGGCTCAAACTTTCCTAAACAGTCTACTACTGTTTTTGTTGGACTGTGATGAAAAAGATAACGATTAAACCATCCTGGTGTGCTTTTCTGTATTCAAACAGCGTGGATTGCCAGTGCTTTCTAAGAGTTGCTTGACTTGACTTTAGAAGTGTTGAGAGACAGGGTGGAGGTGAAATTTTCACTATGCTTATTTTTTTTTCTTTATACTGGTGAATCTTACCCATCTTGATGCTGAATTGGCTTCCAGCTCATCCATTAATAAATAATACTCTTCTCTTCCATCTGTCTTTGTTCTGACTGGTATGTGGATGATCTTGAAGTATATATTCAGCTTTAATCATAAAGTTTTGCAATTGTGTAATGCTTCCAAATATATTAGCAAAATATCTACTTTAAAATGCAACTGACTTGAAACTAGTAATGCTAACAGATGTGAGAATGAAAAGATAATTTCCGTTTAAGCAGACTTTCAGCTTCATAAGCATGCCAGTAAAATTTTTATAGTTAGTGGGAAGCCTAAACTTAAAGTATTCTCTCTTTCAAAGTTTGCTTTTATATCCTTGATACAGCTCCCAAGTTACAGAAAACCTTCCAGTTGAAAGGTGAGAGGTAGCTTCCCACTGTAGGAGAGGAAAGAAGTGATTATTTTTATATTCTTCAGGTTTATCAATGTATGGAGATTCTTCTGCCTCTACAGTGGATAATTCTTCAAAGTCTGTGTTGGCATCCTGATTACATGGACTTATGTTGTTCAGTTTCCTGGAAGTTGAAGACTTCCAAAGGGCTCCTGACTTTGTGGAGAGGTGTACTGTAAGCTAATACGGCTTTTGTTTGGTATCCCCTAATTGGTTTCCAGTTGGTTAGTGGTTGCAGTAGGAGACTCAGATGATGGTGATTAGGAATTATTAAAATCAGCTGCTGCCGTAGGTACTTCTAACCAGCTTTCCTGAGATATTCTGTCAAACTCAATTCTACACATACCCTGCTCTTGTCTTTCCTTTGACTTGGAAGTGTGCCAGAAACAAGAGTTTGGGTCTCAGGCAAGTGTACCTGTCTGAAAATGACTAAGCTGACAGTGATTAGCAAAAGTTTTTGAGTAAATGTCCTGCTAGCTTGTTTAGATGTGGATTGTCATGTTACTCAGTTTGGTTTATTGCATCTTTAACCAAGTTTTTCTTGATTCTGAGAGTTTGAGATTGTGAGGCATCATCTATTTTTGTTGATGTGTTACTTCCTAAGAGTCTCTCACACTTCAGTCCTTTGCCCTGTTTTTAGAGCTCTGTGAAATACGTGTTTTCTAGGCTATTTAGCCTTGTGTTACATTGCTTGGGAGGTGAGTAAACCACTGAGTTGATAGTTTGGCTTCTGTATGCTTTTTTCAGTAAGGTGCCTGCCACCATGCAATATATTCTGTATCATACTTTACCACACCACGTAAATTGTATATTAAAAATAGGTTATTGCATAATCTGTGTGTTGAATGCAGGTTATTTGGGAAAGTTCTGAAATATTTTGTTCAAATAGCTACGATCTAATTGTATGTTACACTGAATATTATAAATTAAACCCTTAGTTTTAGGTACATGCATGAAATATACATATGCTTAGCTCTACATTATTTCAGCGTGTTGTACTCACAGCATTAAGTGTCTTTGAACTTTTATTCATGCAACAAAAATTGTTTGTTGTTTTGCAAAAGCCGAGACATGCAACACCAAGGATGGTATTGAGTATGAAAGATTACCATAGTCTGATTTAGTGAAGATGAGCTTTGAACACAGTTATTTACAACAGACTCAATTTAATACTCATCACAACACTGGAAGTTACTGTGCTTTGCTTGATGGTAATTTAGTGTGTTTGCAGTGGAATACTTATGAACCAGTTCAGTGGGTCTTCTTGGCAGAAAGAGGTGCTTTTTTCTGTGTTTCTTTTAATAGAGAAGTAAAAGTTAGACGTTGGAGGCTAAAGATGAGAGCTTAAGACTTTATGTAGTAATGTAAAAATACTTTGCCCCAGGATGTATCTTTTAGACGTTTATTTGCATACAGTTATGAATTTAAATGGTATTTGTTCCTTATCTCGTTTTTTTTTAAAAACTAGTCTTTAACAGTACTGTTTTGCATGCAAATTGAATTGTAATATGTATTCATTGCAGTAATTCTGCTATACAACTTAGATTTGAAAGAAGTGTTTTTACTTTGCTTGAAGAAGTTTACATATCCGTAATAGAGATCTGCAATACAGATCTGTGTAGCTTTAAGTGACAGTCTTCTAGGCTTTATACCCAAACTCTAGCTATGCATAGTTACAAAAGATGCCACAGCTACCTACTCATTAACTTGCAGTTGGCAGATTGTGGAACTAAAACCTGACTTCTAATCACGTTTCTGTCTCTGCATACCCTAGTCAATTGATCACTGGACTGCCTGACTTGATCTTGTCTACCTCATTAGTCTCTTATTTAAATATAGCCCCTGATATTCCTGTTGCTATTTATGTCTTTAATGCATATGCATATTGAAGTGCTATGTATAGCAGAAATATAATTAGATCCTACTGATTGCACTGGTTACTGGTAAAACTTCTTGGAGATAAGTTTCTTACAGTGGATCTTGACTGTCTTGTCTTTTAGAGGTGCCTTTTCAAAGCAAATAAGAGCCAGGATGCACCTTTATAGGAGAGGAAGCTGTCAGCATGGAAAACTGGTTCTAATTTTGAATGAATATGAAGCAGCCAGGCTCTTCTTTCACAAACTACCTTATATTAGGTTGAAATACCTATTTCTTACTTTGCTTTTCCTAACACTTCAATTTTAGATCCCCTATCAATGAATCCTTCTATTCCTTCAAGGGCTAGTACGAGGTAGAACTGTATAACACGAGTGGGCTGTACAATGAGCAGCAGATACTTATTTACAAATGGATTAGTTTGTTTTTTTTTCCCCAAGCAAACAGTAGTTGGAGTATGGCTTTCCAAGAATAGTGTGTTCTGGAGGAGAAGAATATTATTGTAGAGACAGGTGATAACTTGGGATCAGTATACTAAAAAAAATTACTTTAGTTTATTATTAGAATAAAGACAAGGCAATTCCTAACAGTACTTAAATGTGCAATATGTTACACAAGATGTATGTAGATAGTCTCACTGATGGTTTCTTTTAAGAGGTGATCTACTGCCAGTTATTAGTCAGTCATTGACCAGTGTGCATCAGTAAATGGCATGATACAACTGAGTTATGTTGTTTGGATTTTTTTAACTTTTTTTTATATGGTAGCCTTTTAGTCCATCTTCATGTCTTTTGTAGGTGGACCAAATTTCACAACTACATACATGTGGCAATCCTAACTAGTTCAAACAAGTAGTTGTTCTCTCCTGTTTCATTCCTAAGGTTTTCTGCTGCCGTTCTCTTTTCTCAATTTTAATATTTTTAATATTCGTCTAAGTTGCATAGCTGGAGATATTCACTCATCAAGGAGGAAACAAAAGATCATCTAAAAACTGAATGTTTATAAACAACCTACTATTGGGTGAGGCCAAAGAGAAGGCATCATATGCTCAGCTGCTGGAAGTTATACTAAATCTCTTGGCTTGCCAAATGTATCTTGTACTTCAGGTGGACTGTGTCTTGACTAGTCATGTCTTCATGTATTAACACAGCAGTTGCAAGAATAATCTTTGTTTGCTCTCACATAATCAGGCAGTATCTGTGAATGTTCTCTAATTCTACAATTCCTTAATTTTAAGGTAGAGAGGGATGGAAGATTCTAGTCTGTTTCTTAGAATGGTACCTTTTGTGAGTCAGACTCTGGCTTCACATAGTCTGGGTTGGTTTTGTATCTTGCTAAAGCAGGTTTGTTGCTTAGATAAAAATTTCACTTCAACTGTTTGGTCTGTGTGTAACACAGATGCTTGAAGGGAAGGATTAAGATGCAGTATTAATCTTCAGTGCCTTCATGGTATCACTCATGCAGGGCTTTTCATTAGGCTTTTTTGTGCATTTGAAGTATTAATTGTACCGGTATTGCTTGTGAGGCAGTAGAAAGAAAATCTATAAAAACAGATGAAGTACTAAAATGGGATCATTCTGGAGAACCTCCTTATAGTCCTTTTCATCCACTTCTTCCCTGATCAGTGCTTGATTTCCTAACATGGAGTCAGCATAAATCTTTTCTAGAAGGAACACTTGTGCATTGGACTATGGAAATGTCTTGTTTGGGGCTAGGAAATGCAGTTCCTGAGACAGTGAAAGAGTTGTAAGTGTTCTGAATAAGCTTTGCCCATTTGATATCACACTCCTGTCTTCTTCTGCTTTTGAGGTTTTTAGTATTGGAGTTTGCACAGTAGAGATCTGGCACTGTCTTGTCCTCAACTCTTATAGTAAATTAACTTTTCCCCAAATCCTGTTACCTTTATCAGGTGATGAAAGATGGGATCTGGATCTTATTGCTGTTAAAGAAGCTGTGGTTCTTTATGCAACTAATACTGATAATATTGCTAATTTAATGATCAGCTGATACTGTTTTTTTTTTAAAGCCCTACTTGGAATTAAGTAACTTACTCAAAATCCTTAGCAGAAGGATTATTGTTTGTGGAAAAGCAGCTTCTTTACACTTGATGGACTTCTGGGACTTCAGAGAACTTAAAACTTGCTTATGAGTTTGTCCTTTGTGGTTTAGTGCCAGACTGTAGGCTGAAGAAAAGCCTGTATCAGCTGCTAAATGTTTATAATTCACTGTAGCATCACTAGTTCAGTAGACTACATTTGTTTATGCTGCTCATTTCTGGAGGGACATGTGGAATTCAGCTGGAGTAGTTCCAAACTTCAGAAATGAACTGTCACGGGATGGTGGGATATTTTGCGGTAAAGAGCACTCATCAGCAACCCACTGGTAGGGATGGGACTGCTCTAACTGCCTACCTGGGCTTCTGCCTCTGTTTCCAGAGTTCGGTGGTATGAATGTAATAGTATCTAGGTATAGGGTAACAACAGTGCCCATGTTGATGCTGAACTGTGAACTGTCACATGTTCAACTTCCCTTCCAAAATTGTTTGGTTGACTCTTGCTTAGGTTGCCTACAGTTTTCTGTTCTTTTGTGATGAAGTGCAAGCTGGATAGATAATTTAATCTTGGATGGGTTGTTTGCTTCAATTGCAATTTTTAAGTGTAAAAAGAGACTTAACAGATAAGCAAAAGGACAAAAAAGTGATGGCTTTTGTTGGTGACAGTGTAAAAAACCATCTAACACATATGATGACATTTTTTCAAAACCAGTTTTGAAGATACAAAGCCAACGTGTAAGCACTTGTAGAAACCTCATGTTTCTTGCTGGAGTGGGAATGGAAAATAAACCAGTGTTCAGCATTTATCTTCACTTGAGAGGCAACCATAGATTGTAAATAAATTTCAGTCAGTTAAAAGGATGTTGCAGTTGAGGAGCTGCAGTGCAACATGAACCTGAGGACAGATCTTGGGTAATTACTTCGTTCTCCCATTAGATGAGGTGAGATAAATATAATGGTGTTTGTTTAGTGATCAAAATGGATGATTTGGCATTTGAATTTCAATCTTGTCTATCATGTTACTGCAGTAAGGTCAAACTATTAAAATACCAAATAATCTAAGGTAAACCCTAGTGTGTGTAATGGAGCTGGGGTCAGACAGAGCTTAAGAGTAGTGAGCAGCCTAGTGAGAGCTCTGTGTGAGGCCGGTACCTCAGCTGGTTGTGGAGTAGAACAGAAGGAAGGTTAAAGCTTTTATAATCCCTCCTACCCTGTGTTGGGGATTAAAAGATACCTTGTTGTAAAATGAATGTATTTATCATTTGACTTCCTCTTCAGAGAAGGCACCTTGCAAATATGTTTCCCATAGCACAACCCTTTGCAGAATGTATTGGCAGCAGGCTATTCCTGTTCCTGTAGCTGAGCTAATGTGCAGGTCATGCTAGGGCTTTTCATTCTGATCAGAATGTGTAGTCCTGTGTGGGTCAAATGGGGCAGCAGAGATCTAGAGCTGTCCGGAGAAAAGTAGACAAAGGCTTTAAATATTGTTTGTTCTAAACCAGGGATGAATGGTTTCTACTCTGTTAAAAAAAAAGGGTAGTTTTGCTGGAGGGAACCCATACTAATAGGCTGGCAAGTTTGTGGCTGTAGCGCGTCAGGTGGTGAAGTGCTAATCTTTTGCGGAAGAATGAGGGCACTTCCTGTTCACTGCAGGAATTGACACAGTCCATATTTGCCTCAGTTAAATCTGAAACATACTTGACCTGTTGTGCCTTGCTAAATATAGCAGAATTTTTTAAAACTTACTGAAGATTTTTTTTTTCACATAAGTTGACTTAGTATGAAAATGAATCTTGCGTAGATTTGGAGTTGATGGGGTGAGTGTGTAGCCTGTATACTTATGAGCATTTTCTGAAAGTACAAAGTTAATTCTTTTACTGCTGTCTCTAGGTGATGTTTTTTCAATTGCATTTTCAGGGTGTCTTGTTGAGGCATTTCATATTCTCTGCTGACTTGGTTTTGGTGTCCTGCTTTTTCAAGCTTTCTATAAGGCTGGATACGAAGATTTAGTTTTCCTGGGACTCGTGTCTTTCGTGGCTACATAATATGGACAAGCTTTGAAATGCTTTTTAATAAGTGAAACAAAAGATCCCTCAAAACCTTTAATTTTTTTGTGTGTTTTTTTTTCTTCTCCTTAAGGTTTGGACCCCATGGAATCCCTGTGACCATATTTCCGAAAAGGGAATACAAGGATAAACCTGAAGCCATGCAGCTCCAAAGTAAACCATTCCAAGATGAGGCACAGGTGAAGTGTGAATCTAATGCTGCAGTCCCTGATGACTCTCCTCTCACACAGCCATCAGAACCTAGCATAGCTAAAAGCCTATGGACTTCTAAACCACCTCCTCTCTTTCACGAGGGAGCGCCATATCCTCCTCCTTTGTTTATCAGGGACACATATAACCAGTCAATACCTCAGCCTCCACCCCGGAAAATTAAGCGGCCCAAACGTAAAATGTACAGGGAGGAACCCACTTCTATCATGAATGCTATCAAACTACGACCCCGGCAGGTCTTATGTGACAAGTGCAAAAACAGTGTTGTTGCAGAAAAAAAAGAAATAAAAAAAGGTGGCAATGCAAGTGACTCTTCAAAATACGAGGATAACAAAAAACGAAGAAATGAGAGTGTGACTACTGTGAATAAAAAACTTAAGACTGACCATAAAGTGGATGGAAAAAGCCAAAATGAAAGCCAGAAAAGGAATGCTGTGGTCAAGGTTTCAAATATTGCCCACAGCAGAAGCAGAGTAGTTAAAGTTTCCGCACAAGCAAATACTTCAAAAGCGCAGTTAAATACAAAAAAAGTTCTCCAGAGCAAAAACATGGATCATGCAAAAGCTCGGGAAGTCTTGAAAATGGCCAAAGAAAAGGCACAAAAGAAGCAGAGTGCAACCTCCTCTTCCAAAAATGCACATTCAAAGGTCCACTTCACACGGCGTCTTCAGAACACCAGCTCAGGTTCCCTCCCACCCCGATTGCGTTTAAAGCCACAAAGGTATCGGAATGAAGAAAATGACTCTTCTCTCAAGACAGGACTTGAGAAAATACGGAGTGGCAAGATGGCAACTAAGCCCCAGTCTCGCTGCTCCTCCACCCGCTCAGCAGGTGAGGCCCCTTCAGAAAATCAGAGCCCCTCAGAAGGCCCTGAAGAGGCCAGCAGTGAGGTTCAGGACACAAGTGAAGTGCATGTAACTGTTGATCAGGATGAACACCAGACATTGGGCAAGAGAGGCAGCAAAAGCAATATAACGGTTTACATGACCCTTAATCAAAAGAAATCTGACTCTTCCAGTGCATCAGTTTGTAGTAGTGATAGCACAGATGATTTGAAATCTACCAACTCTGAGTGTAGCTCTACTGAAAGCTTTGATTTTCCTCCAGGCAGCATGCATGCACCTTCCTCCTCCTCCTCTTCTTCAAAGGAAGAGAAAAAGCTCAGTAATTCCTTGAAAACGGAAGTCTTTTCCAAAAACGTCTCTAAATGTGTTACACCAGATGGCAGGACTGTATGTGTAGGGGACATTGTTTGGGCCAAGATTTATGGCTTCCCTTGGTGGCCAGCCCGTATTCTTACCATAACTGTGAGCCGGAAAGATAATGGCCTTTTAGTTCGACAGGAGGCTCGTATCTCATGGTTTGGCTCCACAACAACATCTTTTCTTGCTCTTGCACAACTCTCCCCCTTTTTAGAAAGCTTCCAGTTGCGCTTTAATAAGAAGAGAAAGGGTCTTTACCGCAAGGCCGTCACAGAGGCAGCTAAAGCTGCTAAGCAGCTGACTCCCGAAGTTCGGGCCCTGCTGACACAGTTTGAAACGTGAGCATGGAAAGTAAGGTAGGCAAGAAATCTGGAGGCTCCACAAAATTCATAGCCTAGTTAGATAAGTACCATGAAGGACTTGCCAAGTCAGAAGTTGCACTCGGTTGACTGCTCTTTTTATACTAAAGTTGTTCCATTTGTAGCGGTTTCTTGACAGTTAAACAAATTGAACATACAATCAAAATTAGCCGAAAGTAAGAACTTCAGTATTTTTCAAGTGAGATTTCTTTTTAAATAAGAAAAACCTCCTCAAACACCCAATGCATAGGAGCCATAGCCTCAGCTGAAAGGCAGCTTATTTGCAGGGAATTTTTTAGTAGTTTCTACCCAGTATATAACTAGTTGCTGTGTGGCAAAAGGTTAACACAAGGGATGAAAGTAGTAGCTGTGACTTTTTTTTTCTTTGTTTGTTTTAATTAGGTGGCCCATCAGGGAAGTGTAGAAATGTAAGCCTTGTCTAAATGGTCTTTAAAGATTATTTTAAGTAGTCTCTAATGTATTTAGTCTGGCCAGTGCAAATTGGTTCAAAGCGTGCTTAAACATCTTAGGCAGGCATGCCCCGATCTGCACTGGCCAGTTTAAATGGTGTTAGAAGGCTTGCTGAAACTTTTAAGGAAGAGGAATTTGTGTAACTTAAAGACCAGATTAAATGGGGTTTTATCGTAGTGACCACTTAAACACTCAACCTTTCTATGCACATGGGGGCACAAATATAACACTTCAGGGTCTGAAAAGCTGAGAGGGATGCCTGTAGCTCTAAGACAAAGCTGAGAAGTCGCTCAGTATTTGGGATCAAGGGCTGTTAATGCTGCATAGGTGTGAATCATAACTTCTGGTCTTTCTTCCTGAAGAAATCTTTCAGGCCATTTGCCTGGAGGTTTAGATTAAGAGAGGCTTTGTTTTGAATGTGTAAATAATTGATTGCTGAAATTGGTCAGATTTTCTCCTGACTGGTTGTTCCTAAATTCTTAGGATACGTCCTAGTAAATTACACTTTGTGAATTGTCAGATGTGTAATTGTTGCATTTTTTGGATGTATCTAACTTCATTTTTATTTTTTTTAATATTTCCGTTTAAGGTATCTGTTTGCAGGTCAGAAAATGAGAATATGTAATTGTGTAATGCTCTGCAATGTAAAAAACAAACTGTAAATAAAATTGACTAAATCTGAATTATTTGTGTGTGTTTCTCAAAAAGCTTTGGAAAAAAAAAATCCAGGATGTTAGAGTACTTTATCTGTATGCCGGATTTTGAGGACACCCTTTTAAAAAGTAAATTGTCCTTTTTCACGCATTCTTAAAGATAACTGCTTGCTGTAAAGTACTATTGGTATCTTTCAGTCTTAATTTTGAGATGAAGCAATCATCTGTCCCTTTGGTTTCAAATCTGGCTCTGTAAAGGGCTTTCTGTAAAGTTTATCAAATTTCTCCCTTAATTAGATTTTGTTCCATGTATTTGAATGAAGACTGGATAATGTCACACAGTGGGGAAATGTTTTGTTTTCTCCCAGCTATCAAAACCTAATCAGACCCACTCTCCACTGGTGCAGCAGCACTTTTCTTGCATGTCTTTTGCTCAGTGTTGGGGCATTTTCATGCAACTGACTTTACATTTATTATTTTTTTTCCTTCTGGTTTTGGTCCTTATCTGACCATGTGAATTACTGAATTACTGTCTCCTCTCCAACCCACTCCTGTTTCAGCCTTGCAATGCCTTGTGAAGAATCTCTCAGCGTTCATTCCAAAGCAATTTTCATCCTGTTTTTGCCATAATTGCCCATGTAGGCAATCATGACATGTAAAAACTTAAGCTTAGACTGAAACTAGATTTTAAACAGATGTGAAAATGGGGGTAAGGATTTAATCATCAAACCCTTAAAATCTTTTTAATTTAATTTCATATGTCCATGATACTGTCTGGTCTTTCCAAAGCATTCAGTTTCTTTTTACCTTTTCAAATTATTTTGTTGTGTCCACAGAACTATTGGAAGTCTAAGTCAATACATGGCTGTTCAAGTGTACAGTCATCTCTCTTAGGTGCTAATTAAGCTTCCAAATACACCAGCTTTACTTTGGCATTCTAACAGTTATCCAAAACCCCCACTGATCAATGCTTTTTGAATGGGATAAACACACAGTAAATTTCAAAATGTGGAAAAAACAATTGGGAAAAAAAGTAATCCTGTTTCACTTCTCTGTATTCTTTCCTGCAAACAGAAACAGTTACTCATTTACTTAAGCCGTACTTTGTTATTAGGGCAAGACTGCTTTTTGAAGTTCAGAACCCATATAATGTGATTTAGATGTCTACACTAGTTCCTTGAGTTTCTGAAGCTCAGGAGAACTGGTTGTAAGTAGTTCTGAGCCAAGTAGTGGTAAAATCAATATTTACATTGTTAAGTTTTCTTTAAATGGACCTGGAAGCTTTGTACTCTTATCTCCTATACAGTAAGAATAGGACTAAAGCATACATAGTTTGCTCAGGAGTTCACTGGTGAAATGCTAGAGTAACAGGTACAAAAGGGATTTCTTAGATTGTTTTGGTTTAATTTTGTTTTGTAGTTGATCTGTCTTTAAGAAGTCTTGAGTTTTGCAGTGAATGTGTGTTACCACTTCAGACTTAGCAGGTCTCAAAACAGTTTTAATTTTTTACACCACCGTGTTTTACTTTAGGTTGAAAATACCCTGTTCATACTCATCCGTGATTTTCTTTTCATTCTGAAATAGCTAACACTAGCTATAACCCAGTTTAAAACCAGTTTACTGTAGAAAAAATGTTGGGCTTAATGTAAAATAACAATAGTTAACCTTGACTATGGCAGTATGGATGCTCCCTGGCATTTAGGTTTGTAGACTTAGGCAAAGCTAAGTGCTACTTTAGCTGTGAACTGCAAAAAGCTGCCATGGTTTTATGTGCCTATGTGCTCTCAACAGTGCCTACACCTTGAGTGTGCACTGCTATTCTTGCATTGGATTCACATCTACCATGGCTGTGTTAGCCTGACAGTTTAAATGACTTGTCAACTTGTGACAGAGCATGCCTGTGCTGTGCCAGGATAGTGCATCTGTGTAATTAAGCTGTGCAACTGTTGCAAGCAGCCTGTGTCTGGAAAAGACAAGTGTCTACAGTCAAGTAGAGTGACTTAGTTTTCCATCAGCTTAATATACAAAATTCCAAATTATTTCCTTTCAAAATAAGGAGATTCCTCAATGTAGTTGTTGAATATGCATAGTCTTTCAATTTAGGGGGAAAACTGGGTGGTGATGAGTTTATAGTACAAGCCTCCTTTTTCTTTGAAGATCTTTAGCTTCAGTTAAAATGTTTTGGGAGAGAGTTTTCTTTCAAGAGGAGTTTTGGAAGGTGTGATCGCCTTATGAGTGAAGCTAGAAACAAATGTGAAATGAATGTATGTGTCTGAATTGGAGTTCCACAGGAAACTGAACAAATATTTGGTATTTTTCTGATCAGAGTTGCAATTTTATGTCAGCGTTTCTCATTATATGGTGGTGGTGGGTTGGGTTTTTTTGTTAGACAGTGCTATCTTTAGTTTGAAACCTACATATCCAACAGCTACCTTAGCAGGAGGGTAATTTAGGTCAACCATACAAGGCTGAGAAGACTTTTTTTCCCAGCATGTTATAAAATACTTTTTTTGTCGAGTAGTTTTTAAACGTGATTAAGAAATAGCACAGGTGAGGAAGGGGTATGAGTTGCTTTCTACATTGCTGGCCTTAAGTTAGTTTCTAGTTAACTCCCAAGTCCTAAAACTCATTTCCATTTGTGTCTTCTATAAGCTCCTGCTAAAGTTGTTAGAGAAGAATAGGAACATGGATTTTGAAAAATAAATCTTAGTAGCTAGTCCTTAGGAGCATTGTCATCTGTCCTTATGCATGGTCTCCAAAGTACAGTGGGAAAAATAGAGCTGCCTTCTTGGCTGAAGAATTCTGGAAAGGAGGAGGCTGACAATCAGTGGAAAGCTATTTTAGTTCATCTCCTCTTTATAATTCTAATAAGCGCCTGTAGGAATAAGCAAATTCATCTGATGCAGTGGAATTACTACACTGACTTGTAGGTGAAGACTGAACTGGAAGTTGAAGGAGTTTATGCGTAAAGAACAGTAAGATGACTGTATTTTGTGTTGTAAGCCATTTGGTAGAAATGCAGGTATAGTGTTTAAAAACAAACCTGAAAGCTTTACTAGCTGCCTTAAAGCTTCTTCTGACATGACTGTAGGGATAAGAGATCATCCATGTTTAACATGAGGACAGGCAGTGGCTGTAGCATTGAAAAGTTCTGTTGTAGCTGTCAAACTACCTGAAAATCTGTTAGATCCAAGCTTGTGAAATGTGGATGTAAGTATTCAGCTTCAAATTATTCTTAATATGTAATGGGAAGAAACTTGATACATGTCCTTAGTAGTTAAGACATGTTCCTATTCAACATTTATAATACCTCAGCTAGTGTTATTTGGAACAATTTTGTATTTTAAATAGTTCCTTCCTATGGTGTCATCCTATTAGTGTAGAGTGTGGCAATTTAGATAAAAGATCCCCTTGTAAAATGGCTTTTCTGTTCCCTCTCATCTTAGTGGCATTTCCGTGCGCCTCTTCTAATTTGAACTCATCTTTCTCTGACATCAGTGGTAAGAATTGAGGTTTTACAAAACTTACTGAATGGCATTGTTTTTTTCCCCCTTAGTTAGAAATATTTCTGATTATTGATTTTTAATTTTTATATCCTAATAGCAGCTTATACTTCCCTATGATTAACTCATACATTTCAGTCTTTTCCCCATAACACCTGGAATGTGTATATCAATTGTCTGATTCAGATTAAGTTACGAATTTTTATCTTAAAGTGTGACACAACTGCCCTTCTGTGAACACAAGGCAAAACAGCAGTTCCCAGGCATGGCTATGGAGACAGTGATTTGGTGACTAGCTTGCTATCACGCTTTTTCCCTGAATGGTTTTGTTGTTTGCTACCAGCTTTGGCAGCTGGGGATGACTCTCCCTGGGGCAGTGCTGGCAAGCTTAATGCTAGGTACCAGTTGGAGGGAACTCAAATCCATGGGTCTGTTTTTTTCCCCAAGAAAAAGCAATTAACATTCTTGGCATGAAGCAGGATAAGCAGCTTCATGGAAATGAATGTCATTGGCAAGACCAGGATTTTCATACCTGTGAAGACCTGAGCCACCTTGCACATCCAGTAGGGAGACAAATGGGAATAAAAGATGGTCTTGCGCGCCTGCATAACCTTTCCGCATAGTTTCTGTACACACAGGGATGAAAACTTTTCCTGTGCTTGTGCCAGTGGAGGTGTGTAGTCCTTGATCCTCTCTACCTGCACACCTATCTGTGGTCCAAGGGGATGATGTCAACAACACAGGCTGCAGGTATACATTGGTGCAGGGAGCAAATTGTGACTCCCTGTTGCAAAGTTTAAATTTGGGCTTTGCTCATTCAGTGCATGAAGAGAAATGTATCTGTGGGAATTACCTGGGCTACATGCTTGAAAAGTTATTTTCACCATCAGGACCATGTATCTTTTAAACAACTGTAATGCAGTTCCGATGACAGTGACTTTATACTTCAGAGAAGGAAGAAAGGACTACTGGAACTGGGAATATACCAGGTCTGTAACTGCCAGTGGGATAGGGGCAGGGGCAAACGCTCTGTTTAGTTGTGACTAGGACAAGAAGGCATGTTTAAAATTGCAAGACAGGGAGTTAAGATTGGGCAGTAGAATATTTACTGCAGTTGTTACAGTGGAACCCTGGGTCTTGTTTGGAGAATTGCTTCGGTTTTGTAATTACAGTTTTTAAAGACAATAGATGTGGCTGACCTCAGTCAGGAGTGGGTTATGTTCATCCTGCGGTTGGGCCTGCGATAGATTAGATGATCTATCCTGACCCTGTCACAGCTCTGTTTTCTGTAACTTTGTTATTAACAATTTTGATTTTGGAAAAATAGAATCTTTGTAGAAATATGCATAAAAGGAGAGATTCAGCCTCCTGTGTCCTGTTCAGTCACGCAGGAATAACGCTTGGTATACTGGAAGTATGGCCTTTGAACCACACTTTTAGCTTCCACGTGTGGTAAAACTGCGCTGCATCTCCTGCCTGGAGCCTCTCCTATGGAAAACAATGTTTGGATGACATTATTTGGATAACACATTAACTTTGAATTAGTGTGGTGTGAGGTTGGGTTTTTAATAGATCTAGGTCAGTTTTCATGTTTGCTTACTAATGGTTTTGATGTCAAATATGCAGTAGAATAAGAAATATACATGCCAGCCATATGCTGTGAATCTGTGAGTTGGATGGCAAGCTGCGTGCTCACTAGCTTTTTATCACCACTAAAAGATTCTGTAACAAAACCACAATTCTGATGACAGAATTGTCTTTCCCTGTTTTTAACAGGTGCATAAAGGGGAAGAGAGTACTTGCTTTGTCACTAAAGAGTTTAATTTCAAAGCAAGCATTTACTTAAATGCTAATTTTGCATCATTTTTTATTTAGTAGCATTTAGGATTTTTGTTTGGCTCTCAGAAGCTCTGGTGTTTAATTGTACTTCTGCAGTGGTTCAGGATTTTAAAGCAATATTTGATTAGTTTTTGAGGAAAACAAAAATATATATTCTGGAGATTTTTCAAGTGTTGAAGCATTTAGGGACCTAATTCTTGATACTGTGTTACATGTTTCAGGGGATTAGGCATGTAAGCTAAGGAAAGTGTTACTGCTCTTGGTTTTCTTTGTAGATGGGGACCTGTTGTTGAACACTGTCTTGGGCTGTAGAAGAATGCAGCAGTTCTGCTGGCTTTTTATGCTTCATGATCTGGAAGAGAAACCTGTTTCAACAATCCCTAACTAGTATCTGTAGCAGTAAAATAACATGTGCTTTTTATTCTGTTACGTAGTTTTGCATATAGACAAAGTATTAGTCCCCTAAAGAAGTTGTATATATGTTACTGTAACCAAGAGCTGTCTGTCTTCCCTTTCACAATATGTGATAGGAGATACTGCTATTTTTCTGGGCTGCCTCTTCTCCCTCTTGATTGCTGCCTCTTTCTGCTTTTCCTTTGAAGAAGAAAAACGTCTTTCAAAAACACTGCTTCTCTTTTGACAGCAGCAAATACACAGGATCATGAAAATGTTCTTGTTAAAGTTGGAATCCACATTACAGGGATGACTCCCAGGAAAGTGGCTGGGTAAAATGCAGTTGAGTGAGGCAGATGTTGGTGACATCAGTAGTGAAAGGCTGTAAGCCAGTGCTCGTCTTAACACACATACTGAGGTTTGTTGCTGGTGGTAACTTTTATGGTGAGTCCATAATCTCTAGCAGTTGAATGAAACTGCTTCAAAACAGAGCCCAGGCTGCTGTGAGTTTACATCATGGGAGAGCTGTACCCTCAGAAATAGGCTTTGGCATCCCTCACCTGTAAATCGTGGGTTACACAAAGTGAATGAACTCACTGTATGACTGATAAAACAGACAGCTTGCTGCGTTCACAAGGGCCAGGGAATTTACTGACATGGATATTGAGCTGACACAGGCAGCCTGCAGGGGTAGAAGTGCTGTCTGTGAGGACCCAGGGATACTACAGCCTTTGTTGTAACTTTACTCTTTGTACCTTTTGTTCTCTGGGTTCCCAGTCCTGGCTCCACATGGTTCACACCAGGGAAATCTGCAGGGTAAGAAATGTTCCTCCACAATACAAGGAGAATAAGATGTGTGACTGCACATGTGGCTTTATTTTTCAGTCACTATATCTGAACCTAATCTTATATTCTTGCCTTAAACCTTTTCTATACAAAATATTGCTGTTGATCCAAATTAAACAATGTAAAACCAATTATATTTTAACTGGGCAGGCCAGATATCCCCTAATAGGTTTTCATACCCTATAGCAATCTAGTCTGAGGTTATTCCTCACTGGTCTAGGCTAAATCCCTACAGCACTCTGAGGTCAACTTCACTGTGGCAATACAGTTTCCCACACCAACTCTTTCATATTCATTATTTTTGCCAAACGTGCGGGTAACAAGTGTATGGTTGGTATGTGTTAGAATAATGAGATTCTGCAGTAGTTGGAAACGCTCTCTTGAAATAATTAAACCTATATATTTTTTAATCTACTTTTTACCCTGGATTTTTGCCTTCAAATCGTAACATCCATGAGAGCAACTGGTCCATTTGCTCTTTCACCTTCTGTTGTCTCAGCTTTCTTCCATCCTATAATCACTTCAACAAAGATTATAATGCCACTGGCAAGAGGGCTTTGAATTTCAGTGTAAAGACTGTGTGAGCGACTAATTAGGAATAGTTTTTATAGTACTTGTAATAAAGAATGAGAAGCAAAATACAAAGAAACTCCAGCATACTCCACAACTGTGAGTCATCTGCTTCTCTTTTAAGCAAATTTACTAACCATAATAAAGAAATTCTTGGTAGCTCAACCCTAATGAATGCAGTGTGTATGTACAGTTTTGTGTGAAGACACAACACCAAAAGAAGGCACAACCTCATCTTTATGGTTTTTACCTGGAGGGGAGAACTGGTGTTTCATCTGAGTCATGCCCTAAAAAGGGGAGGAATAGCTGGTGGGTTTTGCCTTTTAGACAGCATGGCCAATCTAAGATATGGAAGAAAGTGATGATGAACCGGATTTGCTGCAGTTGTATTGCTGCCATGGCAAGTTCTGTGCCTTGCTGCCACAGTTATTTGTATTTCTCAGGATATGAAAAAAGGGGTTTATCACAGGCTGCATTGCACAATGGATGTAAAATGCTATTAATATTGAATAGGTAGTGCCCTAAGATTGCCTTTTCTTTTTTACTCAAAAATGCAGAAAGATCATAGTCGTAATGAAGTATAATCCATTGCTTCAGTTTCCATTTACTCAAAGTAGCTACTTTGTCCAGCAGAATTTCATGGTATCTACTCTGGCTCTGAGTGCAGAGTTCTTCAGTGGGCAGTACAGTGTTTGCATAGGTAGACACTTTGTTTTGCTGTCTGCTACTTTGTTTGCTGAATGCGTAGTAGTTTAATTTTGCCAGTACAGCCTAGTTTAAGCTCAAAAAGTTGATAGCTCATTTTTCTGAGTGTTTTTAGCATCTTTTCATGGTATGCTGTTTTCTGGAAAACAAAAATAGTATACCCAGAAAGAATTCAAGCAGGCAAGGAAGTTAACCATCCTCAGTTCTGGATTCCTGTTAACTGGGTGTTTACTACCATAGATCAGAATTGGTATATATTTTATTGAAAAGACCCACACTTAAGTTTCTCTTTAGGCTTGCTTCTTGAAATTTGCATTACATGATCAGATTAAATAACTTGACAGGTATAATGTAAAAGAACAAATAAAATTAAAACTAAATATTTTTGTCTCCTAAACCAGCAATCCTCAAACACTTTTGCTATGTGGTTTGCATCTCTGTAGGATGTACCTGTCGGCAGTTCACCTGCTGCTGGTGATTGTAGGCACAGCTTTCTGCCTTTGCTGATATGTAACAGTAACACTGGGAAAGAATTTAGCAACATTTTAGTCTTTTAAATGAAGTGTTAGTACCTAAAACAAGGAAACTATGAGCAGGAAGATCTCTGAGAAACCCAGTATTAGTTGTTTCGTAGCCTGGAATACCGTGGTGTTTAGTTACCTGCACCAACAGTAAGTATTGCTGAATACAGTGGGACTTTGTCTAGCATCCTTCTCTTTGTAGAGCCTCTGGAGGTTTATCTCATACATCTTGGAGTGGACCATAGCTAAAATAGGTTTAATTATATATCAGTTCTGATATCTACCCAAATGAAGACCAATTGGGTATTGGAACGAGTGCATGCTAGTGTACTGTCAGCAGACAGCAGCTCAGTGCATCTTTGCCTGGATCTTTTAAATTTCATAATTAGTCATCATTGCTCTATTCTAACTTTTCCAGAATTTCATTCCTATTTTAATTATACTGCTTTGTATGGGATATAAAATGGGTTTCTGTAGTTTATGTTTTCCTTTTGTGGCACAGAGAGCGACTGAGCAATTGAGAAACTCCATAGTTACCCTTTTGTCTTGTGGTAGGACCCTTTCTACAAAATCCTCTCTCCTACTTGTCCTTTTTTGTAGTTATTTTGGATATTACTCAGAATAATGCTCTGTTTAGAAAGAACTTCAGGATTTTCCTGGCAGTGTTATGAGTCTCTTTTTTAAAATACAGCTGTGTTCCTCAGAATGCTGTTGTCACTACAGGGAAATGTGTATGTACCTTCCAAATAATCCTAGCAGCCAAAAGCTCACCAGGATGGTAAAAGGAATCAGCCAGGTTGGCCTGGTCCTGTTGGAACCTATTTTGCTCTCCTGCGTGGTTTTGAACAAAAGGGTTGGAGCAGATTGATCTCCAGAGATCTCCTCCAATGTGGGTTATTCCAGAGCAATGTTTTCTCCAGCCTGCGTAAGAGGCAGGTTAGTGCAGACTCTGCTGATTCTGTGCTACCCCAAATGGGTACTGACTGGTGGTCTCATGCAGCAGCTATTACCTGGACTGCTTCTGTCTGCTTTATCATCATTTTATTGCACTTCTGTGGAGAAAATAGGAAAATATAAGCAATAATGCTGAAAAACCACCGTAAGCAGGTTTATACTTCAGTGCTCTCATGCACACTTTGGTCTTGCATTTGGAATGCCATTACAGTGTCAGATTTAGCTTTGTATTGCAAATTATGCAGCATTGTGTAGACTTTGTATATTAATCCCCTCCTTCGTCAGCAATCTTTAAGCATCTTTAAAAATTCTCTCTGGATGCTGAAATGGGGTGAGATAGATCATGGATTGTTATGGGAGCTCCTCCTAAAACTCCAGTCGACTGAGGAGTTTGTTCACTTGTGTGTGTCTTGTGATAATGTAAAGATTTTCATTGTCTTCTGCAAGCAATGCACAAAGCAGGTGAACTGGTAACTTCTCTGGGCACTTTGCTTACCTACTTTTGCAATATGTACTAGAAGACATTTAACCATTTTCCCTTTCTCTCCCCTTTTCAGCTCAGAGACATTAGTCAACTGCTGGTTTTATGGAACCTCACTACACTGCCACGAAGAGCACCAGCTCATCAGGACTGAAAGAAATCTGAGACTGAATTGTCCTATTTTTCCTCTGAAATCTTCACCAAGTAGTAAACGTTTTTTGAAGGGGAAAGGGGGTGAATCTGTTAAAGCCCCTTGCACCCTGCTAGGGTACCTGTACCTAATGTACATTTTCTTTAAAATTTAAAAAGATGTTAGGAAATATTTTATAAAACTTTTTTGCAATAAATGACGCATGAAATGGTGAAAGACTCTGACACTTACATGCAAGGAACCACTTGAATTATTAGTATGAAGAATCACTGCAAATAACTGGGTTTTTTTGTAATGTGACAGTCACGTTTGTATGTTTTGATAGGTGCCAGTGATGGAGCCAATTGCCTGGGAAGTTGACTGTAACTTTTGAACTTTTCTTTTAATTCTTAACTTTAGCATTGCAATTTTCCATTCTATGAGGCTTAGTTAGTATTTAGTGCAGGTGTTAGCAGAGCTGTGATCTGTGATCAAAAGCATGTCCAAAACCAATTGTATTGTAAAATATGAACAGTCCTGCTATATGAGACCAATATTTCCCATAGAGGTGATGGAAGGGACAGTGACCACAAACTCCGTGTATCTCTGTATTATGGGAAAGCTCCTTCTGTGTGAATATGGTTGCATTTTATTTATGCTATTGTAACACTTAGGGAATTGAGGATTGTGGAATAACGTTAAGAAGGGCTACAACTCAGAGAGCAGCATTTTGCTTATAATACCATAACAAGATGGGAATCATGAATGGAGAGTGATCAAATGGAATGGCATTTCTATTTCAAATAATGGGTTATTGTTTTTCTTTTGACATAAATATTTTTCAGATAGGTAACTAGTAGAGCAAAGGGTTTATTAGTGTTGCTGGTGGTTGTTGAGCTGAGTTGCATTGACTCCTTTGAATAGCTGTAAATCAAAAACCAAGGAACCCAGTGGGTTTTATCCATTTTATTCCCCTCCCCCAGAGGTGTTTGGTAAGACTTATTTCAGTGGAGCTTGTGAATGCTGGACACACTGCTGAAATATTGAGTTATTAAATAGTAATTTATTTGTCACTACTTATTTGACATTGTGTGCACACTTTCTCAGCAGTATCATTTCTTACAAAGTTCTTAGCAGGGCTTTTATGATACAACCTGGGGAAACACCTATTTGTTTTGAAGAAATGCAAATGTGCACATAATCTACGAAAAGTCAAATTTCTGTTTCTATACAAGTGAAAAGACTTGTAGTAAACTCTTTTCCTCCTTACTGATATCCTGATCTGATTGAGAAAATACAGTATCTTTGTCTAGCTCACTGAAAAACAGAGACACCTTTCTGAGAGGTGTCTGTATCAGCACAAAGACAGTTTCATAGCCTTCACTATGGAGCCTAAATTAATCACATAGAGTTTGGGGTTCAGACAACTCTATCATTTGGTTTTGGTATTGGCAACAGGTTTATACTTGTTAAACAATCAGAGAGCAAGGAAGTGAGAGGCTGCGACAGGCATCTAAATCCAGGGTAGGTGAATCAATGACACACATACTGAGGCAGCTGATGCTTCGTGCTGGTTCAGTTTCTGTTTTTCAGAGGCAAATGCTTTATTTATAAAGCCAGCAATTGAATACTTAAGCCTGCTTCTTACAAATGAGCTGTGCAAAGCTGTGCAGTAGGTTCAAATTGTACCATTTTTCATAATCAACCACAAAGATTTTTTTTCTGAATCTGAGATTAATGTTTGTTCTACAAGGAAAGGGGAGACAATTTGATGCCATGTATGTGCCAGCCTTTCACCTCCAGAGACCAAACCCTGATTGTATTGACAATGAATAAAGGTCTTAGCCTAATAAATGGCATTTTTACCCCCCACCAAAAAAACCCCAACCAACCAAACAACATGGTACAAAACAGTTTCTGCTCAGGAAAAAGGCCCAGGACTGTAATAGCAGGGTTATTGCACATTGGATTGAAAACTGATTGATGTTGTAAGTAGAAGCCAGTAGTGCCTGCCTGTGTGACATCTGACTCTTAACCAGTGCTCTTGTTTCCTCACCTTGTGAGCACTTGTGCACAGCAGCTGAAATATAAAGAATACATTAAAGAGAGATGCAGGTCTCTGCATTGGAGAATATGGGTATATAAGCAAATAGCCTAAAAATAGACAAGGTAGCTAACTGTATTTGCGTTTGTTTTCACAGAAAGTATTGCAGCCATTTTGTTTGAAACCAGATTTTCATTTTGAAATGAAATTGTCAGGGATATTCTAATGATAGAGAATTACAGTAATGTATTGCTTTTCACTTTTTTGCTTTAGTTGCTTAATATTTAAGCTTTGCTCCGTGCTACCTTCTTGTCTGTATATTGAATGGTCACTATGCCTCTTTCATTTTGTAGACTTGAATGAGGAAAATATGATTCACCCTTTAAGGTTTGCTGAGAAGTAAATGATAAAGAATGTTGTGTAACATTTATTCAAATAAAGCCTTGATTTTTTTCAGTGCTCTTTTAAAGGGAAATGATGTTGAATAATGTTTTGATATCGTAACTTTCTTGATTTACTGGTTCTTGATCTGAAAGCCTTGGATTTATGCTATTTTTATTTTTCTTTTCCTGAATGAAACAAAGATTGAACTGAGGTTACTGATCCACTGCTTGAAGTCTGTCATGTGGACAAGTCTCTATCCAACCTTACCTTTCACCACAGTGGATAAAAGATACCAACTCATGCTCAATCAGCCGGATGCTTCATAACAAGAAATAGGAAAAAAAACTTCTCTTTTTCCAGTGTAATCAGCAAGAAAAGATTTTGTGTACATTGTAGAGACACAGAACTGCTGATGGCTCTGGTCCGTGCCTGCCACTGGGGCACAACTAAGTCCCAGTTAAAGGAGGAAGGTGGAAGTCATGGGAAGAGGTTGCTGCCACTTGCAGACGTGATTCCAGTGCAGTTGGTGAGTGTGAGATCAGGGCCTTCCAGCCCTGCTGGGCTGAGCTGATCTCACTGCGACAAGCATAGGAAAGGTACTGGGCCTTTGAGCACCTGCACACTGCCTGCTCATCTGTTCTTTGGCTGGCTTTCCCTGCAGCATGAACAGTGTCAGAAAAGTGTGTCCATTGCAGGTAAGTGTAACTGAGTATTCATTTAGGGAAGAAATGCCTTGCACTGAGTTGCGTTCCCTTGCCGTGGTGCCTTCTCTGGCACTGCAGTCACTGGAGGGCCATGTCAGCAAGTATTTCTTCAAATAGCAGAAGGTGTAGAGCTGCACTCTGCCATTAAATAGAAGGTAGCATTTGCATAGTTTTTATTTTTCCATTTGCATTTTTATTACCGGTAAAGAAAAGATATCCTCGTTTCAGTTCTGTTCCTGGGCTACACAAAAGAGAAGCTGCTCAGGTAAACTTGGTTTCTAGGAAGTTCTTATTTCAAGGAAGCTTTGCTTCTTTTATGGTGCAGGAACTCTGGGTGATGCAGAGGTACTGACCCTTTTGTAAGTAAGGTGTGTTGTAGTGACTGCTGTTGACAGTCAGAAGTCTTTCCCCAGAATTGAATTAACTCCTGGAGTGAAGCCATTGTGTGCTTGTACACTGCCTGTAGCGACCGTTGTCTCTACCCTGGGCCTCATGATGCTTTTGAAACCAGTTGGTGCCTCCTATAACTGTGAGCAACGTCCACATCTGTCTGTTGCTTAGAGCAGAGCTCCAGCATATGTGTTTTTCTTTTCCTTCACGGGCTTATTTCTTACTCTGTCCAGATGAAGGGAACTCCCATCCTCTTTCTCTCATTATTCATTCACCCTTGCAGCAGTTCCTCTTGAATTGGTTATCCTCATTAGGCTGTGGTGGAGAAGGGAAATCCTGCTGAAATGTAATTGCTCACTAATGGCTTTTCCTTTGTGACATTGTGTTGGTAGCGTCTGGCTGTGGGAGTCTGCTGGATTTGCTGCGTGACTATGAAGCCCACAAGAGAGGTTAGGCAGGCACATTTCAGAGTTCTGCAATTACACCATTGATTAAGCTTCACTCCAGTGGTTCAGTGACAAAAGTATAAAAGTAACCCAACCTTCGGCTATGAAGCCAGTCCTGCACAATGGCACTCAGCAATAGTGTTTACTGCTGCCCTGAAGCATCAAAAGGGTGATACTTAATGAGGGCAAAAGTGCACGGAGCAGCTGCTCAATGCAGCTTCTGGCTCAGGAGGGTTTTGTGGTAGCTTGCCAATGCCAGCTACAGCGTGAGGGATGAGTGCAGAGAAATAACGGTGAGAGCAACAGACAGATTTATTAAGGAAATTGGAGGCTAGATCAGTAACAGATGATTGATGCAGTAAACTCTGTCACTGTCACATACTCATTATTTTTAAGCATCACATGGGATGCTTTACCTGCCTGAAGCCTCAACTGTGGTTAAGGAGATCACACAAGGGATGCTCTCCCGGTACCTTTTGCTCCCTGGGCTAATCTCCCTGACTGACAGTATCCTCCAGGGCTGCTGAGATCTGCATGGTGAGGCCCTTCCAGTGCTTTTGCAGTTCCTGGGAAGTTGGGAATGGCACCAGGCGGTGGTTGTGTATTGTGAGGAGCCCTGTAGTGCAGCACAGAACCTGAGCAGCTAACCTCTCGCTCAGTCAAAGGAAAAGCAATGCTCAGACTGCCAAACACAGCCTGGTGCAGCAGCACCAGCAGACCTGGCAGCCGCTGCTGGGGCAGGAACAGATCCATGCACATGTGTGGCCTTGGTGTCAACTGCTGCTTGCTGCCGTCAGGCTTTGCCTCTTGCTGCCTTGTCCTTGCTCAAGTCATGGTGGGTGGATTCATCATCCTCCCTCTTGGTGCCAGGAGGGCAAGTGGAGGCAGAGCTTTCTGAAGGCCATGGACAGTGAGCTTCAGTGTGTGCTGAAAGGTGGCAGTAGGAAAAGGCTCACGTTGTTTGCTGGTTCATACGGTGCTGGCAGCTGGGTTTAATTCATGTTCCATAGCCTGCTTTTAGGGTTCAGATCCTGCTTTTCCCTTGAGTGTTTCTATGGTCTTTGTTTTTCCTCCCTTGCTGGGTTTGGAGCACAAGTGGTGAGTGCTCCATGCTGGGCAGGGTGGACACCCCTGCAGATGTGTTTGGGGTAAATATTCAAAGCCCAGGAGGGGTAGCTCTGATTCTGATACCCAGGTAAGAGCTCTGCAGCTTAAGAGCTTAGGGACTGGAACTTCCAAATGGGGTTGTCTTGGTCATTAAATATTAAACAGGCTGCTGGAGGGCTCATTCAGATGTTGAAGCACTCTGAGCCATCAGAGGAAGGGGCACCATAGTGTAAAAGGGTGAATATTGAACCATGCTCAAGATAAGATCCCTGAACTACTCCACTGTTCAGATGGATATGGACAAGTCTTTTGTGATTCACTCAGTGTGCTCTGTTTACCTTTACAAAGACATTGGAATGAGCTGTGAGGGCAGGGGCTGGGGTAGCTGTACTTCCTATGCCTTTTCATTGATACTGCAGAATCATACCAGAAGCCATTCTTTGGTCACGTCTTGGCTTAGTAAACTTACTGCTGGCTGCAAGGGCCAGGGCCTCAGCTGTGTTTGAGCTTGGAGCAGGAACAAGAAAGTACGTTTGTGCACAGAGAGAACCGTTGCGTCAAGGGCAGGTCAGGGCCATAGCTGTAGGCAGTAAATCCATCAGCTTCCAGCCTCCTCCTTTCCCAGTTTCCAAATACTGCAATTCTTCCTTCCTGAGGTAGAAAGTGCTCCACAGTGGAGCACTACAGCCAAGTGAGCTAATGGAAATGTGGCCGTTCTCCCTGAGATAAGGAAAGATGCACTTGTGAGAAGCTGTGCTCAAATGCAATTAGGCAGCAGAGCCCATACTCCACTGCCTCTCCAGGGATCCATTTTATCACTTGGTGCTTGCCAGCACCATTCCAAGAATACATTTAGGAAGCTATTCCAGCAGCTACCGCCTAGAGTAGATAATGCCATTTCCCCTCTTCCTGACATCCCACTTTGTGGATGTCTGTCTGCAGGGAGGGTGATGCTCAGGAGCACCTCCCACACAGCGATGTATGGGACTGTACTAAGGTCAGGCTGCATTTCACACGCCAGGGTTAGAAACAGAACAGAACAACCTGCCCAACCATGTGTGTTTGTCCCAGCTGAATGGGCACAACCAAAGCCTGGGAGCTCCTGGTCTCATTTGTTGTGGCTGGTGAAGGGTTGGGTTCTTTGTCAGCAGCTGTGGGGGACCCACACTTGTGCACCCATCTCTCTTGGGTATTGCTCTCCCATCATGCATGAAAAGGAGGATGCAGAGGTAACAGAAGTGATGCAATCTGAAATGTAGTGTTGTAAATAAGGACCCATCCAGGCACTACAGGGATCCTGGGGATGCAGTGCAGGCACTGCTTGGAGCCAGGAGCAGAGTACTGGTCTCAGTTGTTAGGAAAGGCAAACCTATTGCTGCTGCTTCTGCTTAAGAATCCTGGCTTTGTAAATCATCTTCCCAAGATGGGAAATGGGCAGGTCTGGGGATTCCAGGCTGGAATCGTGGCTGCAGACGGTGAGGTTTCCAACTGGGGCACTAGAGAGAACACACAGAATCAGAAAAATGTGGTTTATTTTAGTTTTCAGTTGGTTTAGGACCTTCCATGTATAAAAGGGCTTTGCTTTTTCAGGGTAGGCTGTAATGACTCTGGCTTAATGCCACAGCAGCCGAGAGCCTGACAATTTACTGTGCCTCAGCAGACAAACGGGCTGACCAGAGCCTCTGCTGATGAAAGATACTCCCCAGCAATTACATCCTGTCGAGCAGGAGGCTGCACAGACTTGAAAGAAATGAAGTTGCTGAACAAGGAAATGCTGGGATCCTTCCAGGCAGGGAAAGCTTGTGAATGAGCAATGTATTAATGCTGCACATTAAATGTGCCCCCACACATCTTTACCTACTGCTGAAAAGAGGTGGCACTTTGATATAATTGGTTCTTGGCTGCAGCAGCCAGCGACAGAGCTTGGCTGTTGCAGTAATCCCTTGGGAATAACACAGCTAATTAAAGCCTTGGAACTGGTGGCCAGCAGTTCCTTTCTCTCTGGCTATGTCTGTGCTAATCAGAGGTGTAGGTAGATCTTAAGGAAGTTTCGTGCTAATCAAGGAAGGCAGGAAGGATTCGGCTTCAAAGCTTAGTGCTTTGTCAAGTCCTGAATATCCCAATGTGATGAGCTGAGAGAGAGGTCTCAGATCCCTGCCCAGCTGCTGGTGGGAGTGGATGGGCTGCGCTGTGCCTATGGTCATAGACATGGCTCATGTCAGTCCCACTCGAGTTGCCTCCTGCCACCAGGGCTTTGGGGCACAGATCCTATGATGTGAATGGAGAGCTGCCGGTTTGTTCTTTCTTTAAAGTGATGCTAAATCCCACACATCTTTGGTGCGATTGAGGGAACTGCAGGTGTTCAGCTCCTCCAAAGGCCAGGCCTGGCACTCTCACATGGACAGAAAGAGCAAAGAAAGCCAAAGGGTCCCCATTGCATGGTAATGGGGTTTGTTCTGCTGCCCACTTGGTCACGATGCTGCATGGGGTTTACTCACCAGGGTATGTGGCAAGGGGTGGCAGAGTGAGCGTTTGGAGGAAGAGACCTCCTTGAGGCATCCCACCTCCCACTGCAGCAAAGGGACATCAAATGAAAGCAAACAGGATGTTGACAAGGTTTGTGGAGCTGCCTCTGTAGCTGTGCTTTGCGAGGAGATGGGAAGACAAACCTTTCTCTGGGGCTGAGGGAGTGTTTGCTTTCTTGGGAACCTTATTGCTTTGTGCAGTGTCAATTCTGGAAGCTCTGTGGGTTGGCCACTGCTGAGCATGGTGGTGCAAGTGCAGAAACGCAGCCCCATGGCTGGGGGCTTACAGAGACCCAGCAAGTGTCTGCTGCCTGGGGTAACAGCAGGAAGGAGAACAGGCTGAATTACTGAGGATGAGACACCACAGGGACCCTGTAAAGCTATTTGTAAAGCCTCAGCAATTCTTTCAGTCCCTTGAGTAAATGGAGACAGATGCTGGAGATGGAGGGACTGCACATCTTGGATTTTATGGTGTGCAGAGCTCCATTGTGGGGAGGTCCTCTTGAGCAGGCTGAGCCCAGCCCTGCCGGGGCAGCTCAGCTGCTGGTTTGTAGTAGTTTAGATTTAGTAATTTAGGTTCTGTGCTAACCCAACACCCACTCTGAGCTTCCTCTGTGTCCAGGTTTGATTCAGGAGGTGGAGCTGGCCGGAGCAGCAGCAGAGGAGGTGAAGACATCTCTGTTGGTATCCCACTCCCATCACACGTGAAGAGGTAGAGGTAACAAAAGGGATACAATCTGAAACTTAGTGCTGTAAATAATCCACATGGAATTATCAGAGAGGATCTGGTTCCTCATTCTTAATATTCCTGTAAAATAAGATGGTTCACACAGTCTTATAAATGGGAAAAAAAGAACCTAACCTTTAGGATATGGTAATGTAATGGGATAACTTAAATGACTAGCCTGGCAATTACTGGGTATGACCTGCTCAGGAAGGGCAGAGTAAGCAGAAGCAGCAGCTATTTTAAATAGACTAAACCGGCTACTGAGCACGTATCAATGATTGTGATAAAGCTGAGGGAAAAAGCCCATCAGAAAACAGCTGAGCTACTTTACAAGTGCCCTTATAATGAAACAATAAACTGCTGGAGACACACTCCGAGGTTCCTACCATTATTTCTAGAAGGGTTTTCTAATATAAGATCCTGGATGTGTTCCTTTGAGCCACATCACAATGTTCAGAGACAAGTGTGTGTCCTGGAGGTTGGTGGTTACAGCCAGAGAGTCTGGAGTTACCCATAGATCTACACCCATCTACTCATGTATAAATGTATGGAGTTTTTCCATTTCTACCCTTGCTTTAAAAAGTGTAAAACTAGAAGGAAAAATTGGGAAACTTGACTAGAAATAAGGCATGAGAAAGAAAAATGGACACTTAACAAGATGCTAGAGAAAGGAAATAGGTGTATTTTTAAAACTGCAAAATGAGGCAATCTTTGGCTATAGACCAGGAGGTTCAACACTGATATAAAGGTAGCAGTTAAAAAACAATGCATATAGGAAGGTAAAAGAGGATAGTTTCTGTAATCTTGACAAAGCTTAAAAAGAAATGACTGAAAAGGATTATACAAGAGAGATTTTAATCTGTTAGGAACAAAAGCAGTGCTCAAATGCAGTGGGGGCCTGCTGCAGACCATAGAGGTACTGGAGGCTGGTATTTCAGCTTGAAGCAAGTGGGATGATGTACTTGCCACTATTAGCAACCAGGCAGAACAGTAACAGGACTGGAAACAAGCACAGGTATTTCAACTACAACAGCCACCCTGCTCACCCACTTCAGTGCGTGCTGGGTTCAGGCAGGTCAGTGGAGCAACAGAGGGCAAAAATGTTAACTCAGATAAAGGCCAGTTAATCTGACAGAGGTAGGAATCAGAAAACAGCATCAGAAATCCATTAATAAAGAATTAAAGGCAAATATGCAATTAAACTCCATCAAAAATAGACCCGGTCATTCAACCAGGCTTAGTTAATTGTAAAGACACATCACCTGGCATGGCACTCTACAGTGTATGCAGGACCTACAGATAACTGTCTGCAGCATAAAGCAAACGATCTGCACCTGGATGAAGACTGTGCCCTGACAGATCTCCAACAGTCTGACCCTGTTCTTTGAACAGGGAAGTTTCCTGTGAGATTCTGCTCAAATCACTGGTGGACCCCCTTCTATTTGACACTTGCATCAGTGATTGAGAAGCAAATCTAAAGTAATTCCTGAAATGCTGGTAAACAACAGCATGGTGGGAAAACACACATTAAAACCTGTATTTCTCAGTGAGCCAGGCCTGCCAGTCGAAGTGGGTGTTACTTTTGCATTTAGCTGCATTAACACAAGGAAGAAAGTATTATCCACACCTGCAGGAAAGGGAGTCTGCAACTCACCTACCCAGAAAAAGCTGAAGGGAGGTCTAACCCTTAGCTCATCTCTTGCCAAAAGGGTTAAGACAATCTTTGAGGGTACAAAGAAAGAAGTAAGAGTGACACAGCTTCTGTGCAGAGCAAAAGGGAGACAAATCTCAGTGTCGGTTCTGATGTCGCTTCCTAAATGTCAAAAAATGTAAGGTCTGAAACACAAACATTACAGAAATCCTGGATATATTTCTTTGTAGGCAGAGACCTGCAGCAGCCCTGTCTCTTCAGCTTATGGAGATCAACGGGCCCCTTCATCTCTGTGCAAACATGCTCACAGAGAGGTTTCAGTTGGCAGGCAGGGTAGGAAAGAACAAAGGCTGGGAGCTGAGGACAGACAACTCAAAGTGGAAGAAAGGCACATGCTTGTTACAATAAGGGTGAGTAAGTATTGGAACAGATTAGCAAGGAACTTGGTGGTGTAGGAGAACTTGTATTTAAAACATTATGTTTCATAACACATTTTTTTTCCTATTATAAGCCTAACATGTGTGACTCAAACACCCTGGCACTGCTGTGGAATTGTGGCCAATTACACCAGGAGGAAGTACCAGTTACCCTTCTAGTGGCAGCTGTGATGACTGGTTTAGATAGAAGAAAAAAACCCTTAAAAAGCAAAGCAAATGCAATTGTTCAGGATTTGGACAATGCAAAGGGATTTCTTTCAGACAATTAACTGGAATTTTACCTAGAGAAAAATGTGCTGTAATGGCAGATAAGGCATTTCAGAGGTTCCTGGTTTAGTTGGAGAGCAGCACTTCGAGTAGGTCTGACATACAGATTTGATTCCTTGGTAACAGTGTGCCCAGTTTCCAGTGACACAGACCTGCCTCTTTTGCACCATGCAATTACATTAGACACAAGTGTGGAAAGCGAATCAGCTGCAATCCTTCAGCATTGCTTGTTCTTCACTTTAAAACTATAGGTACCCATAAGGCACCCAGCAGGGAAGCTGCACACTTACCTGATGGTGTGTTATAATCACCTTGAAAGTTCTGTTGTGCTTTTATCTTCCAGAATAAGTGAACCAGCTCCCACCCAAGAAGGCACATTTGCAGCCCTCCAGCCCTTTAAAGATGTGAAGCAGGCATAGAATGGAAGGAAGAAAATGTGTCACTGAATCATCTGGAAGACAAGCAGCAGGTCGCTAAAACCCATTGCTTGTAACTGCACAACAGCCATACACAAGTACGTAACAGATATATATACACGTGGTGTCTGTCTGTGTAAGGATGGTGATTATTTGGTTGTAACAAAGTTACATAGAAAACGTAAAGAAGCTTCAAAGTGCTTTTACTTACGCATGTTCAAGGCTGTGTGCATATGTTGCAGCTGAGTGGAACCCAGGGCCCAGACCTCATGTGTTTCACCCTGAGTGATGCAGGACTAGTGCTGCTATTGGTAAATGAGAAAAAGCCAAGCTGTGCTCCTCTCCCCATGCTCCAGCACCAGTGGAACATTTGCTGCTGCAGCCCATGAGTCAGTGCCTGGCTCCAAGGGCATGCAGACTCTCCTGCTTCCAAGCAACATGGAGCCTGCAGCAGCAGGAACCAACAGCTCTACCCACCCTGTGCTGAACAAGGAGCAGTAAGGAAGCATGATTCAGCCATAACTGAGCACCTGGGCACAAGCCAAACTTAAGAGCTTCAGACCAGTGCTGCTTCTGCCCAGGGCTCCTCTGAAGCAGCTTGGGCACCTTTGCTCTGCAGTATTCCAGATTTCAGGAAACATTATTAACATTTATGCTAGTCCCAACACTCTGCCCAGCCTAATAAGCCTTCCCTAAATCCAGAGGGCTCAGATCACAAAGCAGAGTGGTTTTAATGAGCCTACCCAGACCCGCACAGCCTCTTGGGTGTGAGCACGCTCTTCTCCCAGCACATTTCCTGGTACCCACACTGACTGGATACCAGCGGCTGGCACACCCATCTGCAGCTGGCAAACCCATCTCCAGCAGCACCCTGGCTGGTCTCAGGAGCAAGATCTTCCTTTAAAACCTCCCATCCAACCCCTACCCATTAGTAAAGAACATTCAGCCTTGCATGTCAGAAACTTTACTCCAGTAAAGCACGGCACAGTTACAGTTCAGCACATGGAAATCCTAGAGGCTGTTCACTGTTATTTACTTAAGTGACATTTTAATTATGCAGACGATGTTAGAGGCTGCACAGGCCTTGCTGTGAATTAGGGCTTCTCTCTTCTCTTGACAGTGACATTTTATTTCCCATAGACTTCATGCTTACTGTAGACCTCAGATAGTTTGCAAATGGGTAACTGCAAAGTCCAAATGAAGAATGCAGCAGGACAGAGTTAAACAACAATCAAGAACCCTCCACAGCTGCAGAGACAGAAATGAAAATAAAGCACTGAGAACTCTTAGCTTGAGAGGCTATTCCTTTCAGGCATATTACTGTAAAGACTGGAGCGCTACAATATCACTCCTTAAGGACATACACTGAGACCTCCTGAAATAAATTCAAGATGACAACCAGCAACCAACAGCCACCACTAATGATTTCATTAAATCATCTATTGAAATCTGCATGGAGACAACAGGAAAATCTGCCTCCAATGTAAACATTTCGGCATCGATATAAACCCCAGTAAGCAGCAATTACAAAAAACACCCCTTCTCCAAAGTCTGAATTAACTACTTCAACAGCACCTATATATATATATATCTATAAATACTTTAAAGTCTTTATAATATACTAGGCCTTGAAGATCTTTCGCAGTCAGCTTCAACATCACTTACTTGTTTGCCACTGTGGATATCTGTAATAGGAACAAATCTCAGACAAGCACATTTAATGGATTCCATAGTACCATTACACACCAACATGTGTATATAGGCACAATATTTCCTTGTTGCCTTCAGAAAAATTAATAAAAAGTGAATAAACTGGGATGTGCAGGGGAACCTGAGCTTAATTTACTGATATTGCTGTAAATAAGACAAAACCAAATCAAATGCTTCAAATTAATGTCTTGCAAGCATATTATTTGTGGGTGGCTCTAAGCACTTTTAACAACAATCCCACCCTGGGAAGCACTCAAATAAGGCAAGACCTTCACAAACCAACAGAAATACCAAGCCTTTATTACAAAGAAAAATGATTCCACAGAAGAGGTTGGCTTGCTTCCATGCATGCTCTCAGCCACATCCACTTGCTGAGCGTGGAGAAAGGCTTCTGCTAGATTCATTAATTCCCCAAGACACCATAAAGCTTTGTTCTTGGCTACAGGTGCGTGAGCATTTTGGTTCAACTGAATTGCTTCCTAGAATGTTGTTGCCAGCATTGAATGAGCCAAAATAATGAACCTGACTGTTGGGAAAGCCAAATGCCACAAGGGAAGAAAATTGAAAGAAAATAAAAATCACACAGTGGGCACAGTTATCACTAAGAAAAGTCAAATGACTTGCTTGACATCCACACTGTAAATAATTTCACGGGCAGGGAAATGAATATGCTTGAGTCTTATCTTCACTTGGGGAGCGTGAAGAATGCTTGCTGCATCCTTCTACTGGTACGTGCAAGCACACGGTCACGAAGCCTAAAAGCCAGCAGAACTAGATTGAATTCATGTTATCTATTGTTGTTTGGATTTTGAACAAAATTGATGGAGTATGAACCAGTTGATGAATCTTGTTTTATCTGGAAATTTTCTGTTGACAGGCCAAAGGGGCGGAGAACCAAATTCCCCAGATCCTTCAGTTTGCCTACAATGAAAAGGGAAGACAACACGTTAAGTGTTAAGCAGAAGGAAAACTCCATTGAATTATGCCCAGCTACACAGTCCAGCTCTACTGATTTATCTATTAATTTAAGGTAAATGCTGTGTAAATCTCTGCAGTTTGTTGAGTATTTAAAATCTCCATTGTGATGTGGTTACTGCCAGCTTTGGGGCTGAAAACAGGTGACTATGCTGGTGAACATGTAAACAGTTTATTCTGAGGAACAACTCCATCCTGCACAATGAAACTAACACCATTATTACAGTACTCCTAAATATGCCATAGTAAGTGAGATCTTGCATCTAAGTGCCAGTTCACAAGCAGGTATCTCTCAGAGATTTGTGGAACTATTTTAAAGCAAGATTGGTCTTTGAGAGTCAGATGACCCAAAGTCATCTAATACTAGGTGAGCTGCTTTGTACTGGTGATGGTTTTCTTCCTTAAGTTACACCTTGTTTAATTTAACTATTAAGTTCACAATTTCATCCTGCATCCTAAAGCCATTTTGGTTGTAAAATGATAAAGTTGTTCAGAGCATTTCTCTGGTGGAATGAATAGTTGCTATTGTACTTCTAGGCAAACATTTGGTCATGCTTAGCTTTCCGTTGGGGTGAGAAGTGTCTTTGTCTACTGGTGGAAGTATCCTGGCATACTCCAGCATTGCTTGAGTCAGTTGTAAACAGCTCCCAAGCTCTCCAGGTGCTGCAGCTGGCTCAGGAGCCAGGCAGACAAGTTTCCCTGTTTCAGGAAACTGTGAAAGGCCTTTTCTAATTGGAGTCAGTAGGATGGCTCTTTTCCGGCTGTACTAGAGCCAATAAACACAGAACAACTGCCTTGGTATTCTTGCTTGTTGCTAGGCCAGCTCTTTGGGAGAAGCTGAAGACCATATGAGATATTTAATATTTCATTCTTCATCTCACTGGGATCGAATAATTAAAACAATACAGTCACAGGTCACCTTCCTGCTCTCTCACTTAAATCCACATACAGCAATGCCTTTTGGTGCAGTCACATTTCATAAATTGCTAATGAAGCAGAAGCAAGCTTTGCCTTTTCCGGGAACTCAAGCCCAAAGCACTGCTCCTGCTGTCTTGGCACACATAAACCCATCATTGTAGGAAAGCACTATTTCCTCCTCCCCCACTCCTTTCATCCCTAAATTAAGATCTGTAGTTAAGTCCAATCTCCCCCTCCCCCCAAAGAGAAGCTCTCTTAAAACAGAGACTGTGCTTGAAGGAAGGAAGAAGGCACGTGGAGCTGTGACTCAGCTGCAAAGAGTTCTCAGCAATCAAACACGCACTTGTCCCTGAGCAGGGTCACATTCTCCTCTGTGAGGCTGTGTTTTCACAGATCTCGTTCTTTACATTTTGGAGGGCCTGTGTCTACTTTTCACCTGGAACTCCACATGTTAAGTTTCTTCAGCAGAGCAACATTCAGAGGTTAACAAGAAAACTAACTGGTAAAGATCAATTCACGGCTCAGAAGTCTGTGATTCATTACTCACCTAAACTGCAATTTAACATCCTGCTGCAAAAGGCAGATTCACAGAAAGATTTCTCATGATTTACATATAGATGTAACAGCCAAAAAGTAACTGCCATTCAGTCTTTCTGGCAAAAATTCCAGTAGAGTTGCTAATGTTAATGTGGTGTTTGGAACTTGAAAAGCTGGGTATTATTTGGGTTAAGAATTTTTGTTGGATAAAAGACAAATTTCCTGATGAGGTCTCATCTTTCTCTAACTCCCTGTATTACCAACAACATCTCTTAAGCAATTAAAAGAGCAAGAGCAAATCCTTTTCCCTTCCCTAAATGGTGAGGACTGAACTAAAAGTAATTATATTAGCTCTGGTTTGAACTATTTAAAGTGACCTCCCTGTGTACAGTATTGGGGTTTAGCAGTGTAATTGCAAATACACCATTCAGTATCAAAAAGAGAAAGAAGAGAGCAATTCTTCAGGCACTAAGACTAGTAAGTATCTTTGCTGATCTCAAGTAGCTGGAAATATCTCTTGTTGGCACAAAGGCCCAGGGAATATGCTCTATAGGCCTTCCCATTAATCAAACTGATAACCAAGTACATTTTTCTATTTTCTAAAACACACTCCTTTGTAACTTAAGATGAAAGTCCCAATAGTTTTTAATTAGATTTGATGAACTTTGTGTGTATAAGATGGGTTACACAGATTGCCATATGTTCTATCCCAGTTTTTTATCTCCAGTGTACTTGCCTCTCCTTGTAGCCAAGCAGAAAACTATTGTCAGAGCTCTCAGCATGCTAAACCTTGCTAAAACCGTTGCAAACTTCCCCTCTTCTCATATCCTCTCCCCAAAGGAGCTGGTTCTAGTTATCACAATAATTATAGTTCCTCTAAACAAAACTAGCTTGTTGCACAATAGCTGGAAATCTTTGGCGTTGAAGTCAGAAGAGAAATAAAATAACACAGAAAACAGTGTATGTTCACATCCTGGGCAATCACTAAGGCAGAGGATGCTCACATTATGAAAGCATAAAGGGAAAGAGCCACATGGATTTAAAAGCTATTTTTTAAGTGTGCTGTAAGTTAACCTTTCTTTAACACTGAAACTCAGCAATGAGCAAACCTCAGTGGCAAGTGGCAGCATTAACCTGCAAAGGCTGAATGGAAAATATGAAAACAGTAAGTACAAATGTCAGCTTTGGAAAAGTTAGACCCCTGTACAAGGGAACAGAAATGGACCTGGTTTGGCAACAAAGTATGTTTTTTCTAGTGCCATCAATCTCACTGCACTACCACTTGCAAACAAGTATTCACTGTTAGGTAGTCTGGAAGAAAAATCCAGCCAAGAATGTGTACCCTGATTTATTTACACACAATCACTTAAGAAGTGGTTTCAGCTTCTGACAAACTATGTGGTAACGAGCTGCAGTGCTGGAAAACAGGAAACAGGCTTGGGGAAGGAGGAAGATGCACTCCATTTATTTCAGTTTGTTTGTACACAGCTCATTTTCATGACAGTGTTTGTTAGTTGGGTATAGTAAGACTCAGTTTCAGTTGAAAGAATAAGAACATAGAAAAGCCACATTACTGGCTGATTCATTGACAAAAATAAGAATCCAGTTGAATATCCAAAGTTCAAAGGAGTCAAAGCATGAACTGTGACATTCATTCAAAAGATTTTGTTGCTGATTAGTTTTAGTGTGAGTGCTCCAGGCCCAGGCCCAGTCTGGAACTATTAAGATGCATCTGACTTGCTCTACTGGAACCAAAAAAACCTGGGGTACAACCCAGACACCTGAGCTGAGCTGCCTGTGAGGAAGCAAGAATGAATCCTTGCATACCTGGCACTGTTTAACCAGCAGTCAGATAATCTCCTAAGAGACTACCACAAGCATTTGTCTATTCTCATACAGTACTCAGTTGGTAAATAGCATTAATGAAGTTCTTGAAAGAGAAAAGCTGAAACAGCTTAAAACAAATACATTGTGCAAAAAAAATAATCCAAAGAAATCTCTTAACTATCACACTATATCAAGTTTGTCTTTCCTTACAGAATTCCCATCTGATCCCCTTCAATTGTAAGCAGTTTTTTTTTGTCCTCAGACAAAACAGCAGCATTTTGTAAACCTTGGGAAGTATTTCCTTCCCAAGCCTTCATTGCCAGACCCATCACTGCTCACTCTTACCGACAAGATACAGGGAGCTTTTTAACACTCAAAAGATTAGTCTGTGTGCTACCCCTATTCCTAACTTAATTTCAAGTGTTCTAATAAGTGAATGTATTATAGTAAAACAACTTCTCAATTTGTGTTACACTAGAGATCACAAGCAGTGCCAAGACTAAAATATCACCCAATTGACACCAGATAATTTTAATGATACTTGTGACAATTTATCTGAACCTGTCACATACAGAGGTTGTGGATGAACACGGGGTCATATACTGTCTACCCCACTCTTGGCCTGGTTTTCCTGTCTTTTACACCATTAAACATCAGTGTATCTCCTTGCATGTATATAACATGATTGAGAAGCAATTCCTTTCTAGAGAATCTCAATATAAACAGCCTAAACTGGTTCCCGAAAGACCAGTTCAGTTCTGAAATCCTAACTGCCACTTGATTAACACTTAAACAGATTACATCCAGTCTGAAATCTAGGCAAGGATTAGCAGTATAGAATGAGGTCTGTAATGACACTTTATAAAGCTGGATTTACTGTTTCAGTATAGTCCCTTGTAATTAGTGAAGCCCTTTAGACATCTGTAACAATGGTACAACGGTTCAAAAAAGATCAGGAATTGTTTTCGGATTACTTTGTGTTGAAACTCATCCCATATCCTACAAATAGTCATGATCCTTCTGGACGCTTTCTGCATTTGCCATTTATTTTTAGCACTATCACACTTAACCTTCTTTATTTATGGCTTGTTCTAAGTACAATGGTGGAAGCAGAATCTGATGATGTAAAGCTCTAGAAAGCCTCAGTGCAACTTTACTAGGTCAAAACAGGTACAAAGCAAGAGCAAATCAGACTCCTGCACAGTAAGAAAAGAAAAATATCAGCATAAGGACTTGAAACAGTCTTCAAAAATATCTGAAGGATTAGTGTTACAGTATGCAAGACAGACTGAGTTCATTTAACCTGATTCTCTGCAGTCTTTCCCTTTCCCATCCCACACCCTCAAAGCCTACTCAGAATAGCATTTCATCTACTACTTGTGACACCTAGAATGAGCAAAATGAGCAAACAGGTAACTATGGCAAGCAATGTATGAAATGGGTTAGGTACAGTTAGTTTATCTTATCTTTTGTCCTTGCTCTTTTGTGTGGATTTTCTATACAGCACAAATCAAAATAGTCTATAAAAATAAAAACTTGTTTTAAAAGCAGCAGGTTGTCAGATTGGCTTATAGAGTGTCTGATCTCGTAAGAATCAACAAACCCTGTTAAGTAGGAGACAGCAGACAATGTCAACAGCAGTCTTCTTTTGGGCAGGACATTTTCCCCCAAAACCATTAGTCTGTGATTCAAGGAAGAGTTTTAACCTTTGTATTACACATGAAAACCAGACTTGCTTGGGCAACCTTATTTAAGTAGTTAGCCTTTTGAAATACATCAATCCAGTTCAGATATTATATACACAAACACCACAGAATGTGATGATGGAGGCATGTAGGTTCAAATGAGTTGTATTACTCAAATTATATTTTCCTCAAACAGGTACAGTCAACAGTATCATTTGGTATAGAGTTGTAAAAAGTCAAGTGACAATGAGTTAGGAAATCTAACTACACTCCTAGCAAAGCCAGATGCCTGTTTGTAACACTGGGTAGGTTTAATTCAGCCTCCAAATAAATAGAACCAAAATACTATATAAATCAAAGTAAACATGAAGACTTGGAGGTCTATACGCTGCAAGTGCTATTGGAAGAACTATTGGAAGAACTATTGCTATTGAAGAAATTTATTTCTTCAGACAAAAGAGCAAACACACTCAGTTATTACAGCTGGTTGACACCTTTTACGCAAAGGTTTAGGAAAAACCCTGTTTCATCCCTTTCATGGGAATGTTTTCACTTGCAGAGAGAAGGGGCAGAGCAGTTGGTCTGCTTCAAACCATTTTCCCCTGCTTTAACTTGTGTTAATATTGATTTGTTTTAGAAGGTCCTGAGTGTTCTTTCTTTATCAGCCTTTTCTGTATGTGCAAATTGTTTGGCTGGAACTTACTGTAGGTGAAACCAAGCAATAGAGAGAAAAGAAATCAGGAGTTTTGTTGAACACGGAACAAGTATTTCCTGAAAGCTTTACCTTCTTTAAATTTCCTACAAGACATTCTACTCGTGCATTTGTATTTTTCTAGTAGATTGTAAAGATTATTCTGTAAGTTATGTGTACACACTACTTACCTAGCATTTCTTTCTTTAATTTCTCATTCCGCTCTTCAATTTGTCTAGGTAATCGCTGTGGACAGAGGTAAAAACTGGAATCAGATCCATGCTTTCAGTAATTCTGTAGGTTAAGCTAATGGAATTTTCATGCACATAGCCAGGATACGCTGTTTGTGGCTTAAAACAAATCCTTATGTCAAACCACCCTTTCATCTTATTTTGGAAACCTGTAATTCATCCTATGACATCAGTTCACATAAACAGTAAGTTGTAACTTGTAAGTGCAGGTTTCAAACAGGCATGCATTTTTTACTGCTGAAAACCAGATCTGATCTGCTTGTTTGGAATTTTAACTGAAAAGCTTACGGAATTCAAGAGACATAATTAAAGTATATTTTAGCCCTATTTCCTCAGCTGCATGCATTATATTTGGTAGAGACTATGCAGGCACAGCATTTGAGGAAAACATCCATAAAGTCCATTCTCAGTGGCATAACACTGAAGGAAATTTGCACTGTGAAGACATGAAGGTTTTCTGAATACAAATACTTTATCAGAGGATCACTGAAGTAACTTGCTGCAAACTTCAGGACACAGTTCAATGAGTAGATTTTACGCAATATATAGTAAAGCTCTAAGGAGGAGAGGGTATTATAAATGAGAGCCTTGATCTGGTAGTTCATCATGGGGAGGTAACTCCAACACCTTGTCCTGAGCAAGGTACTAGTCCAAGTAACAGCTCATTAACATGCTTTTTCCCTTCTCAAAACTGGCACCAGTGTTAAAATCTGTTGTACCATCAAGCAAACTTAACACATGTTTCCAATGACCATTACATAACTGCATGGTCTATGCATTCCTAACAGTTTGGTTCCTAACAGTTCCTTCCCATTTATGCCTAGAACAGCTGTGACTCATCTTCCAGCCTTACGCAGTACTGGTGCTCTGCTGTATGATTGTAATGATCGTTTTTAATTAGAATTTTATAGTCACATAACTAAATTTACCATTGTATAATTAAATTTTGCATTTTCTATACATCCGTTAAATACAACATTAAACCAAAATATATTACAAATGACAGTCACTTTTTACACATCCTTTCTCATATTTTTCAGCAGTACTACTTGAAGCTTTTATACTGTGCTTATTACTGTATAATTCTGGCAGGTCAGCATGCAGTTATATGCATAACTATGCAGTCTCTTCTTGTGGAGGTCATCACAAATAAGACAAATCTATTGTAATGGTGCTACCAGTAAACTAATTACAAGTGCAGACTATGGCAATTCATTCCAGATACACTTCCCTCGTGATAACTGGCTTCTCAACATCGTTAAAGAATTAGTCTCCTAAGCTTGTGTCTTCTTGTCATTTACAGCTCCAGTCACCATGAATAGATCTATCATTCTGATACCACTGCCACAATGAAGTGAGTTGTTCACCTCAAGAAAAAGCCCACGGACAAGGCTGCCTGGCTATTCCTGTTCAATACAGGACACACTGGTAAACATAGGCAAATACTGGTCATTTTCTGTAGTGGTGGGGAAGAGAGGTGGTATACCCCAGAAAAAAATAACAACAGAAAAACAAGTGTTAAGGAATAAAACACAGCTATACATGGATGGCTAAGCTTGAAACCAGCCAGGCCCAGCACCACCACCAGTGAGCCAGATCTAATTAGCCCAGTCAGACTTCATCTGAATCCTGCTGACCCAGAGGGGTTCATTAAGTTGGGTGCAGATCTGGACCTAAGCTGCCTGCATGAAAACATGTGAATATCCCCAGGCTCTAATTCAGTTTGCACTGTGGCTGTGCAATTTGTTGTATCTTGCATGAGTTTGGCATACATAGCATGTCTCTCTCACATTTGGACATAAGGCTTTGGCAGGAAATGAAAATACATATCCTTGATCTGAAATACATACTCCATGTTTTGTCTGTCTCAATACTTGCATTAGAAAGACTCAGCATTTCTCACTCCAGAAATGTACTTGCAGGGTTAGTTATCTACAGGAAGGTGTCTGTAAGTATCATAGACACCAGATAAATAGCTGTCCTTATCTCAAAGTGCAGCTTCTTTTGGCAAATAAGTTTATCTTGCCTGCCAATCCCTCAAAAACTGTGCTGAAGCTAGAATTCATACAACACTTACCCACCTGCTAAAAACAAAACCTAAAGATTGATCCTATATAGATTGATCCTGTGTAATTAAACACGTTCTGGGAAAGCATCAGTAGGGGTTATTTGTCCACAAAGCATTACAATTTCAAACTGTTTAATTTAGCATTGAAGATGTCAAAAGTAACTGAAGTGAGACCAGGATTTAAATCAAAATACTAGCACTGTACTCCTGCAGTATAAACAGTACTGCAATTTCAAAGAAGCTACCAAATCAGGAATGAAAGCAAAGAACTACTCTGCATTTAGTATTTTTAAACTGCCATTTAGCAAGATCATGACATTCCCTAAAGCAGCATATGAAATATTTTCCATATATTCTGTACAGGAAGGAGAGAGATTTGCTCTAAACAGCAAAAGAAGCTAATTTGCAGATTCTCTTGATGCACCATTTCCATTACCAGTGAGGGGGAAAAAAAGCTGCAGAGAAACGCTGCAGAGAGCAATGCACTTTACCTTACAATAAAGCAAAGCTCCTTAGTCTCCTACACATTAGCTGTTAACCACGTATGGGAGTCAGCGTTAGAACTGGAACTGGTTTTTTGTATTATGGAATTTAGAGATTTACTATGAATATTCTAACAAGTGTAGAACTAGCTGTCAGTATTTCCTTAACAATTTTTTAAGAGGGGCATTTTAAGGTTCAGTCTCAGAAGATTGCTTCTATCCTGCAACTTGACAAAGAACAGGACCAACCCAGGGGCAGAATCCCACTGCAATGTAAATTGAGGGCATTTTGTACAAAGTATTCTGCACCACATGTGAGCCTAAAGCCTCTTCCTAGTAAATGAGGTCAAGGAGCAGAAGGCAGATGTAACAGTCAATGCCTGTACTTCCCAGCTATAAAAATTAAGACTATATTACAGATTGTTCTAAAACATCCCTGAAAGATGGCCAGGAAGAACAACAGCACTGTCAAGTCTTAATCTGTGGAGTCTGACTGGTGGTTCGTAACAATTTGTATGATATTCACAGCTGTTCTTTGTATGATGAGCTGCTAAAACACATTCCTTATATGCTAGTACTATTCTACCAAGTAACTGGCTAGATTACCCTAGGTCTCACTCTGGAGCTGATCTAATGCTAAAAGGACTACAAGCTACAGAAAGTAAACCCCCTCCTTTCCTTTAGAAAAGTCAGCAGACTCATTGGCTGAATTCCTGGACCAAATAAACCAGTCTCAGCTAGGAGATGATAAAAAAGGCCAACGCAAATACTCTTTTCTAGACTGTGATGGACCCATCACAGTCACTACCCATGCAGTAATGATGTTTGACAAGTTTGTCATTTAATGAGCCACTGCCAAGAGCTAGGTGATAAAGTGCTCTCCTGCTCTCAACTAGCTGCATGCAACAAGCATCAGGGGTTGTTTCACAGTACAGTAAACCAGCCTTGTCAATGGGTGCTGCCAAAAGGGATGGCCCTAATTCTTGTACTGCCTTGACCACATCCTTCCTTCTCATTATTATTTGCAGCAGGACTTATCTGACTGCAAAAAGCCACCTATGTAAGTATTTGCTTTGGGGCTTTTTGGTTGTTATTTTGCTATTCTCTTTAGCAGAGCTAGTTGTCTGACAGACTCATGTATAGAACCAGCCATCCCCTAGGGCCAGACATGAGCTAGTAGCAGTGCTAGCACAAGGAAAGCAACTGGACAGCTTTGTAAGTAGCAGTTAGTTAGTACATCAGTTTAGCTGTTTTGTGAAACCCTTACCATTAGCAGGAGTTACACAGTTAAGCAGAATATTTTTCTGCCATCAGGGCAACTGATCCAGTCCCAAAGGAAGTCATTTCAGGCAAGGCTTCTTGCCTAATACGCTATAAAAGCAATTTCTGATCTGTCACTTCTAACACCACAGTATGGGAAAAGGAGGGGGGAGGGAGGGAGGAATCACTACTAATGATTTATTTTCCCAAATGAAGAATTAAAGCAAACCTAAGTGTTTTATACTTCTGCATCAACATATTCAAAGTGGTTTTAGAGACAAGTTGGCAGGTGAAGCAAATGATTTCACTGATGTGAAGCTGAACTAAAACAATGACACCTTTTGAAAATTTAACTGGATATAAAGTCAGGCATTGGCATAAGGATTTGTGTGTCCAAATAAGAATTACATTTCAAAATAGCATCCATTTACCATAAAATGTAAGTGAAGAACAGACTGGATGTTGTTTTCCCTGCAGAAGATGGTCAGCTCTTTCCAGGCTTCCTGGTGCCAGAAAACCATTCACCTACCATGACCTGAAGCTCCCACTTTGATAAAGTAACCACCACTGTACTTCTTATAGTGGCTATCTTTCATCAGCATTAGTGTTCCTACAAAACCACAGGCTGTCTAGCTACATCTCTAGGACATTTGTGCTTTCAATAGAGCCTTCATAACCTCTTTTCAAACATCAGAACAGCAAGCAGCCTGTCATAGGAGCCTTCTGCACAAAACAAATTTTCTTTCTTGCTACCCTTGTGAAAAGACCCTCTGAACTTGTCAAATCCACATCTATTTTCCACACTGAGCATTAACATCCTAAGTGTTGCTAGAAAAATCACTTCCTGCTGGTTCCACAAAGAGTTACTTGAAACCTCAGATCAGCAGGCTGTGGCAGTGGCTTTAAATCCCCACTGACTAGGGATTATCTACACGTTAGACTGGGGTTTCAGGAAGTGTATGGGGGTTACCCTTTTTTCATCCAAGCTGACACATTCGGAAGCTTTTAAAGCATTTCCTTACGCTTACAGAGATATGGCAAAGATTCTGCAATAAATGTTTAACCCTGAAGTATTTCTAATTTGATTGAAAGTGGTGAAAATGGACACTGGAACACGGTATTGAGCTGCAGATCTTTCTAATTCTTTTTTTGAAGAATGAACAAAGTAACTGAATTCAGGAAAGACTGCTGTTAGCAACCATAAAGGGCCTTGCTCTTCAAGTGAAAGGCTAAGTTTTTGAAGACTAATAGTAGACTTCAGTCACTATTAGTAAAATATCTCTAAGTGGCTAATACACACACAAGACATAGCAAAGAACAAGAACAGAAAACAGCTAAATGAAGAAACAAAAATATCAACACTTTAAAGTAGATACAAACTGATGGAATCCTGTCCATTGCCAAAAGTACATAATCAAGTCATAAAAAAAAGAAAGTACTTATTTTATAATTATGCCATAAGGGTATTCAACTGCAAATTTACCAATCAGGGAAATAATTCTATTGAATACAAGACTTCAAACAATTAAACAGCCAGCAAGAATTGTATCTCATCTCCAAACTGCAGATCCATATTGAAGTGATGGCTACTAAAATAAATGCATGAGTGGCTTGGGCAACCTTTTCTAGAACATGCAAAAATACAATTAACAGCCTCAGTCAGAAAACTAGAATGGGGTGTGTGTGTGTGCACAGGAAAAGAAGACAAGACCTTGGCTTAAAGTGAAGCCAGAGTATACTAAAAAGGCTTACCATGCATGCTTCCCTGGCTTGATGAACTGATGGGTCTTTTTCTAGGACTGCCTTATAATCTTCCAGAGCTTCATCTAGTTTTTCTGTTTTTTCATACAGTTCTGCTCTCCTCAGCAAAGCTCTAATATAGTTAGGATCCAATTCCACTGCTAGAAAACAAAAACAAAACACAGTATTTTATTTGAAACATGTCTACACCCTTCAAATGAATTCTTAAGTCTGTATTACATTCTTAATAGTCATCTTTATAATGTAGCTTAGAATCAAGGAGAGTCAATTTAAAAGCTAAGTAATATTTCTGAAAGGCATACGTCTGCCTGTGAAAGTCTAATGCAAATGATCATGTTTCATTTAAAGTCTACAATCTATCACAGATAGAAGGGATTTATAATGCCCAAACATTTAATTTTGCAATACTATATTTTTGTTGATACTTCAGAAATTTTAAGGACCTGTAAGATATTTTTCATCTTCTGTATATTTAATAAGTGTATATTGTAGATTACAACTAGAGTTAAATATACCTATGATGAGAAGGGAAAATAAGCATTTCTCTGCTTTTCTCAGTTCAAGTGGAGACAAACTCCAGGAGAACTTCTGCTGTTCTTCTGAATTTAATATCCAGCAGTCAAAATTGGGTTGGGAATCCCAAGTTATATTAGCTCTACAAGTTAACAGCGAGGCGTACTGTCTGAATTTAAGCTTTTGCTCTCCTTATTCCCTTGGCAGCCCTGTTTACAGATGCAGTTAAGACTGAATGCTAAACTTAACAGTAACCTGCAAATGGTAATTTCTCAAAAATTTCTTAATCCATTTTTCATCACAGAAAGAGGGAATATGAGAGACTGCCCATTTGATAATTACTAACTGTTCTTGGGACAATTAAATCTAGGATTATGTAGCTAAATGTTCTAGCTCAGTCCTTCTGGAAGGACAAAGACAATGCTACAGTCAGCAAGTTGCAGGTTAGTGTGAATTGCTCTGCTGTGCTCCAAGTGTTGCATTGCAGTTTGTAAGCAAAGTCCCTGGGGAATGTCAAGCGCTGGTAGGTCAAGTCTCACTGCTGCAAAGCACAGCGAGTGCCTTTCAGCCACTACAGAATCAGAAGTGTTTTTCAAAATGCACCACCACCAAAACAAGGAAACCCCCAAAATGCAGAGGCCAGCTAGAATTTGTTACCTTCAACAGTACTTTGAGCATGTACAAACTCCTGTTTACTGTACAAGCAGCACTGGCACACAGCCATTGGATCAGTTTTCTGATTGGGGATTTGGAATATTTTCCCCAGCTGTCACAGGGAGTTTAACAAATACTTGAGCACGGATGAGTGGGTGGCAGCAATAAAACAATGCACAGCTGAAATGATTTAGCTACAAGTTGCAGGGAAAAAACTATGCAGAACAAGGAGAGCATAAGCCCTTGTGATAAAGAAAAAGCCATGCATAAAACGGACTTGATGATACTTTTAATTCTGTAAGGCCTCACGGTTCTTTGGAATCTGGCATTAAACGAAGATTTGGCGGGGGAATGGCAGGTGGGTGCAGGTTTAAAATAGTAGGTATAAGGAAACCACTTCCTTAATAAAAAGACTTTCCTATGCAGAAGCACAAACAGCAGCCTTATTGGCACAAGAGAATATAAAGTAAATTATTTCAGACAAGAAAAGTTAGACATTTTACAAAATAAATACTATAAGTAAGTCTAGATTCAGGTGTCTCCCATCACAGCTTTTCTTTAAATTCTTTAAAGACCTGTATGCCCAAATTTACAGCGCTGCAGTAAGGCACTAAATGGCATAATTTATGCATGAAAGATCTGGCACAAAAGCAGCACATAGGAAAAAAGTCATACCTTTGCTGCAGTCACTTAGGGCAGCTTCTGTCTTGTCCTAGAACACAAAATAGTTTTGCTATATTAAACCCCTATTTGGAAATTATTGCAAAACAGATTACGTACAATTGCAAGCAAAAAAGTTTGGCATTCAAACAAACTGGGGTGTTCATGTAATCAAGCCTTTTCATACCGTTGCTTCTGATGCAAAGCTCTTTACCAGTGATTAGCTTCCTCTCTATGAAGGCTGCCAGTGTTCAAATTGCAGGGCTGCCCCACTAATCTGCCTGTACTGCACAGCCGGCAGCAGGCTCCAGTCAAAAGGCTGAGTCACATCTGCAGGCCTTGGCTTAGCTGAGCTACAGCTTTTCTACCTTTGTCAATTAATTAAGGGGTTGGAATAGGCATTTCCCAAGAATCACGGATAAATTCTTGTCTGTATGAGCTAAGACATTTGGAAAGCAGACACTGCCTTCAGCACTAATACAGCTTTTGCTAATAGGGACAATGCATGAGGCTTCCAGAAGTGGTAGGGACAAGATTTTAGTGCACCCAGACAACCATAGTTAGAAGATGAGAGCCAGACAATCTGCTTGTAATGAAACAAGCAAGAAAGCAAAAGAGCTGAGACAGAGATCCTATTTTCATCCAAACTGAAAGGGCTTAAAAAATATAAATAAAACATCAGGCTATTCTGTGCTTGTATCATTGATCTAAGTAGCTGTAATCTTTCTACACCCAAGGAACTATCCTCTCCATAAAACAAAATCTGCCTCACAAGCTTCTACTATAGTGCAAAGCAAATCGGTGCAGCAGATATGGAAGAACAAATTTAATGGAGAAGCTATTAATAATATTAATAACATGAATCAATTTTCAGAGTAATGTATCAGTCTGTCAAGTTTCACTGACCAACACTGGTGAGATACACTAGTACATGCACAGTTCTTCTGTCACCTTGGGTTCCTTTGGGGACTATTGGATTATTTTCCCAGTGATATGAATAGTTAACATCTGGATTATGGGGAGGTTTCTCACTTTAAAGTTTATTCCATTTTTTTCCTTGTCCCTGGTCATGGAATAAAAAACACGGCAAGAAAGCCATAGCCATTCTACCAAGACCATGTGCTACTACATAGGTCTGACCTGTTATAAAGGAACTGTGTAGGAAGCAGACTAACTGAATTAATAAAGCCAATTAACAAAGTTAGGAAGTGCTGCTTATGCCTCAAAGCACTTGAGGAAATTAAATAATGGTAAGTATATGACAATCCAGGCTTTTAGGAAAAAAAAACAACAACAAACCACTAACTAGCTATAATTCTAAACAATTTAATACATGGTCTGCACACACTGAACATGCTTGTAGACATGAACTCTGAATTTCATTAAAACAGAGCAAATGAAAGCAAAATTAGTGTTTTAAACATAATGCACCAGAGCAACTTTGAACAGCTGTTCCAGTGGTAACTGGAACAGGTTTGTACTCATCCTCAGTAAAATCAAGAGCATTTCTACTGGGAGCATGACAGACTGAGCAAACAGCTTTATTCTTTGCCCTCCTTCATACACCCCTAATGATTTCATGATTGCATTTGTCAGATAATCAATATATGGTGTTTCATAAAATAAAAAAAAAATATTCACCTGTTTCATTTTTGCAGCAGCTCTGTTTGAAAATAAAACAGCCCTATCTTTTTGGAAGCAGGCTGGACAAATCTGCAGAGCCTTCGTGTAAGAGTCTTCTGCCTCTCCAAAGTCTGCAGATGCAACAGCAAAAAAGACTAAAACAGACCATTTATTTCAAATTCCAGTACAGTCAATGAACCACATGGTTAAGATTTCTTTGGGAACACTTCTCAGTATATGATGCAGCATTAAAGCAGAACTGGTAGTGGCTCTCAGACAAACTACATTACTAAGTAGTACATAGATCAATGACAATTCATTATTTTAAAATCAACACCTTTGTAAAAGCAGAAATATAGTACTGAGCTTAATGTAACAAGTGCAGCATGATGTGCATATAATTCTTATCCTTGAAATTGTTTCATTCTATTTGAGTACCAGCCTTAGAGGTAGAATCACTTTAGATTAAGCATATCCTTGATCTGAAAAGAATCATGTGCTGAAAAACATCACTGCACTGGTATCTGTTCAAAGCAGCTACAGGGATATTTCATTTGCCACATCAGCTTCAATGACTGACTTCAAGGTCAGTCACCACAAACCCATTATCATCATCATCGTCATCCATCATCAAGTCTAGTTTAAAGTAAGGACCAGTGGTAAACCACATGGGATTATCAAGTTATACATTTTCCAGTAAAGAGTGAAAAGGCCCTATACGGACTGAACAACGCCCTGCCAGCTGACAAGTTCATTGGCCTCAAAACAGAGCAATTCTTGCTGTGCACATTAGCTGGTGACCATCCAGGTGCTTCAAAGGTTGTGTATTTCTCATTAGTAAGCACTCTGGCTGGCACAGGCACACTGAAAAGATCTGTCAAAGAATTTGTCAAGAAGAGACTACATGTGAAGGATAAGACTTCACAGGATGATTCTGCCAAAACTACAGGTTTGCTGCTTTCATGGTCCGAGCAGTTCCCTTCTGCCTGCTCTGATGTTTGCCTGAATTGGTAAATTATTCCCCAGCACACAGTAAGAGACCTCCAGTAGAAAGGCCACTGTCTTGTTAGCAGGATATACTTCTAGAAAGGTGAAGTTACTTGGTTGTGTCCCTGCTGACTGAAGAAAGTATGAACCTGCATTGCCTGGTTTCTTTGTGAAATCTCTACCCATCAGAACATTAAATGAAAGGAGGCAGGTGTCAAAAATCGCTTCCCCCTTTTTAATTAAAAGTATTGGTAGAGTTATTTATTACTGAGGTCAACCCTTCTGTTATGTTCAGAACACGTCCAGTTCTGGCATAAACTAGAAAAGTACATACTTCTAGATTTTTTTAATATATGTATTTGTGTTACATGTATACATATGTGTACATCTCTATAAACACATCTGTATATGTATATGAAGTACATATAGATGTACATATGTGTATATAGGTGTCTGTACATATACACGCACACACACAAATAAAATGTATAACAGATAGAGCAAGTGAAGAAAAAGAAACATGTACAAAGATATGAGAGCTACTGAACCACCGAGTCCTGCATCAATTCTGAGCACACACATCAGCAAAACTCAGAGCCTAGAAGAGGCCTTTTTTTTGATTAGCAAAAGAAACCCTGGCACTGGAAACCAGTCAATTCTGTATCATGTTCTTAAACACTTAGCTTTCATGAGAACCCTGCTTTAGTAATCCAAGTCTTTGTGATTTCAACTTAACTCTTAAGGAGGTCTCCTATCTCCTGTTCTCTAGAGCTGGATGAAAAATGATATAGATGATAAATCTGAATAATGATAGGTGTGAAATCTTCCTATGAGTTTTCTACATTACCTAAGTATTAATTAAGACTCTAACATCCACATGTTGTTAAAAGATTTTCAACCCACCTCCTTTCTTGAACTGCTCATTTCCTTTCTCCTTCAGCATTGTGCTCTCCTTTCTTCTTTTCTACAAAAGACAAGACAATGTCTCAAAATATTTAACTGAAATGAACAAGTAGGTCAGCTGCAGTTCCAAATAAAGTATGAATGGAAATCAGAATAAAATAGAACCTGAAGAATTTTAAGTAGCACCAAGATCACTTGCTTGTAGTCACTGTGACATGATACACTTTATATATCCGTGAAACACTGCAGCAAAACAACAAGGCAATTAAAAGGTCCAATTCATGGACAACAAAATGCAGAAAGAGCATTCACAGTGAGTAACATGGTTTAAACTAATACATTAGTTTTTTTAGCTGGCTGTTTGCTCCTTCTTTTCCAACTCAATTTAATTCAAGCAGGTCAACTATGTAGAATGTATTTTAGACGAAGTCTTAAAGGTTTCCTTGAAATTCATAGTTATATGCACAAAGCGTGTTGAGCTGACTGCGTTAGAAACAGGTCCATGGATGATACTGTGCTGAAAAATTTCTTATGCAGTGAGTGACTAAATATCAGACCTAGAGACAGGAAGATTGTTCTGTTATACACTGAAAATTGCACATGCTGAGCAGAGCTGTGCTTTCAGCCATGAATATCTTAACAGTACTCTTGGCAGTAGTGAAGTTGACATGAATGCTCTTAGCCTTTAACACAGAAAACACAGGATGTCACCAAGCCATTTCTTCAATCTATTTACAACGGAAGCCCTTCACATGCATGTATACCTCACACAAGTAAAAACAAAGCAGTATAAGCCAGACAGTAACATTAAAAAGCAATGCTCATGTTCACGAATCATTTCTATGGTAGAAAAATGATCATTTTACCACTGGTTTTGCCCTCAACACACGTGCATACACAAAGGACTTGCATCAAGGTGTCTATAAATTACAGATCATTGAGCAATTAAAAAGCCAGCACTAGGAAAAGGAGCAGTTTCCCTTCCTGCAGATTGTGTAAATCAAGGATTAATGCAATTATCAATATCGCACAGAACATCTCCTTGGAAACAGCTAAATATAGTACTCTTTGTAGAGCGCTGCACCATCTCACAGCGATGCCAAGTAGCTGACAAACAATACAAAATCAGAGGTTCTCTCCTCTTGCTTTTATTAGGTTTAGAAATTAATCCACCTGACCATTATAACAGATCACAGTGCTCTGAAAACAAGGCTCAGCAGAATGGCGTTCAGTTGTGACACACAAAATCACACAGCCAAGTACCATCTGACCCTTTTGATACATGCCTAGAGCAAAATTTTTTTTTCCTATTACCCAGTAAACATTTTCTAATACTCATTACTCCTCATATTTAAGAAACAAAACCAAAGAAAACATAGGTCAGAGGAAACATACTATTTAGAAACTGGCTTGCCTCCAGCGTGGATTGAGAAACCTACAGCAGTTCTTCCACAATGTCACTCACACCAATGTACACAAGTCAGTTGGTACTTTCTAAATATGAGCATACAAACAAATTTAGGCACTTAGGGCACAAGCACGAATTCATACACGCAGGATTCTGCTATTCAGCACAGAGAGTGCTTAACTACATTTGAACGCTGTTCCCAAACTTCCCAAGTGCCAGACAGAACAGCTCCAGTAAGGCCATTGCCACACACAGTCAGCCCTCCACAGAAAGAAATTTTTAACATCTTGAATGCATATAATAAAAGCACAACAGACCTGGTATGATTTTCATACCAGTGAACAAAGCAGCCAGATTTCAGCACAGAACAGGTCTGGAGAGGATGATCCTACTGGAAAACATGAAAGATCTACATAGACAAGCCTCATTCAAGAAAAGAAATGTCTGAAACACCAGCCCTACTGACTTCATTGCTCATGACCTATTTAGAACCGGCCTTTAAGTGCCATTAACTGATTCACTGTTGCATAAGGCAGAGTTATAACTCTACAGTAACAAAAGAGCTTTTCTTGCATAAAATGACAACTACACCATGGTCACAGTACTCCTGTTACAGAAATCCTAAAATCAAGAAAAGATGTATTAAAAGCTTTACCTATACTATCATTATGTTGTTCCATTCTATTAAAATTATTACATATTATTACATGTTTACCCCAGGTAAGTATTAAATGCTAACATAAAAGGTTATTTGCAGCAAGAAGGCTTCAGGAGAGTAAGCTTCATACCAAAAAAAGGAAAATTCTTCCACTGTGGGATTCCTTCTCAGGTAGCCAAGAGGACTGTGACCTCCAACAGCACAGAGAAAGACCAAGGTGGCTGTATGGCCATACTCCCTGGGGAAACATGGGCAGATGAAAGTTCTGAGCAACGGAAGAGTTTAACAACTATCACACTGGGAAGCTGATGATTCATACAACTCCTCCTTTGAGAGCTTGTTCCTTGGCATGTCCTCTTGCCTGCAAATCAAACTTGAAGGACAGAGGCTATTAGTCACGTAACCGTTAGAGGCACTCAAATGTCAGTGACAGTTTTGTGGTCACTTCTGAGTATTTGACCAGAAAAGGTGTTGTCTAAGCATGTTTCAGAAGCCAGCAGCATTGTTAAGAACACCGTATATGGCTTTGTAGCTTACTCAGGAAAGCTGCAATGCAAGCAATGCAGTCCTGCTTCAAAACCAGTATTTCTGTTACAGCCTGACCAATGTTTTCAAGATATCTCTGTATGAAGGGTTCCAGGCTGTCCCTTAAGATCCAAATTGTACGAGTTTTCACCATATTTTTCACAAAGGTAAAACCTATAGCTAAAGTTTATATATAAAGTCTATAGAGTCTCATGCATCATTCTGGATTTGCATTTGAAGCGTGACCCCTAATCAATACATAGTAGCAGACTATCCATAAAAGCAAATTCCTCTGCCTTTTCCACAAAATGTAAAGGCACACATATTGCCACATCACATCCTAAATGTACTGTCCTCTAAAGCATACTGTGTATTTGTGAAATACATGCATCATCTATTCCTGCATATATACATTTCTTTAACAGAAAAACCTAACACAAAAGCAGTGAAAATCAACTATTTTGGATGAATTTACATTTAACCTGAAAGGACCACTCCAATGGATGCTGTCTTCTATTCAAATTCAGGGTAAAAAAGCCAACCCCAAAAAACACAAAACATACAAGCAAACAAAACCAACCCAAACCTAAACCACTGTTAGAAGACTTAACCTCCTCATGCAGTATGCTAAATTTCCAGCTTGGATGGACAACTGCGAACTGACTGGTCATCAGTTTACTGTGACCATATCAGCCCAGAGTGAGAAAATCATAAGTGACTTGTCCTTGGGACAAATTCTGCACACTGTCATTTCAGTGTTCCCACCCTTTTATTTTTCAGGAGAAGATTTCAGTAGCTGCAGGGCAGACTACCCTTTCCTCAGGAGGGAAGTAGGTCAGACTGAACTCCTAGAATGCTCTGCCTAAGGAAAAGACATCTTGACCCACTACATTCCCTGGGGCTGCTCATACACAACACCAGGGTCAGGCACAACTTCCCCAATTTACACACTATTATGATTTTCTGCTCTTCACAGACAGCCAAATATTAAGAATTGCGTTTTGCCAATTTTATTAACACAATGATGACAACTCCAAGTGGCAAAGAGGCATTAGTTTTTGATGTACAAAGTCAAAAATATTTTTAAGTCTAGAAGAAATAATTACATTTAACTGGTAACAAGATTCTTAAAGGATCCATTTAGAAATGTTTACAGATTTGGATACTGAATTACAATCATCCATATTATGAAGAAATCAGGATTTCTAACATAAACCTGCCTGGCAAGCAAGAGGTACTGAAGATTAAGGCCTGATCTGAAGTAATAAGAAAAGACAGCTTGACCTTCTGACAATAAACAATTAAAAAGAAAGGCCATCAAATACAGTCCCCAGACCTCCAAAAAACCTCTGCATTAAAAATAAAAGTACTAAAGCATTATTATACTATTAAAGAAGAAAATCTACGCATTTTCTGTTTAAAAAGTAACCAATATGATAAGCTGGTGAGAGCTGAAGGACGAACACCCTCGGCTTGTAATGCCTCCAACTATGCTTCCTCTGCCTGTTTCTATGCATTTTATTTGATCAATTGATTTAACTTTGCTAGGGAATTGTTCTTGGCCCCTGTTTTGTCAAGAGCAGCAAATGTGTACTCTGTCTTCTCTGTAAGGCTATTTATACAGTGTGACAATGCACATCTGCATCTCATATACCCTTCTGTAAGGTCACCAAGTAGAAGTCAATTTAAAACTACTGGAGTTCAACGGGTGCATGGAAGCGAGGAATTTAAACAGATAAGGAATATATTTTTCAGCTTCAAATACTAATTCTATTTCTAAAGCATCCATTAGTAGTCATCTGCTTCCCCCTGCAGTTTTGTGAAGCTATTGCTGCATCATACATGTAAGGATTTGAATTTCAAGGTAAGGTTGTAGTCACTCAAATATTCTTTTTAAAATCTTGCTAGAGTTGTCGCTTGGAAACTGTGCCCAATCTGCCCTCTACACTTAAAGGCAGAGTAATAAGCATTGCTGAACATTGGCTGATCTCTTGCTCACTGTAACACTTTGGTAAAGACAAGTTAGACTTTCTCCTGCCACATCACTGCCTTTCCCTGAAAGTGTAAGCAACACTTCCGGAGACAACAGGTCACATCCATCCTTGACAGACAGTTTAATATGCCAGTCTGTGACTGCTCCTGAGAGACAATACAGGCCATCCGGTCCCTCCTGTTCCAGAGGCAACAGCCTCAGACAGAAAAGTGGACCTGACCACTTAATCAATCACTAGTACAAGTTGAAAAGATCTCAATATGACAGTATCAGCATCTTCCAGAGAAATGCAAACTGAATATAAGGCTTTCCATTCACTTTATATAATTTTAAGCAGATACCAGCACTGAAAGAAAGATGAAGGTAATGAAGATGTTGCCTTTTAATGCAACAATTAAAACGCCTTTCAACGGCAACAAAAACCTTTTATGTTTATTTAAAAATATAACTCAAACTATAAATCACACAGGAAGAATATAACTCCAGATTTTATCTAAGTTCTTTTCACCAGCACTTGGAATTACTTACTTCAGCAGATACAAATATACTTCTCAAGCTTTGATTAACTCAGAAAATATAACAAGATGTTTTGTTCCATTTTGCAAACTGTAAGACAGGGCAGTTTCACTCTTAACAATCCACCTTTTTCTTCAATTTGACCAAACCAGCATATTTTGTATTGGTGCTGTACTGTATACAGAATTCAGGTTATTAAAGTAGGTCATTTGAATGAGGGGATCACCTTTTATTATATTTCGCTACATTGTGACACCTTCAAAACCCAACTGTATTCCAAGTTTTACTGCTATACCAAATTATTTTGAATGCTGATGTGAATTAACAAAATATATGTTCCTTATAACATAAATTACTGAAAAAAATACCAGTAAGTTTCACTGCTGCTCAGTCAGTTGGGTTACCTCATATATTCATAATCTGGGTTTTTTTGTGGTCCAACTACGTAATTCTTCCTGGAAAGAGTTCTGAGACCATCTTCAAGTCTGAGGACTGCTCCAAAATATGATTTACTTTGCTGTATCCCATCTTCCATTTTGTACCTTAGCTTTTAGTCTATAAATACTATAGGCAAAAACAGCAACTTTGACAAAGTCACTATTATTATATTATATTGGATATACGGAACCAGGAAATACCAGATGCTGAAATTAATGCCTACACCTGAGAAGCCGTCCCAGAAGAAATTCCTGATCAGTTCTGGAAAAGCAAATTCTATACAGAAGCTGTAATTTATGGAAGAACAATAGCATCAACCTGAAACATGGGGAAGAAAGAGTGAGGAAGGAAACAGTTTTGGGAAATTTCTTGATTAAGACAATGTCGTCTAACACATCCTAGAACTTCTGGAGTAAAAAGGGCGAGGGAATTTCAGGTATAGCTCAAAAGTTCTATTTCTCTTAATTCTCACGGAGTTGCTAAAAATATACTAATCAAGAATCTACTAGAGCTGTGTTCCTTGTCTTGCTGACACATTTCCTAGTGTTAAAATAGAAGCTGAGCATGATTACAACCAGCTGTAGCTAAAATGCACATGCAACAGCCCAAAGAAGGAAACTGCTTTTGAGGAATACTAGATATTTATTCCAGGGTCCTACAGCAGCTAGAAGGGAGTGTTCCATAGCCAAAATAAGAGCTTACTAGGCCAGGTGCTTAAATCTTTGACAGTCAAAGCCCAAAGAAGAAGACATCTGTCACGATGTAACAGCATGAGGGATTCAGAACCTTGCTGCTGGATAAACTCATAATTAATGGGTATCCCTCCAGAAGAGGACCAGATCAGACTGAAACAATTACCATGTAGCAGCTGTTGGGTGTCTTCTGATTAATTCTGTAGACTAGACCAACGTCAAAGCCATCACTGTCAATGACAACTAACCAGAAAAATCTGTCTGTAATGCATCAAAAGCAATTTACTGCTCAGCGCCTCTGCTGAGGCAGCAACCAGCATGCTTTTGAAACAACAAAATCTTAGAGTGAATTTTATTTCAGGCTGCTTAATTCTTAAAAAGCTCAGAGCTGCAAGCCCAGGCAAGTAACCAGGCCCTGTGCTGCCTCTGTTTTTAAGAATACATCTTGCATGTGTCTGTCTTAATATTGCTTCAAGTTCTTATTTTGCTTCATTGTGAAGAGAAGACTTCTTATGGTATCAATACTGTTTCCTTGGAAATAATTCCTATTGCTTAAAATTAGGAATCTCACTGTATAGGGCTTTTTAAGTATAATTGAGAGAAAATGTACAACTGCTTCCTCCTTCTTTTTGATCTCTGGAGCAGTTTCTGCATGGGTGAGAATTGTCCTCAGAGTTGCTACCATGAAAGCTTGCACATGGGATATGCATAATACACAGGGCAAGGACTAGAATCAGTCTTTGCATCTCTAGATTAAATGAGACACTTTCTTTTCTACATCATTCAAAACAACCCAAGCTGATAAAATATAACAGTGGGCTTAGTTTAAAAACAAGACATGAAACAAACCACAGACCATTAGATCTCCATAAGTTTGATCTGAGCAGGGCTAAAATCCAGCTTTCCTTATGACTTGAGTACACAATTTATGGTTGGTGCTGCAACCACAGTTCAGAGGAAGTTTTTCTTCTTTAGGCAAGCAGTGTAATTGACAAAAATCCATCTCCCCTTGTATGCCATCACGAGGCTGCCATTTGAAGTCTACTTTTACCAGCGGTGCCCTTGATCTAAAAATACAGCATTATTTTTCATCTGAATCATTCCCTGTAAGTGGTTCACTGCACATTCACAGAGGTGTGCTAGCACAATGACAGAGGCAGCAGGGGGCTGAGAATAACTGATCAAGGACTGCCTAAGTAGCAAATACAGCACTGCTGCTGTGTCTGGTCACAACCTAAACAGTCAAATAAACAAGTTCAGAATATTTCTGCCTCATTTTCTCCAGCTGAGAACAAAGAAAAAAACCCAACTAACCAAATAAAAAAAGAAAAATCATGTTGCGTTTCTCAAAAATGACCTTTTAAGTAATTGGAAGGAGGTTTAAAATGTAACTGCAGTGTTTTTTTCTTAAAATCTGCATCATTTAACAGATTTTTTTCATAATCGAAATATAGAAAATATTACACTTTTGAAAATAAAATTTGTAGACACCAATTTCATATACTATGAGGAAAGCTGAGGAGGCAATTCAGGAATAATCCTGAATAATGGTTGTACTACAGAGATAATGTAAGATGATGCAGGGTAAGAACATGAAAATGGGCTACTTCAATAGTTAGAACTGTTGTAAACTTGTAATTCCTCTCCAGTTTCTGGATTTCTCAAGCTTTTCTTGTAAGAGATACCAACAATATTTTGTTAAGAAAAAAATAGCTGTATCTTAAAGACCATTTCTATAACCCACTCTGAAAAGCTCTCTATGGAACATAAACAAAGTTCACAATATAAGTATTCCCAGTCTAATAGTTATGGTGATACCAAGAGATGGAATCCTTCCATTTCATTAGGTATAATCATAAATCAAGCTGAAGGGCACAATTGCTCAATACCACTGGAAATAAACCTACAGAAAGATGAGAACAGCAGCTGTCTCAATACTTTCTCTAAGGAAATCTTTCCAGCTTTATACAGTTATTATTTTGTACTCCCACAGCACCTTTCAGTGAAGTTCCACAAAGCTGATTGCGAGTATTGAACAGTCGCAACTCTTCTGCTCATTTTACAGAAGTCAAAAATGGATGTGCAAAATTAAATGATTACCTAACAATATAACAGAAACAAGAGCAACACGAAAACTTAGACACCCAATTTCCAGTCCTGCTCCTCCTTCTAAAGTTCAATTCTACAACATAATTTCCTCCCAGCTTTTATCATTTTGTCTATGAAACTCTCAAGCTGCCTTCAAATTATAGGCTGCTGTAGAAGCCCCATCATGACGGCAGTGCTCCTTGTTGTACAAGCAATAAACACAAGTAGAAAAACAGGACTGTTTAGTTTAAACTGGAAAAGATGCAAGAGCAACGCAATGTTTTTTCTCTGTAGTGAGTAGGTCAAGGAAAAGCGATTACTGCCTGGTGTTCAGCAGCGAAGAGAATGCATTTAGAGACTGCTCAGTTTTGGTGAACCTCCATAAGGAGACATCAACTTCCAGGAGTCCTGAGGGCTCCCAGGATGGTCAGCACACTGGAGATCATGGCCTAAGCAAACAGCCTGGGAGAACTGAGTTCAGTCTTAAGAAAAGATGGCTCAGGGAGACTTCATTACTAGAGAAAATTAAGACGGACTCTTCCTGTAGGCATGCAGAAAAAGAAGGGTTACAAGTCAAAACAAAGGCAATTCTAATTAAATAAAAGGAAAAATGTTTCTACCAAAAGGGTAGAACAGGGGCTCAGAGAGGCTCTGCAGCCCTCCCAGGCTTTAAGATGACAGTGTGGCTCTGGGTTGGCTGATGTATTTGATCTATCTTTGTGCAGAGCATTGGACTAGATGACCTCCAGAGGTTCTTTTGGATCAAAAGATGCACCCAATAACCTCTACCTCCTTCCCCACTCCCCTGTTATTAGTTATTAGATCTCAAAGTATTACAACTGGCCAGCATTCTTATGCCCATTTTACAGATAGCAGAATTGAAAGAGAGATAGATATGAAGTGATTTCCACAAGGTCAAGCAGCAGACAAGTGTTACATTTAGACTCATTCCTACTTCAAGATTATATTCCATATTCCCCTTACCCACTAGTCCCATACTGCTTTTCTATCTCAAGGAACTTCTACATTAACATAACTATCTAAACAACAGATCAAAAACTACCTTTTTGTCTTCACTGATGTATTTTGGTCAGAAATTCCATCCTACCAGCAAGGGAACTATTTCAGCCACCACCTGATTAAATTTCTCTATACTGATTTGTAAACAAACAAATACGTTTAGTTACCTGTGACATCTTAGCTCTGCATACTTCTGCCTCATTCCCTATTTACAGCTGTTGACGGTAAGACCACGGCATAGTTGAGTCACTGCCAAGCCCTTTCCTGTTTCCAACTTTTGGGGGCAAGGTATAGATAGCATTTATTTACTTATACAACACAGTCAGGGCTAGCTAACAGTTAAGAAAGTATGGCCCAGCTTTACTAAGTCAGCTGAATTAGCAAAGATCAGCCTGCCTGTACAAAAGAGTAATAAGCCCCTATAAATTAATTCATAATATTTTAAGCACTTAAAAAAAATTTTATATGACCATTTGCTCCTTCTTTTTCATCAAATGACTCATTTTAGTGGTACTCATCCATTACAGTAATAGTTTTTTAACTGTTCTTGGTGATTCGGGAGTTCCCAGAATAAAAACTATAGAGCTACACAATACACTATGTTCCCCTACGAAGTAATGTTTTCCTGAGATGCTGCCTGCCTTCTCTTGTCAGCTACCATTCCCTTACTCCATTCTCTCCTTCCCTCATCATAATCAGTTATTTATTGTTACCTATGATCCAAATTGTGCAGCTTGCCTTCCAATAAGGACTAAGGACTTTATTGCCTTTATTTTATTTAGTAAATTTAGTAAATCAAGATTCAGTTCATGGCAACAGGACTATTTATTAAAGTTTGCTGAGGTCTTCCCTTCATATAATTTACAATATACCAGAATTCCATCTTTTCCCCAGATACCAAAGACTACAGTGGTACTTTCTGTCACTATTTCAATTTTCAGTACAAGTAACTGCTTGTTTGGGTAATTCAGATTTTAAGAGGCTAGATCAGTTCTCTGAAACATAGAATCATAGAATAGTTCGGGTTGGAAAGGACCTTGAGATCATCTAGTTCCAACCTCCCTGCCATGGGCAGGGACACCTCACACTAGACCATATCACCCAAGGCTTCATCCAACCTGGCCTTGAACACTGCCAGGGATGGAGCATTCACTACCTCCCTGGGCAACCCATTCCAGTACCTCACCACCCTAACAGTAAAGAATTTCTTCCTTATATCCAGTCTAAACCTCTGCTAAGTTTCAAACCATTACCCCTTGGCCTATCACTACAGTCCCTAATGAATAGTCTCTCACCAGCATCCCTGTAGGCCCCCTTCAGATACTGGAAGGCTGCTATGAGGTCTCCACGCAGCCTTCCCTTCTCCAGGCTGAACAGCCCCAACTTTCTCATTTAACTTGTCAAAAATAGTGTTAAAAAATAATTACATGACTTGTACATTGGGACACAGATTTCAGTTTAGTGTCTTTACTCCCCCACTACCTGCAAACTAAAGTTGAAAAAAATTAGGGGGAAAAAAAAAAGCCACAAATGAGCAGCAAGCCCTGCACTATTTGCTATGAGAACACAATTCCCAGCAGAAATTCACCCCATCACTCAAGCAAACAGAGTTTAATGCTGGAAGTGATTTAATATGTTATCTCCAAGTTAGAAAAAAAAAAAAGTTATATTTTTTTCCTAGCTACTTGATGACCATAATACATTAGAACCTTGAAAGTAACTGCTGTCAAGAGACAGCGCTGACTGAGGGGCAAAAACCCTGGTTCACACAGCCTTACAGGGAGTAAACACCATTATAGAGATTACTGGACCTCTTCCAAGAACTTATTTATTATTCCTCACAGCATTATCCAGTTTGTTATCCAAACAGTTTGCCCAATGGAACAACATCGAAGGTAAACAAAACATTTCATGCTTTACGTTTGATTAAAGCTTAAGTAATCTACAAGGACACTTTCAGCCTTAATCCAAATTAGTTGCATTACATGAGCTAGCCTTTCAGATATGAAACTTATCCAAAAACCTGCTCTGAGTTTTAGAAAAGCACATTGCATCAATTAGGTGAAATATTAGGTGAAAACAACAAATACACACAAACTAAGGAACATGGAACAGGGGGATTTCTGTTTCTTATAATCTCTTTTGAGTCACAGTACCTTGACACACTGCTGAAAATAGGCAAAAATCTGCAATGGAACGTGATGATTAAGAACAGGAAGGAGAGCTAACAAAATGTTTGTTACCTAAAGAAGAAATTAAGAACAGTAAAACCAGACACATAAGAAAGTTTTAAAGGTCCGCATTCTTGCCAGTCACAGACTATTCAGAAATGTGACACTGAAAATATATCTTTTTACATTTAACATGGGAACTTTGGATTACCTGTTTTTCTTCCTCTGGCATATCTTTTTCTAGTTCTAGTAAGTACTCTTCATCTAGTTCTGTCTGCTTCCTTGAGCTAGTCTCATCATTCTGTAAATTCCCTTCATCATCCAACACAGGTTCTTTTGCATCAAAGGAGTCGTGACAGTCATGGAAACACTCATCTGCTGTTGTGAGATCTTTGGCTGAAGATGCTGTGCATCCACTTTCAACATTTTGGGGATTCTGTGCATCTTTGGGGCCAGTCTCTGAACTCTTCTGATCAGAAAGCTTTAAGTGATCAAGTAATTCTTCAGGTGAACTTGCATCTTTAAACTCTTCCATGTTGGACTCCTTGAAGGGGATAGGTTTTTACAAAGAAGAAAGAAAAAGTCCATAATAAACACAGCAGAAATGCCTTGTCAGCAAATCAATCTCTAAAACATTTCAAAGTACTCTTGACATCCCCTGAGTGACACTTATTATCCCTCAGGGAGGGGAGAAACCCGTATATGCTTCTTCCATGCACTACACAGCGACATGGGGCCAGCACACTATTCCCATAAGTTAACTGACAAGCTCAGACTCCTGGGACCGGCTCGGAACTGCGCTATACTACGTGTTTTCCACTGCCCTAGAGCTGAAGCCGCACATACTCGCGTACCCACGGGCCTCAGCAGCCCCTCACCCAGCCAGGGCCCCGCGGACGGCGTGCACCAAACCCCAGCGCCGGCCCCACGCTCCCCTTCAGCCGCATCTCGATCCCTAGAGCCAGGCCCCACGCAGCCATTCTCTGCTCTGTCACCTCCGCTCTACCCCACCCCCTGACACAAGGGGCCAACCTACAGCCAGGGCCCCCATGACACCACCACCACCGCCTCCCCCCGGCCGGGCCCACCCCCGAGCGCGCTCCCGGCCCCGGCACAGACCTACGGCCGCCACCGCCGCCGTTCGCTTCCTGCTGCACCTGCTCCTCACCCTTCACCCCGGATCGCTTCCTGCCGGCCACAGGAGGAGCCAGCGCGGAGCCTGCTGGGAGTTGTAGGCGTGAGGGGGGTTCTGAGTGTCTTGCGGCGGCTCGTGTAGCTGTGTAAGCTCGCTGCAAGGTTAGAAGTTCTACCTTGAAACTGCTCCTCTGGAGGCACTGGGGCCGGCCCCTGTTAGGCTGGTGTAGGGTGGCTCTTAGAGGCCGGGGGCTGCCGTCCCGGAGGCTCCTTAAGGGATCTGTTAAAGGTAAGGGAGGTCCTGGGATGGTATAACACCCCTCCAGACCTCACCTTCCACTGTCAGGGCGCTGCTCAGGCTCACCTGAAGCGGGTGAGGGGCGTGTGTGGTAAGTAAAGCACAGGGCGCAGCTAAGGGTGGTGTGGGTGAGGTGTGGTCTCTGGTATAGTGCCTGGCTTGGAAAGATTAGTTGGGGTGAAGAAAAAGGTAATAGGAAAGTATTAGTAGGTGAACAAAATGAGTGGTCCTGTTTACAGCAGCAGATGGTGATGGTGGTTCAGGTTTTGTTGCTTGCACTGTTTTTCTCTGGTGGTTCATTTATCTATGTCGTGGTTTAAAACCAGTCATGCAGCTCATTAACTCACACCCCACCTTGCTCCCCCCCCCCCCCACTCCCGGAGAGTTGGGGAGGAGAATCCAAAGAATGTAGCTACCATGGGTTGAGATAAGAACAGTTTAATAACTAAGGTATAACACAAATCACTCCTGTTACTACAACTACTAATAATAATGATACAGGAAATAACAAGTGAAGAGAATACAACACCTCACCAGCCACTGACCCATAACTCACCTCACCCTGCCTGACCGAGCACCAACCAATACCTCCTCCATCCCCCCAGAGCTCCAGCCGTTCCAGGTAACTCCTGGTTACATCCTGGGTATGACGTGCTATGGTATGGAATACCTCTTTGGCTAGCCTGGGTCAGGTGTCCTGTCTCTGCTTCCTCCCGGCCTCCCCTCCTCCCTGGCAGAGCATGAGGCTCAGAAAGTCCTTGGACAAACCAAACATTTGAGCAGTAACACAAAACATCGCTGCTATCAGCAGCTGTTCCCTGCCCGAAAGTGAAAACACAGCACTGCACCAGCTACCAAGAAGGAGAAAAATGACTACTACTGCTGAACCCAGGACAATCTAGTATAATGAAGTGATGAATAAAGCTCCCTTTCATCTTGCTTTGCATGCATTCCTTGTGTACCTTTCAAATGTGAATCCTGAATCTTGAAACAAAACTGAATTGTCACAAGTTCTGGAGTCAAAGGTGCGTGAAGCAGTGCCTTTTATTGAAAATCACTATGCTAAGTCATGAGGCAGTTAAGGCTTATCCTCATGAGGTTTTCCTTCCTCTAAGTAGCTTTTCTGTAAGCAAGTTCTGATGAAAGGTGAAGTTCAAAATGTTTCTCTAAAGTTCTTAAATTCTCTAATTTAGAAAAAATTACAAAAAAAACCTACAAAACCACAACCAACCCCCAACAAATGCAAAAACTGCCAAAACAACCCACCACACAAAAACCCCAAACACCACCACAGTATCAAAACACAACAATAACAACCAGAAAGCCCCTTCATTATATAGGCTCTTCCAGATTCAGGTTAGGTAGAACCTGTTCTGATGGGTAGGACTCGGTCAAGGGTTATCCTCAGAGAGCATGGGTTTAAGAAAACAGAAGGTGACCAGTCTTTTACTGAGAGGATGATTTTCTTCTTTTTCCGCATGTTGTGGGGAAATATACTGACTGTTGAAGCCATATCAGGTCTTTTGGAGTTAGCATTGATAAAATACCAAGACAGTATTAAATCTGGCAGAACTCCATTCGTGGGCTGCAGTGTATGTGTCCCAGATGAGGGTGTTGACGAGGAGGTGCATCTTCAGAAATATTCTGAGATGTGTTCTGATTTCTGAACAACTTCTAAATGACATCCCAAGGCTTTGATTAAAGCCTGAGGGGGTGGTGGGATGTTTGGCACTTCAGAGTTGGGGTAGAGCTCAAAGATTCTGATGCCAGATTCATTTCTGGTCTCAATTTGTTTAATCGCTGCTTCTAAATGAGAGTTTCTGGTGACTGAGTCTGTTGGTGCCAGTGATGGATGTGGGTATTCACGAGAGATAGGAGCACTGCAGTAAGTTGGCAAGAGCGTGGCTAGTTACAATGAGAGCAAACAAGAGCTCTATGGTTGATTTTTCTCCCTTTCTCTCTTGATAAAAAGTAGATTCAGCATTCTCAATATCCCAGCTGCAATGATTTAGCTCACAGAAATGTGCCTTTCTGCTGTTCTGCTAGCACTGTGTAATTTATTCTGACTTAACAGAAAATATTTTTGAACCTTCTTGCTGTCCTGTTAAATACCACGTCATTTGAAAAGGGAAATTACAGCTGTGGTACAAAATTAATCTGTGCAGTTCTGAATTTGTTGAAATGCTATTTAAATCTCCTCTGGCTGTGCAAACAGGGGGTTGAGTAAGTTACAGTTTTTCATCCCCAGAAGGAACTGAAGGGGTAAGAATAACACTGCACATTGGGGTCAGCAACCCATCCAGGGTGGTGTGCTAGCCCTTTTTTCCAGGTGAGACCTTATTTGCCAGCAAAATCTCCACAGAAATTGGAACTGCATAGAAGTTTTGAGCTGCTGCTGATCAAAGCAAGATTCTGCCTTGACACTGTGAGGAAGGGTTTTCTAGCTTCCACACAGCTCCAACTTTACTGGGAGCCAGGATTAAGAACACATGCTTTTCAGGAATGACATGGTTCCCAATTTCAGTCCCTGGCCAGCACTGTTGTGCACCCTCCAAAATCTATCTGCTGTCTTTGGCTTCTATCCCATGGTGTTACCATTCCAAAATGAGTATCAATTTTTCCTTATCATCACATTTTTAAATAGAGTTCCTCAGCTGTGATGAAGTGTACCATCTTATTGACTTTATAGGGAAAAATGTGAGAAAAAAATAGCACATTTTACTACATGAATTTTCTGCCTGCATCTCCTCTGATCTGGAGACACTTTGGGTCTCCTGATTCTGTCACTGGAGTCTATTTAGCTTTTTCTTTTTTTTTAATTCCAGCCCAGCACAGGGGAAAAGTTGCCACTCCCTGGAATCCCAGTTCCCTGCTTTCATGTATGGGTGATTATTCCTTTATGATTCTTCACCCTAGATCTCCCAAGAAGGGTAAGCTTTCCCTTTTTAATAGAGATGGGGATATCAGCAGGAGTCCTTTTTAGCAGTGACCCTTGAGCCTTATGGCTACATTTAGGCTTGCTGGTTCCCCCTGAGGTTAGCCCTGAGCAAGCTGCAGCTCAGTGAAAGCCCTTGAATCTCTCTCCTGTGGAACTGCTTCTCAGTGCCACTATGAAGTAGAGTCCCAAACAATTCACTGGTGTTCAGGGAACAGATAGCCACCAGGAGAGCTGGAGGCTCTCTGCTCACCATCGGGGGACCAATCATGCAGCTGGCAAGTGAAGAGGCAGAGACTTTCTAACCCCTCATCAGCTATCTGCATAGTCCATGTTCCATGACTTCTGACGCTAAGGTTCCCCAGTGCTGACTTTCTGTATGTCTCACTTTCTCCTCTTTACACTTCAACCTTCCCTGCAGGAGTGTTTTGTTCATAGGTTACATTATGTTTGTAAAATACAAGAACAAGTTGTTATTTCAAACAAACACATCTTAGTACAAAGCACTTACTCTACAGGTTATAGGGCAGTTGCCCGTTTTTACCACTAAATCTTACTTGTTCAAACACAGAACATGTTACTGCTTTAATCAGTTTTTCAGAACCTCTATTTCATTGCTGTAAGTGGAAGTGTATAAATAGCTGTAGATTATATATATACAAACAATGAAAACTTGGTATCATTTGTTTAATCTTCCTGGTGCTAAGGGATTTTTCAGAGCATTGATGTTTGTTTAAGTGAACACCTGTTGAAAAAATCAAGCACAATATAATCCTGTATAAGTAGATGTGTTTGGATAAGATTTCAGCAATGGGAGCCTCAGCTTGTATTGTTGAGATTTACTAGCTATTCTGAATGGGCTTACCTCTCCTAGTAAGCACTTAACAGAATCCAGGGTCACTGAGTACCTTAAGTGAAACGCTTTACTACTGCAACACTTTTACTGAGCCAAGCATAAGATGAAGAGGTGAAGTTAGAGAAAGAGTTTATACCTCAGGACTTTACTCCAGCAAAAACTCCTTTTTCCTTCCAATTTTTTTCCTGTGTCTTCCCAACCCCACAGCATGATGATGGTGATGTTATCTGGTGTGGTCAACAGACTCAAGTACAATGCCGTGTGCCAAAAGAAAAGCTGCAGGAAGTGAAGAATGTTGTGTTGACACTCTCAGTAGTGCTGAAAGAAATATAGAGAGGACCATTGTGAAAGAAGATTTATATTCTTTTGCTTCTGACATGAACATTTTCTACTAGATTGTATGCAAATACTTTTTTTCTTGCTGCTTTCAAGATAAGCTTAGATTTTACCTACCTTTCATAGATATTAATACTGTTATAAAAGACAAGAGGGTAGCAGGGAGGAGTAGAGCATTTTGTTTGATTGTTGATACACATATTTTTAAGATTCATAATAGTTATCCTCTAGTTTGCAGCAATGCCTAACTGGCAGTTGATGAAATTACTCTGCTGTTTTAATAAAACTATGGCTACATAGCCTAATATTCTTGAGTTCACTAAAATATCTTCTGACAAGACCAAAGAAGAGGTCCCAATTTCTCATACTTCCAAGGGTAAGGATGGTCATAAAATGTAACAATAGACATACAATAGTTTCAGTATCATGGGCTAGCTGATTTAATGCTGAGCAAACTCCTGAGAACAATACCTGGGAACTAAATCTCATGCTGGGACTTTGTAGCTCCAGTATTTATGGCCACATTTCCCAGACAGCTCTGCACACAATTAGGCATTTAATCTGCATGCATAATTACAGTGATTTCAGGGACACATTAAGTGACATTTTACTGCTGAATTTCATGTGCTTGCTCATTTGCTTGATTTACATGAAAAGCCAGAAAGGTGAACATCAGAAAAAAGATGTACCTGTGTTCTGAAAAACATTCTGGGTCTTGTGATGACTAAAAGCAGCTCTTTGCTTGTAAAAGCTTCCACTCTCTCCTGCAGGCTGGTGATACCCACATATTTCATTTGGTTTTGTGGATAACAATTTTCTAATATTTTGTCCCAGAAAGTTGCACTGTTTTTTTTTAATATTTCCATGAACTGTGAGGTATTCCAATTCTCAGCTCCCCACATGAACCTTTCATGTTTACACAGCTCAGGACTACGTGGATTTTCTGATGTAACTTTGAGATGATCCTAAATTTGTTTGATCTTGCATACCATTCTGGTTTCATATTATTAAAGGTGTTAAGGTACTTAAAATCTGAGCTTGAAGGGAGGTTTAAGTTTTGCCAACAAGCAGAACAGAATCCCTGGATTCAAACAGCCAGAGACTATGAGGATTTGCAGTTGAATTTTACAGTCTTTAGCCATTTCTAAATATTTACAGCAGAATTTTCTCAAGGTAGAGCCAACTTGAGGCCCACAGACTGAGCAGTGTATATGCATTGTTCTTGTTTTTCACACAATGGCTAAGCTTTACAGGAGTAGCACAGCAAGACTAGAGCAAATTTGGATTATGAATTCTGCATATTAAAAAGATCTTATCTTTGTAGACTATTTCAGGCTTACTCTGTTGCCCATCTGAGTGCAGCTCCTCACAGTAGACTGTTGCATTGGGATCACTGGGCTGGACTCTGTATTTACCCAGACATCAAAGCAGGAGCCTTTGTTGCTTGGTGAAAATGGCTAATTCACACTGAAGTGTATAAGCATCGGCTGCTGGAAACTCCAGGTGTATCTTTAAAGTATGCATTCCCTGAGCAAACATCAGACCTGTGCTGCTTAGACACGGATAATGTAAATGAACAGGGATACAACAAGAGTTTGTTAACATGGCTGTTAAGGTGCTTGAAGTCACATTGGGTACAATACTGGCACAACAGCATACAAAGTACTGCACTTGTAGTAGGGTACATACAGGCCATAGGGTGTGTTCTGCAGCTGAGTACTGTCTGTGTTGCTAACACTTAGCAGCTCATGCTAACTCATGTTTTGCACAAGAGGGGAATTACTTTAGAAATGAACATTGAATGAATGATTTTCTACTAAAAGAATGTGTGTTATATCTGGAAGCTTCCAGTTAAAGGAGGTGCTTTTCATAGCTTTCATTTTTTTATAGGTTCTAGTCCTGTGTTGGAGTCTCTTTTTAAAAATAAAACAGAATAAAACTATACAAAATAAGACACATGAATTCCCATGGAAACCAAGTTGCCACTTCATGTACTTAAAGTTTAAGGAGGGGATTCTTAAAGGCATCTACAGAATGTAGTTCTTTTTCAGTAAACTTGCCAATCAGTTTAACCTCATGGATTTACTGAAAAAGAAAAGAATCACTTCTGGAAGAGGCTCCATTGAAATTGAAGATATGATACGTAAGTTCTGTTGCTGCCTTATGAAAAAAATCTTCCTGATTTTACTGTTAAAGAGACTGAATTTATGGTGTGTAAAATCCAGGGAATCCGGCTGCATTAGGGTATTTGTGTCGCTCACCCGGAATAGAAATCCAATAGATGGCGATATTGGATTTTCAAAGCCAGGTCCCCACTCCTTTCCTGACAAAACTACTCCGGTTCCTTTTGAAATCAGGGCTGAAGCTCCCCTGTAAGTGCATAGCTGGACTCTTAAGCTAACTAAAAGAAGAGGAACGAACTGTTCCATAATTACCTCAGGCTCCAGAGCATATGCTAAATTTACTTTTTGAAACAATTTTTTGATCTTCACAGTGAAGAAACCAAAGCTCAACAAGCAAAGAAAAAATAATTACAATTTTCCAGAGGTCATAAAAAGTTCAGGTTCTTTGGAAGAATTAAACATTTGCACACAAGTCTCAGTGGAATCAACTTATTGTGCTTCCCAAAGAACATTTTAAAGGCATTTAAAGGCTTTTTAATCCTAGCTATAAATTAAAGTTACTACATCCACTTTTTAGGTTGATTTATTAAAGAAGTTGTGAAGAATTCTTATTAATTTTAAACATCCATTCTCTTTTTCTTCCTGTCTTGGCTGGAGTCCTGTAAAGATTATGGGAATTACTAGATAGGGAGCATGTTCTTCATTGGTCAAGCTAATGTATTTTGACATATGAAATTTCCAGTAACAATACCAGATTTCCTTTCCTTGTCGCCTTCCACTTATCTGCGTAACCCTATCCCAGTATTTTTTCAACCCTTCCATTTTTTCATCAGTTTGAGACTCACAGAGTGTAAAATAAGGATCCAGCCTGTTAATTAAGACTGTTCTTTGCCTTTACCACTCCACATGTTTTATAGGGGCAGGATGTTCATTATTCAGCCAGGGTAAATGAATTTCTCTTGTTTGAGCTCAAAGCCACGTCAATTCACATTATTAAGAGTATCTAAAACAGAATTTGCCATAGTGAAGTCACTGACCCATGTGGTGGGATTCTGTGCTGCACAAGAGACGTTCATTTGGTGCATGCTGCACTGCACGCTGGTTTCAGACTTACACCCTCAGTGATGCTGATGGAAAAGTGCCTGAGACATTTTTGTAATCTCTATGGAGTTCATTGGTTACAGGAATAAATAAAACATGCAACTTTAACATGAAGCCAGTGCTTGATTAAAACCAGCAATTAGCATGTCATTGTGAATGTCTAAAATGCAGAAAAAATTGTTTCAGACTAATCTTATTAGAACTGTGTGCTCAAATTTGAATGTGATGTTCCTGACATTATGGATAGTCTAGGGAAAAGCCAAACCATAGATTACAGCTGAGTGTAAATGGAACCTAACTTTATGGTGTTACAACCAAGGCAAAAGAACAGAGCAATGCAGATGTATCTGTTCATGTCATAGTAACATAAATTGACATAATAGCTTTGCTTTTCTCTACAGGGAGGTTTTGCTTATCTCATAATTTTAGTTATAAACCAAGCACAGAAACATGGTATAGCAAGCTGTCCTGTGACCATGAGGATTAATAAAGGCAGAGTTATGAATTTGCAACCTTTGTCTCTTACTCTTCTCCCTTTCATGTGGTATTTTCAGCACCCTCATTCCTCTTCCATGTTGTCCTCTCATATGCCCTTTTCCACATTGCCCCATCTTACTGTGTATATGGGAACATGTGCCTTGCCTCTGGGCTCTGTATGCTGACCAGCAACGCAGCATGTACAAGCTTAGTACCCAGCAGGCTTTGAAATTGGTCAAGGGACAGACTTATAAAGGTCTTCTCCTAACAAGAGGCACTAACTTGGGTCCCTTCCCTCTATGCAGCCACAAATTTTCATAGTATGGAATTTAACTTCTTGTTAGAAATCAATAGAGAGGCTTAAAGGCTAATAAGAGGATGAGGAGAGAAGCTGATGGATGGACAGGCAGAATTGTGTGATCTTCATTTCTTTTAAAATACCAGGGTGAAGAGTTAGGCAAGTTAATGAGCAATGTTACTTGCAAACTTTTTTATATATTCATATCTTCATCTACAATTAAAGGTGAAAGGAGCTTTGCATAATATATTGGAAAAAGATCTCTGTTCCCAAGTCCAGAATTTTCTATGAATAGGCTAAACCACATCTATTTTTGTATTTAGTTTTTATTCTCTGTTTCCCAGATAATGTTACACACTGTCCAAAATACATGGACTTTATTGATGCCTTTCAAACATCATGCTTGTTCTCAGCCACTGGCAGAAATACCTCCACACAGGCAGGAGAGTGGAGGAAAAAAACTGCACAGTTTACCATAGAAAGAATGGTTAATGATCCTTTGATTACTATGTGTTCAGAGAGAAATTTCTCTTCCATTTCACAGACAAACCAATAATTACACACCCCAAGAGAATAATTAAGGATTTTAGAATCGTTTGAGTGTATAAGTATACAAACCCAAACCAGTAAGTAATGGATAGAGAGAGCTTAAGAAGATATATTATTTCTGTCAACTGAGCAGATGGCTCCTGTGAGCCACTTACATGAAAATAGCTGTTCCCCTTTCTTCTGTGAGCCTTTGGAGGCTTTCTTTCATACTTAACATATTTGCTAAATGCTATACATAGGTCTGCTAGGAAGTATTAAACTCTTGTAAGACAAGTATGTGGAAAAATATTTGATGAAAGAAAAAATATGCCTGCGTAAATGAGGGTTATCTAGGGTCATAATAAAATCCAACCAAACACTGTTGTCTATAGATTGTGTGCAATGCATGAAGAGAGTTAGGTGTTGGACAATGAGATGTAATAGAGACTAATTGGGAGAAGCTTAGCTAGAATCTGCCTGCTGGCATGTACTAGGACATGGCTGGGAGGACAGAAGGCATTCTGAAACCAAGGGCCTGTTCAAAGACCTTACTGCATGCTGCAGGAAGGCATCTCCAAGCACTCAGGATTCACAGGTCAGAGCTGTTAAGAGCAGGCACTTTCAACTGTTCTTTGGAGGGAAGAGTAAAGCTCACTCTTTCTTAAAAAACAGTTAGAGGAGGCCCAACTACAGTTGATAGAGCAGTTGTTCTGTAAGAGGGACTCCTGGGTTCAGTTTTTGCTCTAGGGATTGCCTTAAACCCTAGAGGAAAAGACTTACTGGATGTTTCCTGTAGAAGCCATGCCACTATACAGTTGGGATCTCAAGATGCATTGTGCAAGGGAGGGGAATGCCATGCCACAGTGCTGAAGACAGCCAAATGAAAGTGAGGAATACAGTTCTCTGCTCCTTGCACTGACTGTCCAGATTCTTACCCAGCCTGGAGGTGAAACATTAAGTCATTAAGACAGAGGCTGGAATTTTCCTAGGCTAGTGCCCTGGCTGCTGTGTTACTGCTTCAGGTGTTTCTACTGATCTCCAGAGCCATGACTTTCATTTTGCATGAATAACATGCTCAGTGAGGATGAGAGCCACTATCTCTTCTGTCCCAAAAAAGTCATAGTGGGTGCAAACAGTTTGTGGTTCCATTAAAGAGACTTAAATTAGCATCATGTGTCTTCATGTTCTGAAGTATGTCTTTTTGACTGCTTCAGGATGGAAATGGTGTTTCTTTGATGCATCATGCCTGCGATACTATGTTCTGCCTTATGAAGTGTGTGAGCCAGAGCACTGCCAGCATTGTTTGGAACAAAGGTAAGCATATCTGTTGAGTGATCAAAACAGGGTCTAGCTTATTTTGGTGGGAATGAGCTGGTTAGTTTGTGACTACTGACAGGAATAAGCAGCTGCTAGTATACCAATACTTTCCTATTGTACCTGCTGTGTATTATCATCTCCCGCATTGTGCAGTTTCTTTATGCTTTCAGGTGAAAGTCAATCACAGAAACTGAGAGCAGAGAGCACATCTGTTGAATAGAAAGTTGCTATTTTTACATTTTCCAAACTAGAACTGCACTTTATAATATTAATTCTCCCTCTTCTCTCCCTGTCACATTGGAAAGATAATAGAAAACTGCATTTCTAAAGAGTAAAGAATGCAGAATGGTCTAGAGTTTCAGTCTCATACAGTTGGATTGATTTTACCGTATCTCTCTTCAAAAAAAAGAAGCACTTTTGTGATAGCTGAGTGCATTGAAGCCTAATGGGTTTAATTTATGTGCAGCTGAGCTGTAACAATACTTCATGAGCCATTACAGCTGTGCCTCTCAGCTGAACGGCTTTGTACAAGCCTCTAGTTAGTGATTAAGCGCCACACAGTAGCTTAACCTGGAGAAATTCACTGTGTTTTATGAACACCTTCTGTTCTAAATGGCAGCAACTCCTCTTTGGAGGCAAATCTATTTGCCCACAAAATGGGTTCTTCAGAAGGTTTGTTAATATGCGTTAAAAATATGCATGTTGGAATACAGTTGCATCTGATAGACCCCCATTATGTGCCAATTGCCATTTCACTAGGTTCTAGATGTTCTGCTTGTCAAATTAATTTTGGCTGTACTAAAAAATTGGGCTAATATGGGCTTGTCCCACAAGGTTTGATGATGATGGCCTGACCCAAATAGTTTTTCCTTTAAAGGAAAACATTGCAACAAATGAAGGACTGACAAAAGGAAGAGGATGATTTGTATGGCCTCATTTGGGCTGGCTTTGCCTAGTGGAGCTTGTAGAAGATTCCAGTAGTAATAATGAAGATATTTACAATAGACATGTTCTATATGAAACCCTTTGCAAGGGTTTCATATTTGTAGGTGCCATATCAGACTTTCTTGTGTGTAAACTCTGTGGTCCATCCTTTGTGTTGGGTTTTGTGATTTGTTTTTTTTTTTCATTCTTACAATCAGTTTTATTGCCTGTACCTTCATAGAAGCTGTGTCTGGAGGTGAAGTAGGTGGTATTGGCAACTTATGAGCAGATGTACCATGACTATTTTGAAGTCTTGCATAGTTTAACATCTTTGCATGGATGAGACCCCACTGTGTTACTGAGTAGAAGATCAGGCTGTGTGGTACCCTGTAACAAGGGGAATTCATGAGACAAAAAGTAAAGAGTTTAGAAGAAGAGCAATCATCTGTTTTTTTGGAAGTCATGGAATACCATGCATGGCTATGGAGAGCCTGGTGTGGCAAGGTGTGTACATGAGCCAGAAAAAAACTTGGTGAAATGGATTTTGGAGCAATATTAGGAATCCCTCCATCTTATATTTGCTTCAGTCCAGTCTTAAAATTTAGTTGGGCAGTGATTAAGAATGAGACACAGTTTGTTAAACTTACAGCTGCAGCATATAGCAGGTATTGTCTGAACTTGTTCTCACTTCTTTCTGTTATTACTGGTTGCTGTGCTGAAGTCTACAGTTTTCCTTCATCCATCTGATGCTAGGGCTTGTATGAGATGATCCCTTAGGATGTGGCCTAAAGAATAAAAATGGGCTTGATGTTTTAGAAATGTCAGAATATATTTGTTTCAATTGCCTGTGATTATTTCCAGCTTCAACATGATGAATAAACTATTTTCCTCTTCTTGTTTTCCCTAGTATCAGAAATCCCAAAGCAGAGCTTTGCTTAGTTTCCTGTTTTCTTGGCAAGGAAGCATAACCTAGTCATGTCCTCAGGGAGGTTGCCCTTAACATACTTGCAGGATTGGGCTTGAGGAAGGGAAGCACTGTAGGGTAGAGACCCTCTGGCTCCTGAGCCACATGTTTTGCAAGTAGTTCAGCTGTGCCTCCCACACTAGGTAGCACATGGGAAGAGCAGCAGTGCTGTGGCTGGCTGGGAGAGAAAACAAAGTTAACAGGGGTGGATGAGTTCATGCTGCTGTCCCTGCCGAGTCCAGCAGTCCTCCAGGTCAAACTTACAGAAGAGCAATGTAACTCCTGGGGAAAAATGTTACTGACTGCATGTGTAATGCTTTCTCTTCTGTACTCTTTAAAGCTTATGGGACATGAGTCTTGGGGTATTTTGTTTTCTGAGGATTTTGATATGTGATATGATGGATAGTCTGCATGTCTGGGACTAACATGATGTTAATGCATATGTTCTCCTGATCAATTGCAGTGTTTAGAGAAAGCTTTTTTCTCAGTACTGAATCACTGAAATTCTTTTTATATATTAAAAAAACCCCAAAACAAAACAAAAAACAATCCAAACCCAAACAGTAAGGAGCTTTCCTTGTAATTTTTGTGACATTGTGTGTAAAAATGTACAAAGATGTTAAGTATGTACAGGTCACTTCAATATGGAATAAAAGCCTATCTCATTTAATAGGTAATTAGAGAATTATGTCATTGTTTTAGGAGCTTAAATTGCTACTCAGCGATCACACAGCCTTTCTTAGGACTAGAAACTAATTAAAAGAGTTATCAGTCTCTGAGAAGTACATGGTTAAAGGCTTTAGAATAACAGAATGCTCTTTATTCTGAAACCTTGCAGTATCGCTTAGAAATTCTCCAATATGGATAACACTACTTGGATTTACTTTACAAATCACATGTGACTCAAAATGTAGCTGAAGTGTGCTGTGAGGTGCTTAGATGAAACAAATTTATTTGCAATTCACAGTGATGTTGAAGAAGCTTTACAAAACCCAGAGTGCTTGGCAGACGCTGTGGGTTCCCTCAAAAAAATTAGAATAATAGGTTAGAAGCACAGTTCTTTGATGTTTAGAAGCCCAAAGAGGATAGCTTCATACTAGTATATCACAATCAAGTAGAATGTTCCTTATGACAACCTCAATATACAAGCAGCAAGAGTCTGTTTATCTTTAACACTTAAAAATTTGATAAGCATTGTCCTTTTAGGAGGAAATGGCCTTCCCTGCAATCAAAATGGATTTATTAAAATAGGAGATTGGCCATAACTTCAATCAGGATAACTCTTTAAATATATTTATGTGGGTCTTACTATAACATAGGATCATGGGAAGACCTTGGAACATGACTTTCCTATCATTGCTTGCTGAGCTGGAGGATATTTCATCTAACCACAAGCCAAATCCATCCACATCAATGAGAAAATGCACATTTAAGGAAAAAAAAGGAAGTTGCTTTCCCTTGTGACCTAGCATTGTTAAACTGTCCCAAAGTGTTTTTAGTACATCTGTTTATGGTTCATTTTCTGTTTCAAGCTTTAAAAAAAGGACACTAAAATTCCTAATAAGTCTTGGTTGGAGGAAGGAGTAAATATCCATTTTCATGGTTTGTACCACTTCATGTAAAAAAATCAGTCCTCAGCTTCATGATTCACACTTAATTGCAAGAGATACATAACTTCCAAACATGACCTAAAATTGGCCTAGAAGATACTCTTAGAAATTCTGTTACATTACTACACAATTGAGTTGAAAAATACTAATGCCAGTGAAACTTACACCACTCGATTGTTTTGACTCTCCTTATCTGAGTGGCAATACTATTTTCACAGTGTGCTGAAAGAACCAGGGGTCAGTGTATTTGTCCAAGGCTGGGTTTGGGCCTCCAGCGGTCACTGCTCTTTTGTGCTGTGTCCACAACACTGTTTACGAGGTATTTAGAGTGATTTATGAGTGTTGCTTTTAGAAATCAGATTCTCTGGTAGCCTGTGTGCTTGCAGGACACATACGGATGTGCTGAAATGTAAATTATGAGCTTTTGCCATTGCTGGTGTTTTCAGACTTTCCAAAAAGAATATGGTAAAGGATAGAGGAGTTACATACATTGGTGATAAGGGAATCATGGAAGGAAATCAACTGCAGGGGTATTAGAGAGTATCCTAAGAGTTCCAATGGCAAACTTAACCCCTATGAGTGTTTTATTTTGAAGTGAAAATCATGATGAGGGAACTTGGGTGAATTCCAGGCTTACAGTAATAGGTGCAAGTGTTGAAATTGTTGCGAAATTACTTTAATCTTTGACATTGTTTTCCATTTCTAAAGTGCTAATGTACAGTGAAGTACAACAACAATAAGAAATGACAGGCAAAAGCAGCGACAGGCAGTACCCTGGAGAGGTACAAACAACACTCACTGCATTGCTCACTTCCACTCCCAGGCACCCATCCATGCGGCTAGCACACATGTACACCACACATTCTTACCCATTTTCCCTGCCCACCCCCATATTTATACGTTCTTTCTATATACAGATATGTTTGGCTGTTCCACAGCACTTCCATGACAGCTAAATAATTGGATGAGAATTTCCCTGGGTTTATGTGGCACCTTCCCTGCATTCTGCTCTTGCTTTGGTAGTCCCTCTAGCAACTGACTGGAAAGATGGTTAATCCCTACACTTCTCTGCTTTTGTGACATATATCTTCCTGCTGCTCACTGGCTTCCTTCGAGTGCCATACTGAGAAAATGTGCAAAGGTCCATTTCTTCACCTGGGTTAAATGTCAAACAGGTTAGTGTACAAAGAAAACAGACCATTTAGAATCTGTTCATTCCAGTGTTGTGTTTACTCTACAATCGGTTTTGCCATTCAGTGTGTCACAGATGGCCTCATGGTCCCCATTGCTGGAAGCTTGGCTGCCAGCAGGGACATATCCATTGCGCTCTGTTAAGAGATTGAAGGTAAAGAACTGGCATGGGTCCTTTTGTCTGCTGCCTTCCTGTAAGGGGCTCAGGAAAGAGCTGGAGTTTTTCCATTCCTGGAATGTGCACATCTCCATATGTGGGTGGGTGATTTTGCTCAGGTAGCCAGGACTGGGAGATGATGAAGATAATGTCCTCTGGCTGCCACTCAGGAAACTCCCGCTGTCTTCCAGAGAGTCTTTTCTGGGGTGTTCAAAGGAGCACCGGTTCCAGTTTCTGTAGCTGTAGGCCCACCACCCCAACTGCTTTCGACGATGGCACTGGCATTTTAGGATCTGTATAAAAGCCCTCTTGAACTCTTTGCTTGAGCAAGGGTAGATGATTGGATTCAAGCAGCTGTTAAAGTAGCCAAGCCAAAAAATCACCTTGAAGATCGTTTCAGGCGGCTTCAGAGCTGAAAACAGAGATCCTGTCCAGAAGAAACAAGCAGAGACAATATCTGAGACAATTGATTTGTCTGCCTTTAGGAATGGTAAATGTCCCATCACATCATTGTTAGAATCTCTTCATTAAAAATCTTTAATGCTTTATTAGAAATCTCTAATGTGTTGCTTTCAATTTTGGTCTGTTGGTAATGTTATTTTAATCTGTAAAGCTAATAGGGAATGTTTTCCACCATCTGAAAGCTAAGGGAGAACAAAAGTAGTGTAGAATTTAAACACAACGACTGCTTTTCACTTTTTTATGTACATTTCTGTTGCACTAATATCTATTGATCCCAAGGAAAGATCAAGCCTCTGTTGTCCAAGCTGTGCCACAATGCACACATGGAATAAGGTTGTGCCTTCTTCAAAAAGCTTTTGAATGTAATTTTTGAAGAAAAAGATCTAACTGCTCCCAGGCTTCTTGGAAGGAGTGTGTCCAGTTATACCTTATAACTAATACATTCTCTGGCAGCTCCTAAACATCATCCCCATATATAGAGTTTATTATGTTAGTACAAACTCTTGAAACCTGAAATTAATGGTGGTTGCTTCCCTTATGGCAGGCATTCATAAAAATGATGTAAACTGAAAGAGGTTATTTTATGAATATTTCTTCTGTTCACAACCAAGTAATTTCCCTAAAGAGGCTGCCCAAATGAAAGACTCATACTGGGAAACCCATTTCATGTACTTTTAGTATTAAAAACATGCAATTGATCAGCTAAATTTAGCAAGTGGGGCTTTATAAAAGAATGCATGACATTTGTAAAGCAAAACAAGCATACAACAGTTATCCAGCTGGGAAAGCACCTTTGTGTCTGGCTCAAGTAATCGAAGAGCAGGGGTTCAGGAAAGAATTCTCATGTCAAGAACTGGTGTTAGATTTTAAGAGTTTTCCAAATGGAAGGTGACACTCAAGCCTGAATGTAACATCTCTGAGAAGAGCAACCTTTTACACTGGAGTAGTTTCAGATTCCCTGGGCTGTGAAAGCAGCTGAGTCAGTTGTGACGATCAGGATGCCTTAGTGGGGAGGGATATGATTCTAGGCATATTTCCCATCTCAGAGCAATGTAGAGGTCATGGCTTGGGCCTCAAAACTATGCAAAAGCACTTCCCAGCTTCTTGGGTAAATAGCTCTGATGTGCCGCAGCAGGTATCGCTGTTTAAATGAGAGTGCTGGCCTGGTGCTGTCTATAGGGTCTGAGTGTCCTCAGCTCACAAGAAAGCTGAGGAGAGGTAAGTATTTGTCATTCCTCACACTTTCACTGCTCTCCTCAGCGTGTCAGCTAGTCCCTGAGCTGGCTCAAAATGGAAAATAAGATGCTGAGATGGCATCAGCTCTCTGGAGAAACTCTTCCTCCCCTCACTTGTGTAGTAGGAGTCAAGAAAGATCCTGTGATTGGATTTTTTCTCTGGCAGTGTTTTGGGATGGTGACAGGTACCACTGTCTCTACCTATTGCCTTGGATCTAAGCAACTTGCTAGCTTTTAAGGTTAAAATAAACGTTTTAAATTACAAAGTTCATAGTATTTATTTCCTGACTTCTGCATTTTAATAACCTTTATTCCATGTGCTGGACTCTTGTAAGTTGAACCCATGTCCCTCATTTCTTTGTTGCTGCTAATGATTTTTAGGGTTTGACCAATGTTTCCTCTGTCCATCTGATGGAGATGCTACATCTCTTCTGACCAATACTGCCGAAACTGCAGAGTATAGCATGTCTAACATCAGAGAAACTATGAACAGGTAAATCAAATAAATGCAAGCACTTAATACTGTGTCTTGTATGTGTTACACAATCTTTGATGAAGGATTCAGTGACAATTCATGTGTTTGGAATATGGAGATGGATGTGGAATATGCTTTTTAATTGGTATCAAATTTTTATGAAACTTTAGAAGAAGTTGATCTAAGTTTATAAATGCAGTCATGATGAGGAAGATGCTCCAAAATCTTCCACTTTGCACAGTTTGCAAACCTTTTCTGGATTCGTTCTGTAAATAATAATAGCTAATCTTTTCCCTTCAGTTGAGGGAAAAGAGAAGCTTTGTGACCTTACAAACCAGCTACAGAGCATTATTATGTACATCAGGGAACTTTCTGGAGCTCATAGTGATAAATTTCTTAAATTGTTTTCTGATACTCCTTAAAATAGAAATGGGTTTTTAGTTCTTAAGGCCCAATGAACCCTGTGAAGTAGTTAAAGATCTCCCATTTGTTCTTATGTCTGAATGTTGAATGAGCAGTGGTGATTCTTTCCAGATCAGTTAGTTTCCCTTTCTCTCACACTGTAACAAGTGAAAATCTACAGAACATTCCTCTACCAGATTTAAATACTTTTAGGCAGGTTAAATATAGACAGATTTTAGTATGGTTTTAAATAAAACTTTAAGGAAATTTACTGACAAATTATGTGAGGTTCTCTAGAGAGCAATAAAATGAGCTCAGCTCCAGAGCATAAACCTGCAAACCAGCACAGATAAATGAGGTGTGCTTGTATAATCTGTATATTATATATATAAAACAAATATATATATAATCTGTATAATATATATAATCTGTATATTATATATATATAAACCAAATATATATATATAAACCAAATAGAACTCCATACAGTGAAGACTAAGAGACCAAGTAGAGAAAAAGTATTAAAGCTTATTACTGAAGCCTGGCTAATCTTTGTAAACTGCTTCAAAAGTGCATGTTCTTTAAGGAAGAAGGGTAAGGAGCTTATCTTTCATGATGATCTATTTTTCAAATGTCATTTAAACAAAATGACAGCAGGCCAATTTCAGCAGCTGCAGCAAGCATTTTCATTTATGTTGAAGGGCAGCAACACAAAAGAGCAGAGAATTTCCTGATAGCAACTTTGACTGACAGAGGCGCCTTGTGTTCAGGCCTGATCCTAGAAAAATCACCGAGCCCAAATCAATCATGCTCTGAAATGCAAGATTTTTGTAGTACTTTTGTTGTGGTGGAGGAAAAAGGACTGAGAAGAGACATGGCAATTCATCTATAAAAACATAACAGTTACCTGCAAAGAAGGAAATTAAATTGTTTTCCATGTACAAAATGTGAAATATATGAAGTGCAATGATTTGAATTGTAGCAAGACCACAGTTATGGATTGGGAAACACTTTCTGTCTTTCAAGACAGGAAAAATATGGAACATAATGCTTGAGAAGGGCGTAAAACTTCAACCCTGGAGGGTCTTAAAAACAGAGTGGAGAGACATCTACCGATTTATATACATTTGATCTTTGGAGTTGGAGGATGCCCTGAAGGACCTCTTCAGATCTCCTCTAGTCCTTTCTCTGATTAACTCTGCAGAATATAACTCTGTTCATCAGGAGAACTTTATGGCTTAAGTTTGGCAGCCCAGCAGAAGTTTACATTTGCAGTACTTAAATCCTACTGACACTAGTCTTATATCCCCATGGTAAATATATCTCTTATTTAGGTTGAGGATTAACTTAGAAAAGTGGAATGCCTGAGACAGATGCTTATGTAGACACTTATTCTCTTCAGGGCTTTGGAAAAATTCTGAGGCTTTGTGTTCAGTTCTTCCTCACTAAGTGGAATCCTGGCCTGGGTTTTGTACAAAGAAGAAATACTCTTCTGTATTATCTAGAAGGTGGTTTAGGTAGATGTCTCCATACATGCCATGTACTTCTAAATCTAGTTTAATTCGGTGACTGTTATGCAAAGCTCCAGTGCCTTTCACCATATAAAGATATGAAAAACATTTTAATTAGCTTTTATATTTTTAACATCACCCTCTTGCTTACCTTGCTCTTGGAATTAACAACAAAGCCTTTTATTTAGCTGCACACATGCTTTACCTCATAATTAATGTCAGGAGCAAAGAACTGTGGGCTATTTTGGTAACTTGATAAAATGATAAAGCTAAGCCTACTAGACACATTCTCTAAACATCGCACTAATATTTCCTCCCCTAAAATCCAACTACTTTCCCATCACAGTCTGAGGAACAGATTAAATATTTCCCTGTACTGATTTAGATTGCTTTGCAAAATGGCTGGAAAATTTTACATATGATTGTGTCCTTGGTGATTTATTTGTGATGGGGATAGCCAGAGTCACTCCTGCTCAAACTGATCGCTCTGCTGATGCTTTACGTTCACAACCTCACTCTAAGGGAATGTTTATTTTCTATTCTATTTTATTTTTCTGCACTAAACCCTGTGGTTTATTAAAGAGCTTTGCGATCTTACATCTGATTGCAGCATTGACACCAATGTAGTTTTTGCATAGCCTGTGTCCAGCACAAATGGAGACCAGGAAATAGTTCATAACCTCGGTAAACTTGATCAGTGTTGGTTGTTTTTTGACTATGATCACTAGGCTTGATGGAGTGATTCAGTTTGGAAGTACACTGAGCAACAGCAAGTAGCATAGAAAGGAAGTATTTTATCTAGTAAAAGCTAATTTAATTTAGGGTCTGATTGGTTCTTTACCATGAATGCTTTATTACACAGAGATTAAATAAAGCACCTCAATGAGGAACATCGTGGGAAACAATTTGCTATATTAATTGGCTTCACATATTCTGCAGAATATCTGACCAGAACATTACTGAGACATTCAAATTCAGACTCCACTCAAGTCTGTGGGAGATTTCAAAGCTTTTGGAAAGGCTCATAAGGACTTCAGTAGACTTTGGAGGAGTACTTAAAATAGCAAGGTGAGCAGCAGGACAATCTTCTGGACTGGCTTAATCCCAACACTCTTAATTAAGGAAAACTGTTCACTAAAGGAGGTTTTGATGTAGCTCACTGCAGAGGAGAAACACACACACACACACACACACACACACACACACTGCTCTCTCATCTTCTTTCCTGCTCTGTTATTTTTTTCTTCCATCTAAATATCTGCTCCTTTGCTACCTCTCACAACTGACCACTGTATTTGTAGAGAAAGAAGGATGGGAAAGTTAAGACCTTCTATTTCAGGATCCTTAATGCAATAGTTGGTGACTTCTTGACAAAAGTGTAATACACAGGACATGTTTGAGTTTCCACTTCCACTTATGGAAGAAAGAACTTGGGATCAAAATTAGACCTGCCAGTGCAACCAACCAGCCAGACTAAACTCCTTCCAGGAGAAGGGACAAAACTTGCTATTCCAGTTGTATATATATATGCAATGTGATCAGAGACTATAGGGATTAGCTCGAGTTTAAATCTGAAAAAAAACATGTAACATAACGCTTATGAACTAAAACTTTTGAAATCACCTTTGATATCTGTGTGCATTCTTTGATATCTCTGTATATCCTCTGTGTGCTACTTCCAGCCACACAGAGGAAATGATTTTGTATACGTGACCAACAGTTTGTGACAACAGTCATTTGTGAAATGGCCCTGGGTTCCACTGTGTGGTTATATTTCCTCCGATCATCTTTCATGCAAGGAATATATATACTTATCTGTGATGGGAGTGAAAGCCAAGAACTTTATAGAATTACAGAATTCTTGCAGTGGGAATGGATGTTACAGGGCTCTTGTCCAGCCCCCTCATCAAAGCAGGGTCAACACTGCATAAAGTCACCTGAAGCCTTCCCTTTTCCAGGCTGAAGAAGCCCCATTTCTCCACCCTCCCTTCACACAATGTGCTCCAGCTTTGTGATCATTCTGGTGCTGCCACTGGACTCAATCCAGTTTATCGCTGTCTCTCCCTGCACGGACACAGTACTCCAGACACAGTCTAGTGAGTGCTGAGTGAAAGGGCATAATCACTTCATCTACTACAGGCTCCATTCCTGTTATGCAGCCCAATATGCTGCAGCTTCCATCTGCAGATAGGGGCATTTGAACGGTTTTACATCCCATGTTAATGTTTTCTGTGAGTGTATATTTTCAAGAATGCCATATCTTTATTAGTGGCACCAAGGGGAGGAAAATTTTAAACTATTAATGATGTTTTAATTTAAAATTAACCACATTCGCCTTTACTGTCTGCCTTCTCTTTAATAGCTCTGCTTTTTCTTTTCCCAGCCAGGCATATTCACTTTCCAGTTACTTAGCTCCATTTTCCTCTTAATTTTTAAATGTTTATTTCTGCTCTCCTAATGTTTTATTTAGTTCTTAACTCCAGTTACTAATCTGTTTTCTAATCACTCGATGTTGTGATAATTAACTTTTTATTAATTAAACATCAGTTATTAGTATGCTGCGTATTTAATATCAATTAAATATATAAATTACTCACAGAATCATCAGTTCTGTTTAGAATCAAGTATTCGATACTTAAATTTGATAATAATTAGGGCAGGAGTCTTTGCATTTCCTGGATTTAAGGAGAAAAATTCTCTATGGATGAGGTTTGCATTGTCAGGTTCTGTTTTCTGCCTGTCACAAATAATCACATTTCTTCAAACAGCAGTTTTGCTCAGATGAGGGCCAACCCAGGGCGAGTGGTGAGTGTATGTTCCTGTTTACTGGAACAAATATATTTGCTTTTATTGAAATAAAATGATCTGGAGTTGTTTAAGTGCTTTGCTGTGTGTCAGTTGATACTCCAGTAATAAAAAACTAGAGTGCTTCACTGCACGCGTTTGTCATCATCTGAAGATTAAAGAAAAGCCATAAAATTTAAAACGACTTGTCTCTATTCATAACAAGTAGAAAATTAAATGTTGGCATTCTGGAGAGAAAACTACCTCTTGCTTGAACACTATAAAATAGAAATAGTTAGAAACTTGGTAATTAGTGTTTGAAGTTTTGTTATAGACATTACATCAGACTTCAATAGTTAAGGTACCGTTGGAAGGCAAACATATCCTCCTTCATTCAGAGGAGAGAATTACTCCATTTTGTTGCAGGTTGGAGTCATTCTGACTGGAGTTAGAGCTGAACTTTTCAGCATTCTCCACAAGAGAAAATTCCAATGTTTTAAAAATGGCTGTGGTGATGAAAAGCATTGCAAAACACAAAATGAGAACAAATGACTTCTGAAACATGAAACGCAGGAAGCTTCAACAATATCAAACCCTCTCTCCCAATCTGTTCTTGAGAAGACAACTTCCGCAAAAATTAATTGTTTTGCAAGAAATTTGGCTTATGCTGGAACTCAGCCTTCTTAGGAACAATGACCTGGTCAAGTTTGTCATGCAATCAATAAAAGACTTTCCCAGTGCTGGGCAGCAGATGGGTCCTGGTGGCCTGGCTGGGGAGCTCCGCTTCTCCTCTGTAGCTGATGCTGTGATCCCTTGCTGCAGCTGGAGCTGCTGGTAGTTGCTAATGGCTGAGTAATGGCCACTCCCTAACAAAAAGGAAAGCTCAGATGCTACATGTGTATCGCTGGTAAAATTCTCCCTATAAAAGCAATAAGCTGTAGTTGTTGTGAGTTTGGAAATGCAGAAAGGATGTGTTTGTCTTTTATTTAAGCTTTCTGCGGTCCTTTTTACTACATGCTTGGCCAAGTCAGCATGCCAAGGTTTTAAAGCTAATTGGATTTCTAAAGCTCCTGATTTCTTTCCTTCCAGCATTCAGTGTTTGTTTACATTCCCCAGGACTTAGTTAATGTAGGGAAAAAAACCCCACAGTTTACAAACAGTAGAGGATGAAATAGAAAGTGTGGTTACAAAATTAAGACTTGATCAAGCCAGGGGGACTGCAGGCCTTCTGGAGAACAGGCTTAAGATAGCAGTGAAAAAAGAGCTTGAGAAATAGGAAGAGCATCCAAAATCAACAGAATTAAATTCAATAAAGAAAATGAAGGAAAGACGGTTAAGTTACAACTACTGCAAACAAGTAATGATGACTAGCATTTGGCTATGGTTTTTTAGCATGCTGATGTCTTTGTGGGATGCTTTGGGCTGCATATCCCAACAGTGTGCAGTCTGCCATGCTGGGGGACACCATGGGAATCACAGTAATCCTGCAGACAGCAACATGCTGCACAGCTGCATGCCTGTGTTTGTGGATAACTTGTGTGTGAGTTTTGGGGGAGAGCACTTTGCTATTGAGGAAGGAGAAATAGCAAATAAGGAATAACTAATGATACTGCAGAAGGTCATGTGGGAGAAATGCAAATATGGTGCTGTTGCAAGTACAGCAGTTTTCATTCTTCATTGTATTCATAGGTACACTACAAGTATGACCATGAATCTAGGTCAGCTCTTAAGAAAACTGTCCTGGTTGTGAAGATTTAGGTCCTAAAACTGACTACCTGTATGAGCTGTGGGATTCTCTTTGCTGGAGCCTTCTGGCCCTACAGTGAGCAAGCATTTGTGAGGGGTGAGGAAGGTATCATTCAACAGTCCACAACCTGTGAGTCTTTAATTTCTGTTTTCCATCTGATTCAAGGATGCCACACAGAGAAATCTCCCCTCACTGTTTTGACAGGGTAAAAGTAGTTTATACTCATTCCTCCATCCTGTTCGAACAGGGAAATAATTGCAAACCAATCCATTATTGGTGTTAACTGAACTCAGCAACTCCTACCAGTCTAAGGCCTGATCCTGTTTAGTCAAGTTCTTAAGCAGGCAAATTAAAGTAGCAGACATACACAGATGTAAAATCTGACCATAAAGTCTACATTCACCTATTGATATGGTAATGAGTAAGAGTAAAGCCTAAGGAAAATTTTCCTTGCAATCTTGTAGGCTGAGAAAGTTATTGTTTCTATTTTCTTGCCCTAATGAAAATTCACAATTTCTTATCATCCACACCATCTATCTCTGATAAAGGGTGCCTCATATTTCACATGAGCAAATCATTTCTATGAGACCTGCATGAACTTCGTTCAAAATAGCTCAATTTTGAGAGCCTTTTGAAAGCTTCAAAAATAGAGACTCATTTAGAATGACCAAAATAAAACCAGGACTTTGCCTCTCTTGAAGCTTTGCTGATGGAATTTGTGGTACAGATAGGGGTCAGATCTTTTCACTAAAAGCCAGAGTTGCTACACCTACTTAAATGACAAGCAAGTGCAAAGCAGAGTAGCTGTATTTGTGTTTTTAGAGGAACAGTGCTTATGTATTGAACCACAGAGATATTACCACTGGCAAAATGAGAGTTGAAAGTTATTTGGAAAAACTTAGGGTACAATGGACCATTTGCAAGTTGCTATTAGAAGAGCAACAGAAACGACAAATAGCAGCTTTTTTGCCCAGCCCAGAAAGAAAAAGCAGAAGGAAAGCTGTAGTTTAAAAAAGAGCAGTAAAAAAAAATGCCACAGGATTAAGTTTTTTTATGTCTCATCATAATTATTATATTATTAAAAATCTGGAGTATATATTGAGTAACAAAACATAGAGATAAAAGATATGGAAAATACATGAGATATGGAAAAGATCCGTCAAGCACTTATATTTTTGCCACAAACCCTGTATAATCTTGGACATACTAGTTTACCACCTCTCAGTCCAGAATAGCTGTGATGACTGGAGAGAATTCACTTTTGTTTAAATGGTGTTGCCCTCACATAAATATGATAAAATCAAGATCACTTTTAGTAAGAATCTTGCTCTGTGCTTTTAAACTGACAGTAGAGAGGGTCTGACACATGATAGTATTGTTATTATTTTGTCCAAAGGAGTTACAGACTATTGTAGCTTGCTAAGTAGAAATAACATGGACCAAGCTTATTGTTCCTGTTTTTGAAAAGCTCATCTCCCTCTCCTGACATTTCAGTTATTGTAATTAAGTATCTCAATTACTGGGAATGCTTTGCTGTTTTTCACCCTTTATAACTAAGGCAATCTATCTTGTACATCACTGGTAAATAACAGGGTTCTAGCATGGAACTGGATAACACAGATACAAAGATACTGTGTGAACTTCCATTATATTTTTTCTCTGTTGTTACTTAGATACTTGTGGCTATTGCTTCTCAGTTTCTAAATATCACTTGCCCATCAAAATGGCTCAAAATCTTGCAATGGCCTGTGGATGAGGACTTTAGTGAAGATACTAAAAACAATCTAATTTTTGGTTCATGTCTGTGTCTCATAGATAGGCACTCTAAAGAACATGCAGCTGAGATTCTGAGGCCTGGTCTCCATGCTTTAGGGCCATACACACACAAAGAACTTTGCTCAGTGCTTTCATCATGACTACCAACCTGAGCAACAGCACATTTGCTCCATCCCTGTCAGTGTTCAAGGCCAGGCTGGATGAAGCCTTGGGTGATATGGTTTAGTGTGAGGTGTCCCTGCCCATGGCAGGGGGGTTGGAACTAGATGATCTTAAGGTCCTTTCCAACCCTAACTATTCTATGATTCTATGATTCTTTGTGTTTGCAAATGCTTTTGGCATAAGGGCCTGTGGCCAGTGCCTTGCTGACTGCTGAAAGCAGTATTTCCTCTGAAATTCTCTCTTTTCTGCTCTCACTGATTTCAGTAATTTTGAGATATCCTATTGCTGCCCAGTGCCTTAGTCCTTATTTTCTTTTTTTTCCATGGAGATTTCTGATCACCTGAGATAGGAGCTGCTGCTCTCCCTGAGCCTGAACAGTTGACATGAGTTGATTTCTTTGCATTTTTTTCTCTATTGCTTTGTGTATTTGTTTTTGTAGGACTGCACACTTCCAGATTTCCCTTTGCTCCTCTGACCTGCAAATCAAAAGCCTACATCAGAAGTACCCCAGAATTTGTGCAGTTTCATCTGCTTTGATAACAATTTTGTTCTAAAAGGTAAAGGCCTGTAAGTAACTGGTAATTGGCACCCTTTGCAAACCAAAAGGCTTAAACCAGGTTTGAGGGAGGCTATTTTAGCAGTAAAATGAATGATCTTGAAATAATCTAGTCCTCCACATGTGGCAAAACATGCTGTACTGGTTAAGAAATGCCCCTATGATGTTTAGTTTTACAGGAATTGGCTAGACAATAAGAGGAGCGGGTTCCTGCTATCATCTGTGCAATTGAACATTGTACTAAAGAGTCATCTACAAGAGGGCAGAGGATCAGATTGCCACATACATCACTTCTTCATCCAAATTCTGTACAACTATTAACTTAAGGGCATCAAACTTAGACAGCCAGGGCAGTTAGAGAGATGGGGCAAGACCAAAACAAGATAAAAGACAAACCAGACCTAAAGCCTTGCAGAAAGCAGAACCCAATACCATTGATGACACTGGACCTAATGCCTTGAAGTGTTTCCCATGGGAAACTAAGTGGCCTAATTTGGTATTCTTGGTGCAGAGATGCAGAGGTTGGCCTGATGTAACATAAATCTACATGCTCACATAACATTTTATTTTAAGAATAATTTTGTATTGGCTGACATGTAGCATGCAGAATATTTTTATGCTCTTTTTTATTTTATATATATTTTATAGAGAGATTTAAAAATCTTAATACATAAGGATAGTCAAAACAGTTGTATCTTCATTATGAGGCTCTTGGGACCTAATCTCACAGCCAGTTAAGTTACAAGCATTTTGTTTCTGACTTCATTGTAAGATCACAGGTTTCATGGGAGCAGGGGGAATTAGGGAACTGGGAAGTGAATAATGCTTTGCTGATCTCCACTGGAGCTAAGCTGGGGACGTTAATAGGCTTTGGTTAAAGGTGATGAGTTTTCCCATTGCAGAGTGGGTGTGTGTATCTGGGAAAAGAATGGGAAGCCCACTCTGATACCTCAACTAATAGGAATGAGGCTAAACTTTTACCTAGTAGTGAGGGGGAAATATATGATCTCTCATTTTGGAGTAATTTTTTAAATAAAGATATTGGCATAAAATTGGATATTCATTCCTTTGTTTAAAGGAGGGAGTTCTAATGATCATTACCTTATTGCTGCAGGGCTCTAGTCTTTAGATAAAAATAATCTGTTTTACTCAGCACTTTTCAGAAATGCATATTTAATATAGTCCTGATGCCTAAGAAAGGATTTGCATGAGGGGAAAGAAAAGAAACATTTGTTTTAAAGAAGCAAGATATTTACTCTTCAAATCTGAGTCACTGAACTTATGTCACAATAAGTTGTCTCAAAGACATCTGTGTTTTCATTTTATTTCTTATGCTGAACCACAAATGATTCTGAGTGGCAAGACAACTGTTCACAAAGCCATGGAGTATTTATGAATGTGAGCAATACGGATATTCTATAGATCTATTGCTATCTGGAAAGAATAGCTACTGGAATAAAAAATTGCTCACAATTCTCTTTGATGCCAGTTTTGCTGCACCATCAGGTGCTTAACACTACAGGCAGTGTGGTTGAGTCCTTCAAAAAGAGATTGTGGATCATTCTTTGTGCTAATCTTTTCATGATGCTCAGTACATCACAGTGTCAGTGCTGTAATTCCTATCTTTTCTTAGATACAGAGCTCTGTTAGAGAGGTTTCCTTGCACAGCCTTTTGATTCTTGCTTAAAAAACACTGTGAGTGTTAATATTGTTTCTTTTCCTTTGTCTTGGAATATTTATTCATGTGGCTTTCAGCACTGCATCAGTTCCCACTGTATATCTGCCACCTTTGTCTGGAATATCAGAATGGGAGATGTGGAATATATTGAAATGCCAGAGTGGAGGAATTATAATTTTGATTAGGAAATTAACAGAAGACCTGAGAACACTTAACATGAAGGAAACTCTTCTGTGTATAAGCAGATTTGTTACGAAATGGTAACATTTACCAATTTGTCAAATGTTTGATGGTTGGATGCTCAGAACACCAGGGCTGCTCTGCTGATACCATTCTGCAGAGTCATGGCTTTGGTGAGTGAAACAAGCAGCAAAAAAAGAAATAATTAGTAAAGCTGCAGCTGTGAGGATGTGGTTTGTATTAATAGTGCAAATATAAGGTGTGAAAAATGCAGGCTAAGGAAGAAGCCTGTCCTTCCATTATAGGGAAGGTAAGCATCTAATCTGGACTCAGGAGCAGAACAGATATTACAGCTTGCAATCCTGCACTGATGAGAGAGTGGGTTGTGATTAAAGCAGCTCAGGGCACCTATGGAGAGTTTTGTAAATCATGAGTACCTTTTGGATTCTACAGTTTGTGTATCACTGACATTGATTTTACAGTATTGTGTGCTTTGTGTAAGGGTTCTTCATAGCTTTTCAGTTAATTTTGTGACTTCAAGCAAAAGACTTCTGGTAGGAAGAATGCAGCACACGGCAAGCTCCTTAGGAACTCTTCCTCCACTGCTTTATCTTCTTTTCTAGTTAGGAATGGCTGCATTATGCATGTCAAGAAAAGGTCTGTTCCTCACCTGTTTTAAAGAGCAATGCTTTAGTCATGCCTAACATTGTTAATTAACTTTGCACTGATATGCAGAGATGAGAAGTGCAAGGTTCTGGAGTGTGCTGAATAAATTAAAAGCAGAGATCAGGGACAAGGATAAAACCAGCCCTGTGCCTAGTCAGCAAAACAAAGAGAAAGTACCTACTATTTAAATGCCTTTGGATACTGTATCAGATACTATGTATACCTCTTGTTCCCCCATTCTTAGACGGAAGGCTGTCAGCTAAGAGTTGGGCTGCTGAAAGGATTTCTAGACAGAGGACAGGACAGGAGAACCAGCAGAGTCTCTATTGCCCACCCAAGAGACAGATCTTTTTACTTTTCTGGCACAGTGGCAGCTCTTTCTGGACTTCTGCTCTGTGGGGACCAGGTGCTCACAGTGCTGATGTGAGTGTGTTGGGGGTTGGAGTCAGCCTGTGCCAGGTCAGAACCCATGGCAGTGGGTTTAGCCTTTCAGCAGCCCAGCACCTCTGTCAGCACAGTGTGCTGTCGTGGAGGCTCTTGGCCTGTCACCTCACTATGTCTTGAACACAGTTTATATGAGAGATAAAACTATATTGTGACAAGCAGTAAATTCTCCTCTCAGGTGTCTTAAGCAATGACTTTTAAACATCACAGAAAAGACTAGGAGTTTTGAAATAGCTTCCCAGAGGGAAAACTGATACTCTCAAGAAACTTGATTGTTTCTCACATTGCTTTTGCCCTGCAACTGTGACTTTTTAATGGACTGGTCTGCATTTGTGTTCATTGAACAGTGACTGCTGCTAGCTACAGATATGCTCTGCTGCATTCACACTTGCTTTTTGCTCTGAAGTTCCTTCCATGATTCAATATTAAGGAGGGAATCTACTTTGGCAAAGGATCATGACCTACTACCTACTTATCTAGTACTACTACTGGTTCCATATGGTAAAAATAGATTTCTATCCACAGGTATGTATTTTTTCAACAGTTGGAAACTTGCTCTATGTTATGCACAAGGAATTAAACTTCAGCAGCCAAAGAGAACTTTGCTCATAATTTTCCTTCTGTTTGGAATTTTTTTACTTTGTTAATATTACTTCTATGGAGATCTTGAATCGTAAAGATCTTTAAGTTTATGATACCATAAACTAGGGGTTATAAAGTTGCTCTGCAATAGCTTAAGTAGTTGTCTTGCAATAAAGGTGCTAGTCTAAATGATATGACATATTCACTGCAATTATAACACTTCACTAGGACCAGGCTGCTGAACTGAGTTTAGTTTTCTACAACAATGTCTAAAAATATTTGCTTACCACTCATTTAGAAATGTTTTTGTAGGGTAACTAAGTAAATACGAATACAGAACATTAATGAATGTTTTTTCTCCCTTTTCCCACCTCTTTCCATATTTAGGCTGCCAGATTGTCCCTGTCTCAGAGAAATGAATTTTGGGCAAATATTTTTGAGAGCTTAGTAATTCAATGTCTTGAGACATTCCCCTTCTGAGATAGTGCTGATATTAAAGACCATGCAAGCAAATTTCACAAGCACTTGGAAACACAGACCCATGTATTAAGGCTACATCAAATGCTTTAATAATATTTTAAAGTTGAAAGTGAACAAAGTGACTGCCAGCATCTCACATAGCAGTCTCCTGAAAGACCTGTTGAAATCAATGAGAACTTTCCTGTGGGGATCGGTGGGCTTCGTATGTTTGCTTTTGGGATTTGATCAGTGATGTTTGAACTGAGAACTAGAACTTTTTGGGCTTCATGAATAGGGTTAATTTTCATTTAAGGCACCTATTAATGCCAGAAGATCTACTGTGGTGTAGTCCAAACATCTAACAGTCAACTAAAATGGTTCTTATCTAGGATTTTGGTTAAAGCATCCTATAAGGATGTTTCTGAAGCATAATACAATTTGAACAAAAACTGTAAAGGGAGATTTAATGTATAAACTCTGAGGATGTTGTCCCCTGATTTGACATCTGCCTCGTCACTGAGAAGGACTACTCAATGGGCAGACTTTCTGCAGGCTGTACACTTCACAAAGCTTCTGCATGAGTCTTTGAAAAAGCCAGCATCAGAAGTATATGGCTTTTATGTGCCTCCCTTTCATCTGTTCACTGAGGTTCTCAAAATGAGATCTATTTATCATTAATATGATTCTTCTTCTGTGATATTCTTGTGGTAAGTAACTAACCCTCTTCCTCCCCCACCCCTTGCAATCCCTTGATAACCAACTTACCTAGTGGCAGAACAATGAAGAAAGGTAGCCAGCACAAGATAAACATGCCAACCACAATTCCCAGTGTCTTGGCTGCCTTCTTTTCTCTAGAGAATTTAAAAAGTTTGAAAGCTACGGAGTTCCTGGGATTGTGACCCTTAGGTTTGGTGGTGTTTAAAGTGTCCTCATGAATGTTCTTGTAGTGAATCCGTAAAGTCAGCTCCTTAGAGTTGGACATTTCTTTCATCACCCCAGCTTCCAGGTTTTTAGTAGTCCTTTTTGCCACTATGTAGACCCGACAGTACATCACAAGGATGACGATTAAAGGAATGTAAAATGACCCCAAGGAAGAAAACAAAGCATAGAATGGTTCTTCAGTGATACGGCACTCTTTGTCGTCCTTGGGTGCTGGTTCTTTCCAGCCCAAAAGAGGCCCAATAGAAATCACCATGGAAAGGACCCAGACACCTATGAGAGCTAAAATTGCCCTTCTTCTTGTCACCAAAGTTGGATATTGGAGAGAATAACGTACTCCTATATATCTATCTATAGAAATTGCACATAGACTTAAAATAGAAGCTGTACAGCATAGCACATCTACTGCTGCCCAGATATCACAAAATATCCTCCCCAAAACCCAGTAGCCAAGGATTTCCAGTGTAGCAGAGAATGGAAGGACAGTAAAACTCAGCAACAAATCTGCTATTGCGAGGTTAATTATGAAATAGTTTGTAGGGATTCTTAAATGTCTATTGCAAGCAACAGAGAGAATAACGAGGATATTACCTACAATAGCAAAGAGTATAAAGGCACCGAGTATAAGCCCCACAATTATTGCCCTATGGACATCCAAGGCAGGTGAATCCAGGTTGCTTGCTGTCTCATTGGAGTTGTTTGCAGAAAAATTGCCACTATTCACTGCAGATCCTTTCAAATATCCAGGTATCGATGAATTGAATTTATTGCCAAGGTAGGTATTCATCTTAAAAATCATGCTCCATAGCAAGTTATGATTGGATCCCTTGCACAACACACAGATGATTTGAGCTCAGTTAGAAGTTATCTCTCTACCCAAGAAGTTGCTGCAGAGCCCCGGCCAGGTTTAGGTTGAGAACTCATCTCCCCAGCTGCCAGCTATAAGCATGTAAAACTTGCACAGCGTGAAGTCCTCTGAAGCCCGTCAGAAATAATAGGCTGTTCAAACTTGCTTAATTTCTCCTACGAACTCGTTTGAACAGAAATTAGCAGGCACAAGTCTTGGCTGGAGCTCCAAAGTAGCCTTTTCAATCATGACGTCCCTGAAATAAAAGACAGGTCTACTGACTCCCCTTGCGCATTTGTGGTGCTGTTGGAAGGATGCCCCTGCCTTGCTGCTGTGACAGGCGTCTCCAGGAAGGGTTTGTCAGCATTTAGGCAGCTCTGCATGAACTGGCTGCCTGTGCTCACACTGCATGTGCTGGTGACATCACTGCGGCCGGCCCCGTCGCAGCGCTAGAGGGCAATGCAGTTCAAGTTAAAACTTCCACATCAGCGCCTGAAAGCTGAACAAATGGAATATATCAATTTCAGTTAAAGCATTTGCCACATAAATCTGGATTGAAAGCCTTTAAAAAAAACCACAAGTTTCATTATCTGAGAGAAAATATACTCGGTGGGATGTGGTGGGAAAAGCAATTTCAGTACAAAATGATGTAGCGCCCTTTGCCTTTGCTTGCAAAGAAAATGTGTTTATTTTGTAATCGAAGTGAATCACATGCCATTTTAGAGAATTAATCATCTCCCACCTTCTAAGAACAAGTAGGTAGGTTCCAAAAATCCTTAGTTCCTTTGCAGATTCGGTGTTTAATAATGACAGAAAAACACATGGAATAGTTGTTTCTAATTGTAAACTTTCTGTTCATAAAGAAAAAGTAACAGGTGATCAAAATCTCTATTAAGATCTTTATGTGTGTTCTCTGATCCTGTATACCAGGCACATCTGTGGCTTCATTTCTTCTTTTCTACCTAGATAACTTTTTCTAAGCCCAACCCTGAACAGAGCTGAGCACTTGTACTCACAGCCAACGTGAAGGTAGTGAAAAATAGTTAGTAACCTTCTCAAGGTATTCTTCATGCTTAAATATTTTCCTATATCTTTGCTAAAGGCTGTGAGATCACTGAGACTTTGTTAACACACCGTAGCTCTGGGAAGAGCTATCTGCTTACAGTGTCCCATAAAGGAAAAAACAACTAACAAACAATTTGTTTTTAGATTTTAGATGTTTCAGCCTTTAATGTTGAAAACAGCGGTGTCTTGGTGTCTTCATCTTGCGTGGCTCTGGATCACCACGTGTAAGAGAAACCTCTGATCTTTATAGCTTGGTGCCATTTAAAACACAAAGTGAAAGATTAGCTGAACATATGACTGCCGAAATACTGTTCTCAACTTTCTAACATCTGATTATGTCCTACAGCTGTTGCCTGCAGTATGCTGGTTACTGTATATTGATTTTCCTGTTACAAAATGTACTGTGTTTAAAATAAAAGCTTCCTTTTTAATGCTGCAGCTATGGCTGAAAGCTGCAGCTCAGTACTGGGTTTAAGGACAAACCATGTAACCAAAAGTTCTGGTTGAATTTTATTAGAGGAGTGTGTGGCAGGTGTTTGTATAGCCCTTCCCAACTGCAGGGACTACAGCAAAGCACTACCCTTCAAAAACTTTGAGACATTTACAAGAATGACATGCTAACACTCAATTTATGAGCTTAACCTCAGCTTTCCTGCCTCTGCTCTCTCCAAGGCAGAGCTCTCATGGCTAATAAAAGCAGTGAGCAGCCTTTGATTTTGGATATGCATCCTTCACACTGACCATTCTTGCTGACTCCAGATAATCATTCTCAGTTTTGTTTTCAATTTCTAATTTTCTTTCTTTGCCTTGTCTGTTTAAAGTGTGAATTCCTCAGGCTTGGGGGCTCTCTCCTGTTGTGAGTGTGCAGACACAGTGTGATTACAGCTCTGTGGGTAGCCAGCGTATCTGTCTCCATACCACTCTCAGGGGAACTGTGGTGAAGCAGAGGGCAGCAGGAGTAGCTGCCCGCCTGGGCATCCTGGTTGGATTGCATAGCCTACAGTGAGCCTGCATCTTCCCACTCCTGGTGCTTGAGTTAAATTGATTAAAGCTAGTTTGATTAGATCATTAGGTGCAGATATAACTATGTTTCAGCTTCCAGCATGTAATAAAATATGATCACTGCAAAATGTGGAGGGGTTGGGTAAGAAAAGATCAGTGAGGAAGTAAACTGATCTACTGCAGTTTTTTAGCTGGCAACACATGCGACATGTCCAGCCTGCAAAGAATAAGAGTGACCTGTAACTCCTCCTGCCTTTGGCCAAGCTACATTAGGATTTTGTAGCCCCCCTTTGAACCAGATCTTTCAGTAGCCTTTCAATGGTCACTTCAGGAGTCAGCTGGTTTCAGCTCAATGGTGAGGTCCAGGACACCATGCCAACAGCAGTGGCAGGATTCTAACTGCTACCAGTTGGACTAAAACATGTTTCTTTGCTCGGTATCTTTTGCTGTCAGGATTACTAGCACCAGTCTTTGCCCTTACTGGTGCTGCTTTCTGTGGAAACAGCAGACAGAAAAGTCCTTTTCTAGGGGACAAAGAGGAAGAGAAAGCTACTGCTCATCTCTTACAGCCCTACTGAGATTATGATGTGTTTTCACATCTCTGTTCACCAGCCTGAGTAATAACATACTGGCTGAATAGTCATGGGGCTCACTTGATTAATGTTCACAAATTGCTTTGAGATCTTCAGTGGCAGGTGCTATAAGAAAGCAGAGTGTGTTGAAAACCAGACATGAACATTAACCATTTAACTACCTTTGGATGAATGACACATGATAAGTGCCATCAAAAAAATAGGCTACTTTTCCTGCCAAGTTCAAGGCAGTACTTCAAGGCAGCACAACTGGAAACATCTGATCAGAGAAGTGCGGGTAGTATTCACTGCAGAGCTGCTTTCATTCATATGAATCATAGTTTTCAGTGAAAAAGTAAATTGAATGGCCTGAAGGCTCTACTCAGTAGTATTTTGATAACCATATACTGCAAGACAGGATGCCCTTTAGCTAGTCAATGTACTTCTGCTGAGAGGTTGCTGAAGCAGCAGAATACTGTCTACAGAACATACATTTGAGGAAACACAAAGAACATCTTCACATGTTCTTAGACTAATTCAAAACCTGAACTTTTAAAATGTATTTTGTTGTAGCAGATATAGATGGCACAGAAGGAGTCCTGTGGTCATGGCTCAGTTTTGTAAAGAGCTGCGTTCCTTGTATTCTGCTTTTACGAAGTGATGTTAAAAATGTGTACTGGCATTTTGATCTGATTTCAACAGAAACAGCAGAAGCACTTCCAGAGCACTTTTGCAAAACCGGTGAATAACAGTACAGCCTGCTCCATGTTGGGTATGGGGGTACTGTTAGAGAATTTAAATAAGTATATCTGTATATAGTTTTATGCAATTCCTCTTGATGCTTTGATTCAACTAGAAACCCCGATAACTTACAGAAATAAGTGAATAGATAAGAGTGAATTTAAAAAAAGGCTATAATGCCTAGCTTATTCACTTTGATCTGACCAGGATTGTGAACATTCTATCATATTTGAGACAGGTCATACCAGCACAAACCAGAAAGCCTTCCTCTCATGAAAGAAATATGAAAAGCAAGAAGCAATGAGGAGGGCACTGGATGTAGCTGTAGAAAGAACCCTGCCTCTAGTACTAAAACATTCCCAGAAACTGGAGGGAGGAGGTGCAAAATTGCAAATATTTGCAATTTTGAATCATTCTTTTTCCTGCAGAGATTCAGTGTTTGCTATTTTTATGGAAATAGAATTATAGAGCGTTTTCTAAATAAAATGTTACCAATTAACTAAAATACTGTGCTTTTTATGTTTCTTAAATCCTCTTCCAGATTTGTGGGCCTGTTTCCCACACTAAACCATGCTTTTTTTTTCCTCACAATACTTTAGCATTTCTGCTAGAGCAGAATGTGCTGAAGACTCCCACAATTGCCATCTGATAACTGATATAGGCCCCCCCTCAGAAACAGACCTCATGAAGATGATGTCAGTTCAGCCTTTTTGGACAGAAACTATGTATTTAGGTCTGGTAAAAAATCACTATTTGGAAGTCTAGAAAAAGTATGTCCCTGCCTTAAAAAAAGAGAAAAAATGACAGTCTCTCTGTCCACAGCAGCATCACGAATGGGAGCACGTCTGTGTAATTTTCAGCTTAAAAATGCTTGGGAAGCTGATGGACCCACTTAATGCTGTCAGTCTTGACAAAAATGTCACTGAGCAATTGGATCAAAAAGAAAAGACATGCCAATGTGGAATTCACAGCACTGCAAATTACATCCTCCCTTAAGACAAACGTCAGTGTTACAGGTGTCAGTTTTGGGAGATGCTGCTCTCTTAATGCAAACTGCCCTTTATCAGAAACTGTGGGGTCAGTCTGGTGTACGTGTTGCCCTCATGCTCACCTTAGCATCATGTCACAAATGCGCTGGAGGGAGGAGCTTAGGACAGACATTTTTGTGTCTTCTGCTCTGAGACTTTTACCTGTCTTCCATGAAGGACACATTTTGCAGTGTGCACTGTGCTAAACAGACCCACAGAGAGCAAAGCCTTCAGAGAACCTGCTAATGTCAGCAGACTCCAGGATCTTTTTCTTTCTGTGTGTATCACATAGTATCACCATAGCATCCAGGAAGTACAGGTGACTGCAAGCAGTTTCACCTTCCTCAAAACAAGAGAAAACAAGAGTAACAAGGTGCTGCATCAGGGCCTCTATGCGTTTTCTCCATGCTTTATTTAAACTATGCATTTTACCATTCATTGCTTCCATTGTCGATCACAAGGTCTGTGACCACCATTTGCTCTCCTTTGCCACCTGCCGCTGCTCCCTGAAGCTGGGGAGAGAGGGCAGAGCGCTGCTACTCAAAAGACAGCATCTTATCATCTCCCTGAAGTTCCAGTGGCAGCTCTAGCCTGCACACTCTCCTGCTACAAAAGCAAAGCAGCACACAGCCAGTAGCACTAGTGGACAGCTAGTAACAAGCTCCTTCAGGCAGCTTGAACTAGGTCATTAGGTTGATGAGCTGAAAAAAGAAAACCCTCAACACTTCTCCCTGCTCCAAGGTAATATTATTGGCATCTTCCCAGGAGAGGACTAAAACTGCTGAAGGAATTATCACAGAGTTAGATAAACATCCAACAAATGTCACCAAACGATAAGGAAAAAAGCGAGAACCTGTGAAGTTCTGGATTTCTTTGCTGTCTGCTGGCAGGCTGGTGTACAGGATATAATTTTCTTATTATTTATGACCCTCTTATCAGTTCATACAGAAAACTTATTTTCTTCTCGTGGCTGCACTGGGACTATCTGTGAAACAAAACACGTGGTTGTCTCCTGTAACAGCCCTTGTTGCCAAAAGAACCCAACCAACCCAGAATGTTTCTACACTCATGCGATTCTCTTATAAATCTTGGGTCTTTCAAGTGTTTCCACCTACTGGCATTTAATGAACAGTAGCATATTTTTGGGAGCGTAAAAAGAAATTCCTGTGGTGGAAAAAACCTTCATTTTATTGAGTCTCTTCTGACTTTTTCCAGGCACTCACGCTTTTTTGGCACTGTTCTGCAAGGCTCTGAGCACCACCACCTCTCAGTAAGTCCTACTGGTGAGCAGCAGGGCTTGTAGGATGCTGGCCCTGGCTTCCTAGGTGAAGTAGTTGAATTGGGGTGGTGAGGCAGAAGGGGATACCAAGCTTTCCTGAAAGTATCCTTACCTTTCCTATGCATTTAATATGTCATAACTTGACTCTTTTAGAATATAATTATAATGGAATGAACCTAATGTTTTAATCTCCATATTATAGTCGGCTCTAGATCATAAAAACTAGCATTAGTACACACTGCAGTCTTTTTTAAAGAAGGCACATGTCTGGATTTATTTATTTACATTAAACAGACCAGTCTTCATTTAAAATACTTAAGGTGACATTAAAAGGACAGTAATTAAATGTTGAAATAAGAAAAACATTTTAAACACAGCACATAACTCATGTTACTCACTGTCATAAAATAACATTGGGCTAAGAGCTGTGCAAGCTTGGAAGGAGATGAGACATTTCTGTGGCTAAAGAAACAACTGCTGATGAATGAGCTAAGATGGCTGTGCTGTTATAAATCTCTATGCCTTAAGAAATAAACTGGAAGGTAAATTCAGTCTGGATAGTACCTTCCTCATGCTGGCACATTATATCATAAGTAATTAGTCTCATTTCTGTGCCTACTTCTGAGCCATTTCTTCATTCAAATCATCAGGTGTTGAGCTGACAGTAATATTTTTAAGAGAACAGAAATGTGGCTGGGAAAGAGATTTTCCAAAGGTACCCAGGCTGGCGCAGTGCTGTTGTTGCACTGGATGGGAATTGTGCTGTCTTGGTATTTTTGACCTTTACGTTTAAGCACCAGGATACCTTAGACATATACTGGCCCTTAGAAACTTCTGAAAACTTCCTTACTGCTCTGTGCACGAGAGCCAGGATTTCTCCTGAGGCTGATGATAGCCCATCCTTGGATTTTAAATATCCAGATGGTTTGTTCTGCCTCTACTGGGTCATAGCAATTTGGGTTCTGAAGTAGTGGGCATTTGAAATCTAAACTTGAATTTTACAGGTTGGGACACCTCTGTGAAGGACCAGGATTTCCTCTTGAAAAAATAACATAAACTTATTCTCCCTCTCTCTCCATTTTATTAAGTTCTGATCATGGTATGCACATTACTTCATTGCATCTTTACGACATTCAGAATTTGCCATTGTAGCATAAATATTGTGTTTGCCAGTAAGTGGATGAGGACTCACTGCCGATAAACACTGGATTTCATCTTGCGGGGGTGATATACCAACCCATTCTGATACTTTGCCTTGATGAAAATGCTTGGGAGAGTCAGTGACTGAGTTTTATGTGCGCAATAATACAGGCTTTAAAACACGGACCCTAGATCTTCAGTTAAAGAAATCAATGTCAATTTATTAACTAATTTGATCTGTTCCTTTTCATAAATCAGAACTCCAGGATATCTGTATTGGAATAAAGCCGGTTTTTTATTCTTGAAGTATTTTGTACTTCTAGTTTTTAAAAAATATGGGTCTCTGAGAAAGGGAAGCAAGTCTGGGCTTCTGGCTTACTGATTCCCTGCTCCAGCTAAAAATCCTAGAGGAGCTGGAAACTTGTATTTCTTGTCCATATCTCAATAATTCTCCAGTCTTTCCTTTGCTGGACTCATTGCAGTAAAAATGATGATTTAACATTAACCAAAGAAGCTTTTTGTCCATTTGCAATCCTTCTCCAAACAATTCTGGTTTTACAGATGAGTGTAAGAGGAGAAATGAATTAATTTTACAGTATTACGCAGTGCATCAGGACAGTGGAGCACTCAGTAGCAAGAACACATCCTTACTGTGGAACTATGAGAACTTCAAAGAAAAGAATTAGAGTTTGGCCTGTATTTTTGTTAAAAAGAGCACTGAATTTGAATTAATGTTAAATATTCATGAATCTGCTGCTTTCCCCTTATTTTGTTCTCGTGAGAAGCCATAAAAATCTATAACCACTATTTCTCAAGAGAAAAATTAGGAGTAAGAAAACATCAGTTTCTTGTCTTTTACATGTCAAGATTGGGAATAATTGTACCTACTATTAAAGCAACGGGGAAAGGCCTAATTCTATTGAATTCTAACTAAGTGTGCATTAGATGTAAAAGTGAACCGCATTGTGTATTGTCTAATAGCTAATGGTAGTGTAAGAGAACAGTTTTACTTTGTAGAACTGAAATAATCTCTGCTGCTTTCATATTTCTGTGGTTTAACAGGGAGGTCTGGCTGCTGCTTATCCACATACGTCCCATGGCAGTGTAAATCAGGAGAGTTCAGATGATTTTAGAATCATTGCATAAAGGGGTTTAAGACAGGAAATCACTTGATCCCTTCATATTGCAAAGGAGAGAAATAAGAAAATCCACAAACCACCTTTGCAGGTCTCACTTTGATTATTTAACTACTGTGACAGGTGCCCAAGCAGTCTAAATGTTTATTATGGATTGCACAGGTATGTTGTGCCTACCAGTGCATTGCCCAGACTTGAAATATATAATTTGGAGTTGGAAGCATTCACCTTTTATTATTACTTTATAGAATAATAATGCTCTATAATCCTTTTTAGCATCAGCAACTAAAACAAGACAGCAAAAAGAAATACTCTCCAGTAGGAGACAAATCATCTGCTCACTATGAATAAGCACAAACAATGCTCCAGTTGCAAGCTCTGGCTAACACCACCAGGAGCAGGGCTGGCAACCTGACCCTGTGGCGCAGACCTTGTGATGTCTCACACTGGGACAGTTGCCTGAAGCATTCTAGTGCCAAATGCAGATTGTACAGCAGGACAAGGAAGGAAAGCTGATGGCATTCGAGCTATCAAGAACTTTATAGTCCGTAACCAGTCCCTTGACTATAACCTGGAGGTTTACTGGCAGCATAAAGCTCAGTGTAAGGGAGATTGCATAGTTCAGTAGCACTCTAGATTCCTCACTGAGCTAGCAGTAGTTTATTAAACACAGCTATCAAATTGTCATTTTCTTACATAAACAATCTAGCTGCAACACCAGGGAACAAGATAAGGGCCTTATCCTGAAAAGGCCTATAACCACATGAATATCTGTTCTTGGATTCATTTACCAAAACCAAAGCACTGTGGTGCTACAGAATGCAGCTGCTTCAGGCTATAGCTTAACTGTGGTAACAAGTAGGATTTTGATGGAATTTACATTTTTTTATATGCTCATTGCAAGAGTTATTCTGGAAAGTGTCAGAAGTCACTGTGAGTCAGAAATAAAAGTGAGCTAAAGGCAGCAGTTTTGACCCATCAGGTCAAAACATAGTTTCAGACAATTTTTGCAAGATCATTGTACAAGCTGTCCCTCACCAACATTGCACAATGCAAGATGCACATCCAGTTATAAATATCTGTCCTGAAGAACATCTCATTATCTTGCTAGTGTTTCGTGTAAAGAACTAAGTGACGAAGGAGATCTATGAGTAACTGCATCCAGGGAAAGATCAGAGAAATACATGAGAGCTCTCAGTAACTGTCTGCATAAATCTGCAGAAGAATGTGGAGGGACATATCATGGGAGTATTTTGGAAAAGCTGAATGCACTAATGGGTATGGTACATTGCAGTGTATGAAAAGCACTAGACACTTGACAACATCCTCAGAAATCTGTGTTTTGAGATATTGCCAATGATTTTTTTGTCCCTGGGTTTTTTTAATTATACAAAATACATGTTTCAAACAAATAGAAACTGATACTTCAGAAATAATCTGTTGATGAGCTGATATATGGGTGCTATTTGGCTAATTTGTGTCCCCACCAGGGAGTGCCTCAGTAGACTTTGTGCATTCCAAGTCTATTACTCAGGTTAATATTTGTTGTAATTAAGAATGACATTCTTGACTCCAGCACCATCCATATCCATTAGAAAAAACAATTCAATAAGGCGTCGACTAGCTTACAAGTTAGTGATGCCAAATGAAGTCATTAGACTTGTCAGTCAGTCTGGCACCACTCTTCTGATTAGCAACTTTCCTTTTTTGGGTAGGAATCGCCCAACATCTCTGTGGCTTAAGGAGATACAGTTGTATCCAGAAACTGCTTCAACAGTAGTTGATTAAAAAATAACTCACCTTTAAGGATATCTAAGGAACGAGCGTTCTGACTTACTGATAGGAGACTTGTCACAGCTCCTTTCTTTCTGACCTTTGGGAATGAACATGAATATTTGCCCATGATGAAGATAATGGAAGAAAATGTGTATGAGAATGAGTCACTGAAATTTTTGTTCAGAAGGCAAGATCCAGGATCCCAAGAGATCTTTATTTATAGCCTAAGCAAACTCAATGGAGAGTTGCAGGGGGACAAATGAAACTCTAGAATAGGCTTAAAGTTTTGTATAATGAGAACTCGAGCATGCTATTTCCATCACAAATTAAATGAGTATGTTATGGTAGTAAAACTGCAAAAGAACTAAGAGAGTTTTAATTCTGTGCTGCACTGGAAGACTTTTTGGAATTTGCGTTGGAGAAAAGGTTTAATTTCACTTATTGCCTTTATCTCCGAGCACTGCAGTAGATGTCTAGAGTAGAAACAGCTGCCAATCTGGAGAACCTTCAGAACAATACTGTGTCTGCATCTCATCCTTATGTCTGTTTGTCTTCAGTCCTATCACCTGAGTGTGTGATGTTACCATAAATATATTAAAATATACTCAGGGACAAAAAGTATTTACAATTGCAAGGATAAAATCAGACTGCCTCAATATAACATGTATGTCACTTTCATCTTCACTATGATCTTAAAGTAGCTGCAGCCTGAAACAGATCCTGGACTTCTCTAGAGCTGATGGAGAAAAAAGTTCTTGTCATGCATGTTTTTTGATGAAAACACCCGCATGATTTTATGTGAATGATTTGCCTGTGTATATATGTCACGGAAAGGCACTATCAAGTTAGTAGCAGTAAGACATATGTGAAGAATATCACAAATGTCACAGCACCTTTCCTCAGCTTTTGGACTGCTATCTCTTCTGCTCAGGCTAGTTCTCTGGTTACAGCCCTCCTCTGGGGTCTGGTGTGGCGAAGCAGTGCTGCTACTAGGTAGGGCACTGGCCTGAGCATGACGAGATAGTAATTGTAGTCTGAGCTGTTCTAATGGGTTACTGAGTGAATTTAGACAAGTGATGCGCTCTCCCGGTGCCTGAGTTTCTCTACCTTTCACAAGGAAATGACAATGCCTGTCTTTCAAGTCAAATACCTTCTGACATTTAGCTGAAGAGTGATATATAAGAAAGGCACTATTACCATCTGAGAGGAAAATACAATTTTGTAAACAGCCAAGCTTTTCCCCTTCCCACATGCAGATATATATACAGATATTCAGACCCTCTTTAGCACAGTGTGATTTTCTTCTGTTTATACTTACAATCATGATTCCTGTGTCTCTGCTTCTGCTAGAGTGAATTTTTCACAGAGCCTCTGTAGCCTTTTACGCATACTAACAGGGTGAGTGCCTGTTAGTCTGTTGTGTGACTCTGAGGCTGTTACAGAGAGAAATAACATCAGCATTTAAAAATAAACGAGCAACTGAAAACTTTAGTGATGTACCTGTCTCTGTGATGTCCTTCAGTCTTGGGAAAATGGAGTGGTTGGAGGTATAACCTGGGTCTTTTGGGTGGTGTCTGGATCGGCTGCAGCGCATACTCTTGTTGGCTGTGGCAGGAGTATTTTTGGAATGGTTGAAGGGGTGATTCTCTTGCCTTGCTTTGCACGTCACGGTGATCTCAGTGCTGCTGACTATATGATGCGTCTCAAACGGCAAGTTTCGCTTGCAGCAGCTGCATGATGAATGTAAACTGCTACTAGAAGAAATGAAGGTAACTCCCAAGTAGGGGATAACAGCTATTTTTTTCTCCTCATTTACTGCTGGATCGCACCAGGAAAGGCTTGAATGTGTCTGAAACAAACTGTGTTCTGATAAGCAAGCATTTTAGAGATGTTGATCAGAACTTTGCAGTGAAACAGATTTTCATCACAAATTGTTTTAAATTCTGTTTAATCCAAACTTTCCATAGGAACATGGAGATTTTGCTAAGCTTTCACCTACTGTTATGTGACAGGGTGGAAGTCCTGATCAGTATCAGAGAGATAAAGGCCGATAGTGAGATAGCTCCATGACAAAGTTATTCATCTGAATTACATGTAAGCCAGCATTCAAATTCCTCTTCTATGTTTCTAGTGGGGCATCTAACTGCTCACCCATATGTCTCTCATACTTCACGTCCTTTCCATGGTTGTCAAAGAGATTTTCTTTGCATCAGTTTTCTCCTTTTTGCCTGCCTGTTCCAGGCCGGCAATGTTCTTTGAATGCTTTCAGCTGGGTACCTGGCTAGCAGATACACTCTCTAGCATGCTTGCAGGAGGATTAGGTAAATTTTGGAGCAGTGAGTAGATAAGGAGTAGCTCAGCATTTAGTTGTACCTGGAGTAGGGTGAAAACTGGTCCTTTTTTTTCTTTTTGACTAAAGAAGTCATAAAGCTGTGTTAATAGCTACATGTCCCCAGGAATAAGGGAAGGTGTGTACTGGAAGGGTATTGTTGGGGACTTCCAGAGATGGTGGAGGCGGCTGCTCCACAATCATGGCAAGGACTGGAGTGGTGATCACTGTTGGTGCACAGAGGTTTGCCATAAGGTTACCAGGATTGCTCTCACGTGTCTGCTGTATTTTTAGAAGGAGCTGCTGCCTACAAGTGAGATAAAGTCATGGGCAGTGGAGGGAACTGAGGGGAAGCAACAGGATGGGGGGAACTGTAATGGGTGAAGTCTATGTGGAGGAATGTTTAGAAACTCCCACCAGGAACAGTGTTTGACAGTAATCTCACTCTTCTGGTGGGAAACTTCAGATGGACAGTTAATGTGTTTTGCTGCTGCTAAAAGTCTACCAACCATGTTTCTAATATGTGCAGTGTAATCTTCCATCATCCATTAAATGACAGCCAAGACACTATTCCTTCAGTAGCAAGGGAAGCCCCAGAGGAAGAAACTGTGACCATGTGTTCAGCAAATTAAGAGCAGCAGGGTATTTGTCTCAGACATTCTTTAATATAAAGGGGGAAGTAGAGAGCAAAACCCCTGTATAATTCACAGATCCATATCTGAACTTACGTTAAAAACCAAGAACATGGAAGATCATTAAATACTGTATAATGAATCTGAGTGATTTGGAGATTTTTGATAAGTAATAAGGAACTTCATTAATTTTGCATGACTTAAGGCATACTCTAATTTTCTGAAGCTTTGCATCTCTGAGGTTCTTATTTGCCATTATTAGAAGAGTCTGAAAGTAATTTGCTAATATTGAGAATACATTAAGAAAACATACATCTTCAATAAATATCTTTGAGAGTGGGGCTTTTATTCACACAATTAAAAAAGCAGAATTAAACATATTCGAAATACATAAGACTGCATTAAATTTAGAGTGCATCCTGAGGTTACTATAGCTTTAGTAAGGAAGTAATGTGCAGGGGCACAGCCAGGAACAGAGGCTCACGGGTCAGCATTACGGACTTGTTTTGATTTCCTTGTTATTTATTCTATTCAGGTGAAATTAAAACTAACAATACTTTGGTAATATTCTCTTCAGAACTGGACTAATTTAACTGCTGAGTGCTGGAGTTCTCAGCCTGGTTACAATTCATTGCTCTTCCCTGTTTGGGTAGTGAGTGAAAGTTCAGCTGGAAGGCTGCAGCTGTTTGCTTAGCCACTATCCATGTTGATGTGGAGATCCAGAGCTCTGTCTGTGATGATTCAGAGCAGTCTGACCCAAAATGATCTTCTGAAAATGACAAGATGTGGCTTCAGTCCCTGGCAGCCTCACAAATAGCAGTACAATTCCATAGTTTTAATTTTGCTTGGAGATGTAGAGCTGTAGTTAGGAAATTAATGCCAGAGCCTGTGTATTCTGTAATCTTGGTGTTATGGACACTCATTATAAAATATATTCTTTGCTTTTCTTAGAACTTTTTGATCTGCATCAAGTTTTCCAGGTAAAATGTTGGCCCTGTAAGTAAATGGAAACTTAATGGGATTAATGCTTTAATTTATTGAACAAAAAGAACTAAAGGGGTCAGAAATAAGACGTTTCACTGTAGAACTTTTTTGACCAGCTATTTCATTTTTGCCACATTACATTCATTTCAGGGTTCTTTTTTCCCTTTTATATATGGCCACACTTCTCATAAATCAGTCTCAAGCTTCATTTCAAAAGACAAAAAGCTTTTTACACATCTTTGATCTTTTGTATTTTAGCTAAAAACGCTTGCATAGGAAAATGGATCTTATTAGTGTACTTGCATGTCTTAGAAAAAAAATAGTCTTCCATAATAAATGGATTTTGCCTATTTACTAAAAATAGTGGGTTTAGTCTTGTATTATATGAAATTGGCTAATTGAACACACTATCATCAACTAAGTAATTTGCCTGCATTTGTTACTTTTCTACTTATAAATGTTATCTCTCCATACCCTAAAAATACTTTAGTATAACTGTTGCATGTAAAAAACATTTTAAGGAGAAAGGTATGATTGTTACTTATAAACTGTTTTTATTGTTGCTTTATATAGAAGAAACAAGTTTAGTTAGTAGAATGAGGGTAACCTTCACAAAATTAATAATCGTAAATGACAGTCTTTTAAAAAGTGGTAGTAAATAATAAAGTTATTTTCTTATGACTATCATATTTCTTATGACTACAGTCTGCATTATCTCTTTATTCTTTATTGACACCTATGCGAGTGCAGTTGGCTCACTGCGACAGTGTTTATCGAATGTAATAGGTACAGGTCCTACCAATCAGGTCTTTAAAAAACCTGTATTAGACAAATTAAAGAACATGATGATATAATTTTCATTATATGCAAACCTTGCATTCCAACTAAAGTTATCTTCTCTACAGCTTCCTAACTAGGAAGCATCCTTAATCAGAGGATGATTTTGGAACCTGGGTTGTTCATATCTCTGTGCTCATCAATGAGCAGATGCAGTGTTTTATTTGTATATAATGATTTCAATATTTGTTCTACACACTGCATAGATAGGTTACAAGGAAATGGGATTACTCTATGTGAAAGTACATAAAATGGTAAGTTTAAAGAATTGCAAGCAACATTCAGATGTAACGTTATACTCCACTATATGTATGGTAGCTTCTCTGTATCGCAAAATGGTTTCAGTTTAATAGCACAGTACAACATTTAATGAATACTGAAAATCTATTCCCTATCCTGGCACTCTGTTCCATCATCCCTACCAACTTTTTGTTGCTGAATTTATCCTTTAATCCTCTAACAGATATACATACATATTTTCTGTTTCCTAGACTTGGATGAACATATGCAAAGCATTATTAATGTCCTTTGATAAGGAGCAACGTTAGCATTTAATGTCATAATATTTATTTTTCTTGAGCATTATGCCAGCTGTCCCACATTTTATGGATGTTTAGGCATGCCGTTGACCTACTTGGTGTGACAGAAACAGAAATTATATTAGACTGGATATCTCCAAAATGGTCTTCTTCATTTGTATTCGTTTAAAGGATATGATGCAGACTGCTTTTTGCTTGTTTTGTTTATGAGCCATCCCACATTTCAGAGGGCTTTGCTAAGTGTGCTACTTGAATCTAGCTGCGGATTTCAACTGATTGACCCATAGAACTGCTGAAAAAGGACAGCCAAAAAATGAGAAGTATTTTCTAGAGCTTTGCCAATGCTGCTGGGAGAGATGTCCTGCAAAGGCATCTGGATTTCTGATTCACAGGCTTGTGAGATATAAATGTAGCCCTTATGATGCAGAACATCTGAATGGAGAAGAGCTTGAAATCTGCATAGGTCACTACCTTGAAGGACATAATCCTCTGAAAACATCACCTGTCTCTCATCCTGAGTAGTACCAATTCCCATGACCTGCCTGTATATGTCTAGGCCAGACCAGCATGTGCCAAACTTTGCAGTTACTAAGGAAAAAAATATGAGCCCTGGGCCTCTCAGTGTGAGCCTGTGAGCACACTGATGACGTGGCAGCCAGCAAAATCAGATGCACTTTGAATGAAATCGTCAAAGGCACTCAATATATCCTAGAACTAGGAGAGCTAGGAGTGCTGGTATTGGAGCAGGGAGTCATGAGGCCATGACAGCTTTCTGAGCTCATGTGTGAAGGTTGGCAGCCACTGGAGTTAATGAAGAACTGATGCCAGAAAGAAATCCAACAGTGTCATTTCAAACCTCTCTTCTTGTAACTTATAAACTCGCTTGCTTCCTCTCCTATTTAATGAAATTAGTTCAAGTTTATTACCCCCCTGAGGTTGAACTTCTCCAGACATTGTTTTATTGGTGTTTTACTCGTTCTGTGCTGTAATGACCACTTTTTTCTTTCTATTACTTCAGTCAAGTCATGGCTACATCAGGCTGGTTTAACACAGCAGTGATTTACGTTAGATGAGGAGACTGCTGGTGCAACTCACAGCTTGAGCACTGCTGTTTCTACAGACTTGTGATTCATCATTCTCCTTCACTTTTTATTTAGACATTTATGGATTGAATAATGAACATGATGGGGTTTTACTTAGATGAGTTTTCAGCAGAATTATGACAGATGCTTTGACAGAGGTGTGGATGTTCTGGGTTATATCTAATAGCAAGTTAATGAACATTTTATTAAAATAAACTTAGTTAATGTTTTGTGGTTGCACGGAGCATTAACTCCCTACAAATATGTGGTCAGGATAGCTTAAAGTTCATTGCAGATTTCCTCCTTCTAGAATAGGATCTTCTTTCTCAGCACCATGATAAAAGGCTGGAAGGATACAAATGCAGTTAAATACTTGTTTTACAAGTGAGAATACAGTGCACAGTTTTAGCCAATTGTGAGGAATAGCATTTGGTATTTACTATTGATCAGTTAAGAATGATGAATGAAATTTCAGCACACTGGAATCTTGTGCTGATGCCAAGACAGTGTTTGGAGAAAGTGAAAATTATTCCAAGATTTTGGGTCTTTCAGAAAATAACACAAGTAAGAGTCAGTGCTGCAGGCAGATGGTCTTGTGGTGATGCAGGGCTACATTTTTCTCTCTGTATACAGAGGTGCCTGAGTTATACTCAGCCTCTGTCCAGTGTCTGAGCTGGACTGGGTCTCCCAAAACAACTGACCCAAGTGACAGCTACACTGCTAGCTACCCTTTGTCTTGAAGACTTTCCAGGGCAGGCTGGCAATGAGGCCATAAGAGAGTAACCCATGGAAACTCCTTTGGTGTCCTGTAAGTTTTTCAGTGCTGTTTTCTTTGCTGAGGGTCCAAGGTGCTGCCCCTAGCATGTAACTGCATCTTTATGTGCATTCCCAGGTACCTGCAGTGTAGGCTAGGAGACCACTCCTTGCTCTACAGTTATTCACCAGTGCATGCATCTCAGCATCTGACAGTCTTGACTATAGAAGTATTCTTGCAAACTGATTTATTTTCAAAAGGCTTTCTATTATCCCCATTGTTTGCAGATGAGGTTTAGCATTCAACAGGGTGAAAAGCCCTTGCATCTTTTTGCCTTCTAGGCAGTTCTTTTTTGGCTGTGCTACTAACCAACAAAACCCCATGAATTCCCTTATCTCAACATATCCAAGACAATACTGGAAGGCTGATGACTACAAACACTAAAATTAGACACAGGCTTAGGTCAGGTCCCCTTCCCCTGAGGTCAGCAGCAGTATGAATTGCACTGAGGGGTATAAGGACAGAAAAATCTCAGACCTGATTTAGATAATCTTACCATATATTCCCAGCCTCCCACCTTTGCTCTTTGGCTCACCAGCTGAAGTAGGGGTTCCTAAGAAGGGTGAGGTGGGATGAATTTTCTCTTTAATGGATGTGTATCACATATGCAGTCCCAGCAGTCATAACAGGAGTTATGACTATCATAACTGTGTGACAGTAATTGCATTTACTTATAGTATATATATATATATACCCATATATATATGTATACCTTCATCTCCTTCAAGTTTCAAAATGAATGAACAAAGAGAAAAAGTTAGCTCCAGCTTCAATATACATAGCATTTCTAACCCTTAGGAGTCTGGCTTTGCAGTTTTTGCATCTTCAAAATAAGCAGCATGGATGAGACTTTAGCCAATGTTTGTAAATAGAGCATAACAAAAATAGGAAATGAGAAAGCAATAGTGAATGACGGAAGGAAAAGCAGAAATTTAGAAAACCACAAACACTCCCAACTCACACCACAGATGAGGGATTAAGAAAGATTTTCCTCAAAATCACTTCACCTGAGAAGCTAATTAATAGTTGGGCACCTGAGATGGTGCTAGCTGTTGTCAGGCTGAATTTGGGGTTGGATGGATGTGCTCTCTCGTGGAGAAAGGTAAGTCTTGTTTGTCTTTCATATTCTGATTGGAGAGTGCATATGCAAAGTATTTTATACATTACAAATATAGGTCTTGCATCCTTTATGTAGGTGCTGTTTCCAGAAAGACTCTTCCCTAGGATGAATAGGTGCTGGAGATGATGATTAGGGGTTACTGTAATGCCTACTGCAGGTAGCAGAGAGCACTGGCTTTGGTGTGCCTGTGTCAGTGTGGACAGGACAAGTTTGCTGCGGGTAGCTTGCTAGTTTTTTCAGCCATCAAGGAATGTGTTTTCAGAGTTATCAAGGAATGCAATCAATTGTACGTATTTTTCATTACTAATCTGTTACTACTCTGTTAGAATCTTCTGTGTAGTGTTTGTCTTCCCTCTATGTGCTCACCATGAGGCTCAAAAACTATGCTGAAACATGACAAAATCCTTGGTACCAGTGGTGCCTAAGTTTTTAAAAGAAATCTAAATGGAAGAAAGTAGGATACTAACTCTGTTCCTGTTTGTGGCTAAGTTACTGGGTGTTTCTTTATCCAGCAGAGAAGTCTGCTCTCAGGCTGGCTTTATTTGAATGAATTAAATCCTTAGAGATTAAAATACTATAAAAGTTCTGTACAGAAGGGGGAGGCTATGTGGGAGAAAGGATACAACTAGAGGTGGATTAACAGTACAAGTAAATAGCTCCAGGCAACACATGTCAGTGGTTTCCTTTGGGATTTGTTCAACCCTTGTTAAAAAGGAAGAGAAGCCGGCTTTTGCCTGTAAACCCACAGATATCTCATGACCTTTGTGGAAGTTCGTTGACTAAATGCTATTTCTTGGACCTAGTGGCATCAAGGGACCTAGGGAAGCTTTGTTGATGAAGTGTTTCTACGGACTGCTGGTTCCAAACCTTCACCCCTTAGGAGGGAGAGGGCTCACTGCTTACCATAGGGAACATAATTTCAATTTATTTTTCTTGTCATTGTGTTTTTAAAAGAGCTGAATGGGAAAATCATCTGTTAGTTTGATAAAACAATCAGATACAATGCAAATGTCACCAGCTTTATCACATGCAAAGTGTATTGTGTCTAATGTAGGGTAAAGAATTAAATGCCTGCTTTTAAAACTTTGCTGTATTTGAAACACTTCTGGTCATTACAAGGAAATAGTGACTAATCTTAGCCTTTTCTTTACCCAAACTCAAGATATCAGAGGGTTAGCTGCCAGAAATCATCCTGGGAACGTAAGAAAGTCACCTAAAGAGTGAAAAGCTTCTTTTTTTAAAGCATCCCTTCACTAGGTGTGTCCCTACTACTACATCTGCTGCTGCAGTTAACCTAAGGCACAAGTTTCTGTTTGTTCTTCCAACAGCTCAAAACAGCCCCAGTGCTTTTGCTTTGGATAGTGATCAGTGCAAACTCGTGCTGGAGCATGTCTCTGAAGTGAGGTACAGTCATTGAAATGGTTTCAACTTGCGTCTGTGGAAATATATTTATTTTTGTATCCCCTGACCTGTGGGAAAATATTATTTTGAATATCAGGATGAGGTCATGGGACTGGATGGGGGAAAGCACCACAGACAGAATTAGTTTGGTTTTCAACCTAATCAAGATACATTATTCAATATTCTGAGACAAATAGATGGTGACTGTGCAGGCTTTTCTAAAGATGTTACTACAGAAATACAAAATCTTGTGGAAAAAATTGTTGGCAAAGCACCACATGGACATTTTTTTGCTTTCGTCTTCATAGACACTAATTTGTCTCTTCCAAAGAGTGAAACAGTTAAAGCCAATAGGAACAATGTAAGTTAATAGCTCAAAACATGAGTTTATTATGACATACTACTAGCAAGACTGCTTTTTTAAAGCTGTTGTTACATCAGCTTAGGGCTCCTAGTCTATGGTAAGAGCATATTATCACTCAGACGTGTCTTGTTTCAAGTAAGGATGCTTCTACAGCTATAGGAGCTGCTGAGTTTCACTCAAGACCTTTTCAATAAACTGAGTTACACATAATTTTTTGAAAAGAAAGAATACAAGGTAACCAACAACATATCTAATAGAATCTCTCTTCTCCCAGGAGAGAAGGAATCTTATCAAAAGGTTTTCAATAGCATTAGAAACCATTTGGTTCATGTAGCTAAGCTGTTTTCAATATCAACTATAGGAAATCCATCTTTAACAGTGATAAAACAGTTTTCCATAATAGTTTAACATTAAGGATAGCACTGTCACCTGCCACTGAAACTATTAAATGTGTTACTGACTTCACAGCAAAACCAGTGGAATTGCAACATATGTCAGTCTCAGTAAAAGCTTTTCTGAAGTCTGCTGTGTGCATTTAGCTGTCAAAAAATGCAGATGTTCTTCACAACCTAAGATTTAGCAAAGAGTACATACAAAGTGCTCTGAATCCAGTTTTGGTAAGGGAAAATGAGATCAATCTTTCTTTCTTCCAAAACAGTGAGGTGCCAGCTGAGCTACCAAAGTACTTGGGTTAGCATCCAGAAGCCAAGAAAATGTCTCATTGCGTTTTGTTCTTTGAGCTGATATTACAGGGGAAGGTAATGAACTACCTATTGTGCTTAAATGCCTTTTCATTGGCTGTAGTAGTGGTTATTGCAGAGGGGACATACTTTCAGATGTGTAATTTCAGGCTGATTTGATGGTGAAGAACTGTAAACATGGACATATAATCTGAGGAAGTATAGCAGTTTGACTCAGCTTCTATCCGTACACTTCATTCTTTTCAGAGGTTCAGATTAGAGCCCTGAGTTTTCTGATAGGAGGATGAACTCGTAAGGTGAGAAAACTTATGAGGTTGTGTATTCCATTTCATATATACTTCTGTTGAGCAGATTCAGTTTGAAAAAGCAATTGTTTGCTGGAAAAACTCTGGGGCGAGCAAATGGTGCCTGATGTGGAAGAAAACATCAGAGATCTACCTCACTGGCATGAGGTTATTTGCTAAGAGCCAGTAAATGTTAGTTGCCTTTTCAGCAAAGCAGAGGAATCTAGCTCTAGTTGCTCTCAGGTGTGAGAGCAGCCCTTGGATTTCCTTCCATCAGCACTGCCTCCCTTCCCTCCATTTAGTACATAAAGGCTCCTGGCCACTGCTGCAGCCTAAACCTTTGTGTGCTGAAAGAAAAGACATTTACTGAACCAGAGGGAGAACGAGAGCCTGTTTCTAGAGATGTTTACTGGGGAAGAGAAAGCAGATTTTTACTGCAGTAAATCTGATAAGGTTAAGATGAGGAGAAGTATTGGTTGTCACCACTTCCATTTGAAAAAAGGAGTAGTTCACAAATTGCATTGCTTGCTGCATCAACTCTACCACCGAGCTGTTATTTCTGCAGCCAGTGATAAGACCATGATGTTTTACCAGGCCTGTTAATGCAGTGGTGTCTCTTGTAAATGAAAGACTTGAACAATATGCATTTCATAGAAAATACAGCAGGATCTTAGAAAAACTTTGCTGGGTAAAGAATTTTATTCACATACGTTTATTAAGGCAAAAAAAAAAAACCTACCATAAAAATTAGCTTAAATTAACTAAATTAAACTATAAGGAAAGAAATGTTACCAACATTAACTTTTCTGGAGGAGCCATCCATATTGTTTAGTTGCAGAGCAGTTTTACATTCTAGCAACTGGGATTTAATTACTACTCTTTTTCTAATTCATTTTAATAACTTTAATTATCATTTCCTTCAATGGTCAGTGCTTTGGACACTTCATATAATTATAAGGAATTGCTATGTGATTTTGCATTAATGAATATTCACTGATCATGGGGATCTTAATATCTTTTATTATTAAAATGTTCCAACCAGAATAAAATTCAATGAGAGCCTGAACACAGAGTGCAGGACCCTGTTTTTTTGGTGATTGAATAAATGAGAAGTTCATATTGTTTTTTCAGCTTCATATCTGTTTCAGGAAGGAGATGGACTGATCAGGGGTCTGTTGTGCTCAGTGAAATGGAAAACACAAAAACAGTGAAACAGATATTAATTAGAAACGGGCTGAGCCACAATGAGACTTGAATTTTAAACATATTAAGTTTTAAAGAAATTAATAGTTTTTATTCATCTTCTGGATTGAGATAGAGGGAGGAAGAAGGAGAGTGGGGAATTCAAGTCTGAGTATGGATCAGTGGTACTTGGCAATGAGAGCTTGACTCAGACCCCCTGTGTTTATTTCTGAATAGAAACAACTGATGTTTCTCTACTTGCACAACTGTTCTGCATCACTCTCCCATGTGAACTGTGTTAGCACAATGCAGCTATATGTACTGAAGTGCACATAAGTACACTCAAGATGACTCCTGAGGTATCTTCATTGCTGCTTTTCCTTTTGGTGCTATGAAGTGACCCAAACCTATCTTTAGAAAGAACGGCAAAGTAAGACTCAATTAAAATCTCTGAAAGTTGCTGGGTTTTTTAGGTTTGTGGTTGGGTTTTATTTTTAATTTGTTTGTTTTTAATGTATGGGAGGTCCGAGATGATGTATTACTTAGACTCCTTATCTTAATCACCGGCCTCGGGTATATCTCATGGGTATTGCATATTGTGTGGGTGAAGTTTTGTTTATATAAGCTCCATAAATAAGTAAAAAGTATCTAAATTTGTCAAACTGGAAAGAGAAGAACCAACAACACTGAAAACTGAGGTTCTCACAGATTCCTTCCTAGCATTTGGCCTTGGGCGTGCTGAAAATGTTGCTCATCAGGCTAACTGACAGAACTTGGGTTTGCCAAGCAGAGCTGAAGTTTTCCTTTTGGAAATCATCAGCTGGGTTTCAACCCCTTCTCTCTCAAAGCATATCATCTTTTTAGTGGTGGTTCTATGAAAGAATAACTGTTCTAATTGGTATAAATTGTGAACATAAATAAGTCTAAATTACCACTGTGACTTTACCTGGCTACTGCCTTTTGTAAAAATGGAAGGTCTGCACTATGAGAAAACACCTACAAATCTGAGGCTGTTTCCCTGGGTGAATATTGAAGACTTTCTTATAGCAGTAAATATCTGTGTGTGTTAGAGTTTCATCACTGGTTGTTTTTCAAGTGGTCAGAAGCTCAGCTAACTTTGTGAAAGATTATACAGATAATTTGTTGGCATTATGCTCATCTTCTGCTAAAGTTTATGGTTCCCTCATGTCATTCAGTATCTACTTTTTCCAAGTCATAGTGGAGTACCAACAAAACTAAGAATGTCAGAAAGAAAGTTTGGCATGTACTGTGAAAGGGTGTGAGAACAGAGTTATGTTTTCTTGAGAACAAGTGTTCTGTTATGAAATGAAGATAAATAATGAGAACAAACATTGCATTTAAAAAAAAAAAAGAGGATTTAATGAGCTGGAATTGTGGTCAGCCCAGGGAAAGCTTCCTCCCTCCCCCCGCTTTTTTGTATTCCATTCATTGCTAGTAAATGGCTATTTGAAAGCATTACCCAGATTTATATCTGACTTCTTGAAGCGTGTACCAAACTGGCATTTGTTAGATCACATACTGCACTTTGCTTAGAATAGATTTCAGGTTTGTGTGGAAATTTACAGCTAATTTCCAGCCAGAATGGTTGTTCTTTTTTATAAAGCATTATGATTATAATTACAGACATGTATTTATAAACTCATGATCCACATTCTTTCTGATGAGCAAGGAGGTTAACATTCCATTAATGGAAACTCAATTATATTAACTTTTCCCATTCCATTCTCAAGTGTATACCAGTTTGCTCACAAGAGTTTTCAGGCAGAACATCATCATTCCTGTATGGATTCTGCTTTCTGGGACAGGGAGTATTGAACTTTCATGAGGAGCTCCTTCTGTAATACTTCCGTGCCTGTGCCTGCCTAGGAGTGCCCACCATTCAAGGTGAATTACTGCCGTGCTCTATTGAAACCTGCTGCAATTCATTTTTTGTAAACAGCAAACTATTTTAATGCTATCATTTAAAACAAAACCAAAGAAAATCAGTGTCCAGTTCTGGTATCTCTGAAATGTGGAGGAGATTAGCTTCAGAGGAGTCAGCTTGGGACTTTTCTTCACCTAGGGAGGAGTTTGGGCTGCAGCATAGAAGGAGGTTCCTTGTCCCTTTTGTTTGTTTGATCTCTACAGAGTGATAGGAGAGACCTTTACAGCCATTCTCAAACAAGGGCTGTTTAGCTCTCTTTGAAAAACATTCTTGTGTTTCACAGGATCATAGTTTTAATGGGCAGATGGACAATTAGATCATTGAGTGCAACCTCCAGCTTAACACTGGCCATAGAAATTCATCCGGTTTCAGATCATCAGTCCCCTAAACAATAAAATACTTGTTTTACGACTTGGTAAAGGAAACAAAACGTATTTTGCTTTAGTGGAAGCATCTGTGTGACTGGTTTATTTGTGAGACTGCTTTATGGAGCCTATTTGCACTTACAATCATCTCCCAGACACCAGCCTTCTTCTAGCTCATGATACTTTGGGAAAGCATAAACTTGGCATAAATCATCCTGGTCCACTGAAAACCCAACACTTTGGGCAGGAAGCTTTCTTTAATCTCAGCTGGTGAGAGTGAGAGGCTGCTACATGAAAACCTGCCAGTGAGAAGTTTCAGCTTTGAGCTGATTTGCTACAAGCCTAGCTCTACGAGCAGAGGCTTGGGTACCCATGCACAGAAGCTGCAGGGCAGGCTGGCAACTGCAGTGCTTTCAGCACCCAGCTCTCCCTGCAGAAGACTGTTAACAGTTGTTCACAACAGAAAACGTGCACAAAGCCTGAAGTTTAATGCTAGAAGAAAACTTTGAAGCTGTTAAGGAAGCAAGTCTGCTTCTGCCAAACCAAAATCCTTTACTGGGCTAACATGGTCTGCTACAAATTAGAGCCTTAGCACAGGAAGAGAGCATGGTATAATTGCATACCACTAGTGATAGAAATACTATCTCAGCATTGAAGCAAGCTGATAATTTTCTTTTTTTTCAGATAAATATGAATATTTCTGCCAAAGTAAGATTTTTACTCATCATTCATGAATTTACAGTATCTTAGCAAAGGGACGGAATGTACTGCAGTGGCTGACAAGAAAATAGTTTCATAAATAACCCTCTTGACACGCGTAAGATGTTAACATTTTTTTTGAGGTTTAGGCAGGGTTTGGGGCAGCAGAGAATTTATTTGCTTGTTTCAGTTTTAAGGCAACCGAGTCTTTTATTTTACCTCTCACTAATGGGTAGAATGTTTCTGTTGGCTTCTCTGGTCTTTCATTCTTCCAGGCAAGCATTCCACAGTGACTGATGTTTGGCTATAGGTGAGAGTTTCCAAAAACCATGTATTGTTTAATTTCAGTAAGACAGATATTATTTGGTTGATAATGTAATTATTAAACAAGGAATATACCATGAGTTGTAATTAAGATTTACAGTTGTTCAGTATCTTTGTGCCATAAACCTGTATATACAATATTTGCATAGAGGTCTGCAATGAATGGAGTAAGAGTGTTCTTCGACAGAAAAAAACGAGTCAGTCCCTGTGCTAAAAAGCTTACCATCTGAGAGGCATGGAGACAAAACACATATTTCTAGTAGAAGATCTGGAATGTACTGTCAAGAAGATGCCTGTAGCAAAAGACTAATAAAACAAGGTATATGGGACTGAAGCAGCACCCTCAGTCAGACAACTGAAGGTTATCCAAGGACTCTATTTAAAAAAAGAAAACAGACAAGAGAAAAAAGCTGAAAGGATGGGATGACAAAGTGGCCAGGAATTTGTACAGTACACACATATATGGTGCAAAAGGAAGATGCTAGTCATTGGTGAGCCCTTGACATTACAAAACTATTTTCATTCAGATGCTTACCTGACCTGCAGACAGCAAGGGAAGGTAGAAGCCAGAAGTGCTACCTAAATTGTCTTGGAGAGATGCAGTCTGAGTATCTCCCTGTGGCAAGGTGATGCCCAAGTGGGGTCCCTGGGTGCAATGAGGCAGTGTGGGGTGGGACCTACTGCTCCTTAGACATCCAGGAAGAAAGCCTGCATCTGTGAGAAGGAGGGGTGGCTGCTGTGCAGCTTAAGCTTCAGTGTGATCCTGGTGCTGAACTGAGTGAGAATTACTGACTTTAGTCTGACAAAATCAGCTTTCAGGGGGAAAATTATTTGCTTTTCAGGCAGTTTTTTAATGGCAAGGCCGTTTTTTTTTCATGTAGAGTAAATGCTTTTGGACAGAATTATTTGGTTTTTGAATATCCAAGGGTATAATTTCCCTCAAGAACCAATTTTTGAGTTGTTTCTGCCAAAGCTTCAACAGACTTTCCAATGCTTACCATTTGCCTTTCTTTACTTAACAATCAGATGGGACTTAGAATCCCTTCTAATCATTAGTTATTATACAAAGAGCCTATCAGTGATCTCCATGTTTTTCTTCAGGCCAGTGACTACATGTTTCATTGAAGAAATGTATAATGAATGCAGTTCAATGAAGCAGTAGTGATACATTTACCAATGCCAGGGAAAACCCCACCTATTTGATAGCTTAGAAATATCTGAACATCCATTGAACACCCAATGCCCACAAGGTGCAGAGATTACAGGGAGGGAATTGGTTTTAGATGGTATCTCTGTACCCACAAGGGATTCGCACAGATATATGGCCACCTCAACCAGGTTTCCCTTTCCCCACCAGCTACCCTGCTGATAGCTGAAGGTACTATTCATTTCGTGGTGTTGTGCACTTCTCCCTTCACCATCCCTTGTGACTGTCTCCAGTGACACTTTCCTGCTCTTTTTTCCAATCCTTGCTTGGGTTTTTTGATTGTTTGGGGGGTTATTTGTATTTTGGTTATTTTTGGTGTATTGCTTTTGCTTCTTGGCTCCATTCATCTATTGTTATCTGGCTTTCAAGATAGTGTTGTTTTCTCCTCAGTTATTTCTAGGTCTGTTGTAGTCTGATTCAAAAGAGAATCTGTGTCTCTATTAGGAGCTTTCTCAGCTCCTTTTAATGACAGAGTAGTGCATCTCAACAATTTTTGAATGACCATGTGATTGTCCCAGGAGAACTGGAATAGAACAAAATGTCTTGGTGAAATGAGCTTTTTGGAATTTAATCACCAGCTGCATACTGTAGATCACTGAGGGTGCATGCTCTTGTAAGCTACAAAAGTTAATTACGCTAATAAGAGTGGCTCTGCTTCCAATTGGAGGAGTGAGTTCAGCTGCCATTGCCTGTTTGGCCTGTTGTACTGCTGGTTTTACCAGAGGGAATGTTCATCAAAAGGCAAAACATAGTTCAGGGACTGTGTAGTAAACAACAAAAATAAGAAACAGGAAATGAATTTACAAGTTAAAAAAAGACCACAATCCAGGAGCCAAAGAGACAAAGCAGTTTAAAAAAAGAAAGAAAAAAATCATGTGCCTGTGTTCACATTGTCTGTAAGTAACCAGGGTGTTTTAAGGGAATATGTTGCACTTATTGAACAACCGCAACCTTCCAGAGTGAAAAGAGAGAGAACTGTCCAGTTGGAAAACACAAAGAGCTATTAACTATTTAACCACACAGTGGTTACTAGAAGGAGAAGGAAAGAAGCTAGTAACTACTGAAAACTACAACCACACTGTAATTACTAGAAAGAGCAGGGAAACCTTTACTCAGATGTGTGATGTGCACAGTACAGTACATGTCAGAACAGTGACAAGAGGTATTTATTCTGTCTAATGTCAATGAGGCAAAACCTCCCCAGCTCAATTCAAATAAAGTGTAAAGTTAAATCTATTTCTTCTCCTATCCATGGATGCTGTTACAGGTAGCAGCAATCTTCCTTGGGGCTATGGTCAGGCACAAGAGGCAGTCAATTGTGAGCAGATGGAGCTTTTACACTACACTCTGAACTTTCCTGTGCATGTGATGCTGTCCATCTATAATGAAGGTAATTCTGCCTGCTGCTTGCCCTGCCTGCAGGCTTCCAGGGAAGTCTCTGCAAGAGAAGGTCTTGTTCAGTGACACTCTCTTGATCCTTTTCCTTTGTTGAGTATGTACAGAGATCCCCTCTGCTGCATTGGTTCTCCACAGGGACAGCAGCAGTCGCTCCTCTTCCAAAGGGCTCTAGCAGAAGAGGGGTGACAGAGTTGTCTCATATTCTTCCAAAACACAGATAATGGTATCAATCCCTGCAGCTTGTCTCTCATTTGTGTTTATATATACATCCTGGGATTTGGTTTGTGCCATCTATAAGTAAGTGGGTCTTTGAGAATAGTATCTGTTATTTATGAACCAATTTTTAGACCACACTGTTCATGATGTAATAGAAAGGCACCCTAACACAACTTGTTTCTGATGCAAATTGTATTAAGAATATATGGAAATAAGGACATGTGTGTTGCACGTGAGCTAAAGACATGCTGATAGTGCTCCTGGGAAACATATTTCTCTGCCTGTCCTGCTACTAATATTCCTTTCCTAAGCATCTGCTATGGGCTGTTGTTTTGAGATTCTGAATGTGGTGAACTCTTGGAGTCAGTCATTATGGCAGTCCTTCTGGGGTCATCTGTGTCCCTGTTACAGATCTGGTTTGTGGTCCTGGAGAACATCTCAATAGCACAGTGAATGACAAGGCCTAAAAAGGACAGGTGGAAGAGGGGAGGGATAGAGCTAGAAGCTCAAATGGATGTTGAGGAGTATTGGCAGAGCTGCCCTGAGGTAGGGCTGGGTAGCACAGGGGTCTGGTTCAGAGTCTCCACAGGGAAGTGTGTGGGCACTTGTCCACTGCCTTCAACACTGGCAAGTGCTGCCAACTACCAAGAAGCAAATCCTGACAAAAAAAGGAACAAAACAAGAGATCTCCTCAAATCACCTTAAAAGAGCAGGATTAACAAAATGTGCATGAAATCTTACTATTTCTTCAGATAAATACTTAGGTTTCAGTGTTTATATTTCAAGTCATGAGGTCACCAATTATATGCAGTTCCAAGAACACATAACATATTTTCCAAACCGAATACCTTTTTTGGTATTGTCCTTCTAAAACCTTGACAACTACAATAACAACAATGTCATTTGAATTGAGTGACAGCTGGACATAGGGACAAAGGGAGGGTGCTTTGGGGTGGAGGACTCCTAAAGATGAGTGGAATATTTTCCTGTCATTGGCACACAGCAGAGAGATAATGGACTTCAGCAAATGAAAAACTTTAGAGAAACTGTCCTGAGCCTGTCTGCTTGTTTGTGCCACCTCCTGAATGCAGGGAAAAGTTCTATTTACAACATAAATTGGCTTCTTTGAGTGATGTAAATTGCTTTGAAACTGCTGCGGGCTGTTTTTACCACATTGTGCAAAAGACTTTCACTAACCCTTCCCGAGAGCTTACTCTTTGGCACTTCAGCAAACACATCTTGTCTTTGAATTACCTAATGCCTTGTGTATACCATTAATACACAGAGGGTCACATTTTGCTTTGGTGACTGTCAGAGTCACAGTTCTCTTAAGCAGCAGAGGACAGCAAGTAGTGTGCTTTTGTACATTTAGATGGGTGCATGTTTTCCTTTTTATAAATTCTAGAAAGCCAGGCAAGATATTGCCAGTGACAGGGGTAGAGAGCTGAAGCCCTACCGTTCATGTCTGCATACTGTAAATAATAACAGTTTTCTTCTATAAGTTCCTATATTAATCATAATAGCTTCTATAAGTGCCTTGTAAGGATAGAATAAAGGATATTCCTTTTGACATGCTGACTACCCACATCTGCGTTCGGTATGCCTAGGTAAGCCTCCTGTGTGTATTCCTGCATTCCACAAGGAATGTAATTTAACTCTGTTGGTATGGCTGGATCCGTACTAGCATGTGGATATGTCCTGGAAAGATTCTAGTGTCCTTATGTGAGACAATTTGTCCTGCCTTTTCATCATCCTGCCCAGGCCTCCATCTGGACTGTGCCAGCTACTGTCTCTCAGTGAAAGACACCTGGAGTAGGGGATAGCTGCTGAACATGTAGTACAATGTAGTGGATTAAATGTAATAAATCCTGTGAATGCAAAGGAATCTTTTTATCTACTTTTAGTTGCATCTCATCATTCAACTTGATATCTGTGGAAACAGTGATTTCAGCTTCAATATGACGTCCTCTGCTGAACCCAAATTACTGTCTCTGCTGAAATGGATGGGATCTACACTTCTGATTTTAAATCTCCCCATCCCCCTTTTTAGTGTGTGGGCAAATATTGACATTAACACAAAATCAATATTTCTGTTTGTAAGTGAACAGAGTTAAGCTGAAGTCAGAATGATCCCTCAATCTGACTTCAGCCACACGCAATCAATGTGATTAAGGTGGTAGTTGATAAAATCTGTTATTGTTATGTGCAACTTGATGAACATCTGCTATGTGTGACCAGGATGTGCTGGGCATTAAGCAGGAGGGTTGGGCTAGATGATCTCCAAAGTTCCCTTTCAACCCTAATGAGTTCTGTGATTCTGACTCTGTGACTTAGCAAGGTGATGTACATCTTGGGTGCTCTGTGGAAATACCTAGGGATGAATGAATTTAGCCAGTGTCTGCAGTGTGCTCCTGTGTGTCATATCAAGCTGTTTTGAGGTGATAACATGCAAGCTGTGTCTAATCTCCTTCATCTTCTATGATTTCAGGCACATGTAACTAACATTCAGGCAGACCATTAATGTAGCATTAATTTTTCATGTCATTCAGATACATGTTAGTGGGATCTCACTTGCCAGTATGCATGATTTATGGTTCAGAGTTCCTGGTCACGAAAGCTCCATGTACTAGGAGTGCTCAATGTGCTTCCATCTCTAGCCATCCTTAAGCACAAATGTCAGTTGTACAGGACTGGTGGCTATGTACAAAGGAACTGATACGGTCAAATGATACACAACAGATTCAGTTTTAGAAACTGAAGATTCCCAGTCAGCACAATATTCACTGGAAGGAAACTTCTAGACTCAAATGTGCACAAAGGGTTGAATTTCTTGCTCAAATACATATACAAAATTATGTACCCAGCATGAAAATCTAACCTCAGAATCCTGATGTGAATTATTATGCATTTTTCAGGATAATTCCAGAAAGGATAATGTTGGCAAACATAAGATAATGTGGAATATAAACTGATAGTAGAGATTTCTCTCTAAGGCTCCACTTGTATGATATCAGCTAGCAGGCAGAAGAGGAGAGAATGATTAAAAAGCAGTGTTTCAGTAGATAACTGCAGAAGTTTTTCATCCTACCATGCAGAGGAGATAAAGTAGAAAAACACCTTTTTCAGCTTGAAAAAGACCAGCGTAATTCAATAAATATGAAATAATTCAATTATTTCAGTTCAGCCTACAATAACAAGCAGCTCATATCTTAGCATTACAATTACATGGTAACGTGAATTGCAATTTTTCTCCTTATTAATGCAATATAACAAACAAAATATGAAAACCAACATTGCATCAGTGTCTGAGACTAGTTTCTAGGACTCTGAAAGAACACTTAGTCACAGTGGATCCTGAAGCCTTACCTGGCTTGATTTGGTTATATAGTGCCTTGAAGTGAAAATTTATAAGATTGGGTTTTTTATTTGGAACCTGCAACATTGATTTAACATCTACTACTATAATACATGAAAACTGTCACATGGGGAAATATGTCTCCTAACTGACTTCTTGGATCACAAAATAAAGGGTCACTTTGTGCTGATTACTGAGTATTTACATTAGTAATGCCAAACCCATGCACTGAAAAGTGAGTTCAGAGCACAGAAAATTCATGAAATGAACTTCCAAGTCATGAAGGAAAAAGAAAACAACGTAGGATCTTTTTTGCTTTGCCTTTTTTGGAGCGTTAGGGTATGAAGCTCCTCGTGTTCTCAAACATTTCACCACAAACATGTAGCCTAGAAACTTTCTTCTCATCTGCTGCTGGCTTTCTTGCAGAATTATGCAACTGGGGCCTTCAGGAGGTACTATGCAACTTGCAAGAAAATAACTCAGTTTGGCACCACGATCAAGCCAGACATCATTAATCCAGGGAAGCTGAGAATTGGTTGTGTCAATAATGTCCTGAGCCCAACAATATTATTTTTAGTTGCTTCTTAAACACCATAGGGCCGGAGCAGAAAGGAGGTGGGATAAAGAGACCAGACAGATGTGAAATTGGCTTTCGGAGTGATCGCTTGCTGCCAAGCTGGGAGACAGCCCAAGCCACAGCATTAGCTAACTGGGTGTAGACAGGCTGAGTACAGGCTGAAGGGTGTTAGGATGTGGCAGAGGCGGAGGCTAGACAGAGCATGAAGGATGGTGAAAAACAGCCCATGAGGTACTTGGGCACATGCTTTGTATATCAGTTTGGCCTAGAGATGCTGTGAAGCCATCAGCCAACACACCCTTCTGATCCAATGACAGTGCCTTCCTGTCCAGTGAAAGAAGTCTTGCTTGACAGCCACCACAGGATTTCATTTATATTCCTCAGACTTATGGCAAGGCTTGTGTGACAGGATAGATACAATAATTATTGATGAGGAAGTAGATTTTTTTCAAAACTGTGGAGTAATTTCTTCACTTCTTTTATCATGTTTTCCCATTTGTGCTTTGAAGGTACTGGTTTTTCTCAGGATATAAAATAAATTATAGGGAAAAAAATTCTTGTAGGAATGTGAGCCTACCTGGAAGCAGGACTAGAAACCTACCGAAACAGTATGACTGGAGATTCAAGCCAGGAGAATGGAGACACCCGGACACAAGGCACTTGAGAAAGACCTGTCATTAGTGAGTTTAATAATACATACATCTGAGGTTGAACACAGATACAAAAATGGTACAAGGTTTTCTGTCTTTTGTTTCACACTCTCAGGAGAAAACAAATACTCCCCAAATCCATCAGATAACCTGCTGGAAAATGTGGATTTTTGTATGTAAACAGACATCATTAAAATTTCATATAGAGCAAGTATTAGTTATGGGGCATATAAAATCATCCAAGATGGCAGAAACTTATCAGGAAATGTGACTGTTAAAATTTCCATAGTTGTATAATGATCCAGTTATCCTGGCCAGTATGGAGGCATGGCTAAATAGTCTGTAGGACTTTTGTACTATGTACATGTGCACAAGTTTTTAACATAACTAAAACGAAAACACCTTTAAGCATAAATTATAGTCAGTAAAACAGAATGAGTAACCACTCCTCAGCCAGCAGCAGATTTCATCAAACAGCAGCATGCTTTTGTTCAATGGTTTATTAAACAGTCCCATTGCTTTAGAGGCAAAAACTAAAATACAATTCCCAAACTGGATTCTGGTTGCAGTTCCTTTCCCTGCTGACCATAACGGCCTTAGAAGATTCTCTCAGATAGGTGTTAGCCTGATTTATTTCTTTTTTCCCTACCCTTTGAATGCATTTTGGGAAGTGTGTTGGTAGTTTATTGCTGATTCACTTGTCCTCAGGCCTGACATGCCTGGCTCAGGAATGGGGCTGATGGGACTTCTGGAATCACTGTCCATATACTTGCAATCTGCTTGAACATGCTTTTGGGAAATGTTTCTTTCACTGAGTTTGCCTCAGCTGTAGCAGACAGAAGATTCGTTTTGAAAGGATAAAGGAGGTATATTAAATCTACTTAATTTAAAAGTTGTAGTTACACAGCAAGGTTTATGAACATCCATGGCAGGATGTAGAGAATGGGGACGCTGATCAAAGCAACTCACTGCAGAAAATGAAACTTTACAAACTGGAATTTTGAAAATGGGAAATGAGTAAATTATATTTAGTAATGAAAATAATTTGCTTCTCTAATTAGAATAAAAAAATCCTACTTTAATAGCATGATATTGCATACTTGGGTTCCACTCGTTTACATACCCCACAGGACTCCACCAGGAAGTCTGATGTTATGTGGGTTTGGTGTATGCTTGGGAGAGCTGTACATGAGCTCCAAGCATTTATCATGAGCAGAATTTTAAGCATGTTTGCCTTTTCCAGGGAAGCATCAGTGACTTCTGGTCATTCCAGCTTTGCAGCTTATTTCAAGCACATAAACTGTCAGACACTTGCAGAGAATCCAAAAAATGCAATTTTGTCATCAATATTAAATACATGTATTTGTACATCCATGTACAATTTTTTTAAGTCAGATACATAAGATGCTCATAATGGCAAATTCAGTCTACATTTAAAAGAAAATGGTGTATATAAGTGATGGAACAACAGCAGCAAAACCCAGTAAAGCTTAACATTGTCAAGCAAATTTTTTCCAAGACAGTGCCACAAAATGGGTAATACTATTGCATTTATTGTATGAGAATATCTGGGAACCTCTATCAGTCTTAGAAATACTGGACAAATTTTGTTCTGTGACTTGTGAAGTGGAAGTTATGTGCTGGAAATGTGATGGCTCAAATTTTTAGATATTGTCATTTCTTTCCTGTTTAGAAGAAATCTGCATAAACACCTGAAAAATGTCATTATTGCAGAAACACTTTGATGTGCAGTGCTGGCAGACTGAAACTTGTTCCTGCTGAATCAATAGTGAGATCAGGCTTCTGCTGTATGTTTTTTGCAATGGACTAGTTAAATCAAGGCTGAGCTAAACCTGCTCTGTTTCTGTGGCAGCTTTCCTAAGTTAAGGGAGTTTAGAAAGTGGACCTCAATCAGTTGGAGGCACTGATGCTCTCCTGAATGATATTTAAAGGTGGCTTTTCAATATGAGATAGCATGATGAGAGTTTCCTGAAATGGCTTTTACAGTGCACTTTAGTTATTGAATCTGTTATCTATTAAACATCCAGTGCAAGCAAACACAAATGCTGCTTAGTCACAAAGCGTCTTAAATAAGAATGGTGTCTGCTTGTTTCTCTTTCTGTGCCTGCTGGCTAAAAAAGATCCCAGTAGCACAACTTTCACGTCAATTAGTTTTTATGCTGAGGCACTGGACTGTGTAAACTGAGCTAATAGTGAAGTACAAGATCATATGGACAGTAGCTTGATTTTAATATGGGTGAGTTTTTGTGGGTTTGGGGTTTTTTCAGTTCAAGTAACACAATATCATTTTGCAGCCATATGGGCTACAAATGCTTTCCAGGAACTGCTTGGTTAGTGTTGTACTGCTTCTCACTGGATGAAAGGAAAAGCTTGCAGAATTGAACAGCAGATAGTTTGTGACCCATGGTAACAGGCAACACAAAGAAAACCTGCTTCAGCCCTTTTCAATCTTTACTGCTAAGTGAGCAGCAAGAAACTGGCTGGAAGTAGTACCTTGTACGTACAGAAGAGAAGAAATGCTCTTATAGTGCTTTACAGTGATTGTGTTCTGCTGGATCCCTTGTGTCTCACAGAAACATTTGCTGTGCAGAGAACAAACTGGCCTCAACTTCAGCCCAGTGACTCAGCAAAAAAATGTGTCCTTCATAAGTGTCCCAGATGTTATTTCAAATATGGAGAAGCTTCCTCATTAGCTACTATTATCTTGTGCCACTATAACTAATATTGCATAAAACACCATTGCTGCAGAGATGTAGCACAGGGCATGAAGTAGAACTTCCACTACACACAGATGTTTCTAGGTCATGCCCCAGTCAGGCAGTAGTTCACTGTGTTTGTGCGTTTTTAAGTGAGGACATACATTTATTATCAAGCTTTCTTCATTGCCTGCCCACCACAGGTCCTGTTCAATCTCCATTTCACAGCCCTTCAGAAAATCTGCCTGATGAAGGTAAAGAGGATAGTTTTTAAACCTTGGCAATGTTTTCTTCTACAACTGCAAATATTGCAAATATTGGCAAATACTTTGACCCTTCAGTCTTGACCTGATGGTATTATGAAAGGTACAAGCTCAGGCATGAGAAAGAACATTCTTGCCTCAGAAAGATATCAGTTAGGTTATCAAGGTCAGCAGATATTAGAAACAAATGAAATTAAGGACTGAAAGGGATAAGAGAAATTAAATCAAGGTTCATCTTCTAAAAATGTTTGATAATGAGTCCCATTTCATAATGAATTGTGTATGAAGGTTGTCAAGTAAATGTGTAGCTATTGTTTGCTATGCATGGCTCCTATAATGCAAGTGAAATGTAATCCACTAGTAAAGTATGAACTCTGTTTTCTTGCTTACTGGGTCTTAATTCCATCCCCACTTACAATTCCTGACTTTTTACTTGCTTAAACACACCTCCTCTGCCTGCCAGGTCTGCCTGTGGTTCTTCGAGCACTTCAAAGCCATTTCTCTGTAGTCAGTGTTTCTTCTCATGGGTTGTTATAATGGTCCTTTCTTGTCTGTTTGAGCAAACATGGGGTAGGATTTTGTCCAGGAGAGGGTTAGTTTGGATTCTTGGCGGAAACTTGGTTTCCTTAATCTTCAGTTTTCTAAAGGGAATGGGTGGATCCAATTCTTTGTGCAGTTCTGCACAGGTCTGCTTTGGCCCATGTACTGGGTTTGGCTTCAGGCCCTTTCATGGGAAAGGCACATGAAGTGCCCTCCTGTGAAGTGATGTAAAAAGTGCCTATGCCTAACTAAAATTGTCAAAGAAAGAGTAAAGTTTATACCTACTGTTTTCTTAGGAATCTTTAATGGGGAGAAGAAATAAGGAACAGCTATTGCACTAACAGCTGAGGAGTCTTAAATGGATTTTCTCCCAGGAATTTTTCAATGACATTTCAATCTATGCAAACTTCTGTCATCTGCAGCATCCCAGGCCAAGGAATTCAAGCTCATGATATGAAGAACTATAGCTACTTTGAGTCTGCTAGTTTTGCTAGATGCTCCCCCATTCCTGTTTCAGAAGATCCAGTGTATAATCATTCCTGCTTTGTCACCTCCATACCACTCATGGAGACCAGCTCTTTGTAGCATGTTCCTTGAGCTTTCCCAGGCTGAAAGCTCCTAGTCTGTAAATCTTCTTTCTACGGAAGAAGATCCATAACTTCTCACAGCAGCTCTCTTGCCAAAGGGGCCAGAAGGGGATTGCTTAAGAAGATTCAATGCATAACAAAATCCCAGCCAAGGGACAGGTTTTGAGTTTCTGTGCAAAAATCTTTACATGTACACACACACGTACACACACACCCCCCCAACCTCACCCCACCTCCTCACCCCCCCATTAAAATTAGTGTTAGCAGCATCTCAGCTATTGAGGTGGCTTTGGAAACTTTAGGTAGCTCTTTCTAATAATAAATTGTTAATGAAGTTTAGCTGAAAAAAGTTAAAGCCTCAGAACTGACTGCTCAGTACAACTGAGCTATGTTAAAACAGATGCAGAAAATAAACTATATGAAAATGAAATAACACCACTGCTAAACATTAAATTTCTTGATTTCATGGCAAATTAACGGGTTTTTCATTCCCATTTTTTCTGTATTAATGAGTGCTTTTTACACTCTGATTTCAGTGCACTTGGTATTTAAATTTATAGTGTTAATAATGTATTTTTAAAATACTGCCACATTGCAATCCAAGCACACTGTGTAGTACTATAATACTTACTGGTGAGTTCTTTGCTTTTAAAACAAAGTCCTTTGCAATTAAATGTTATGACAAAAGAGGATTAAACATTTCTGGATCGTGTGGGGTTTTGCTGCTGTGAGACCAGGAACTTGAGAGACTGTAGCTCAGGACAGCTGAGATCATATGCTGCCTTCCCTCTTGGGTAAGCCCTTTCTGGACTGCTACAGCTCACTGACAACTTGTGAACATATAGTACCAAACACTGCTTTTCCCTTCTTAATCGGTTTCTTTCAACACCTCCTCAGTCAGGCTTGTATCTCTAGAGAACATAGTATGCCTGGCACATCATAGTTTTACCAACGTGCATCAAGAATAGATCAGTGATTTATGAAACAGCCCTCTATTTAAAGTCAAGTGAGTGACCAAAATATAGAACAGGAAGCATCTCAGTGATGCAGGCAGTTGACATGGAAACTTGCTCAGGCCAACAGCTATTATTTTCCAGCAAATCTTTCAAAAATCATAAATATTTATTGCTGTGAACAGCAAATACTCGGGTGCTGCTCTTATGAAAACATCTGGCCTTTTTCTTTCCTATGAGGAGTTTTTTGAGTATTTGAAGTTCAGTCCTCTGCTGGTGGCAGAGAAGGGTTTTTTTCCTGCCATCGAAATCAGTTTGATCTTTATGAAGCCCTAACATGGCTTTGTTGAACACGTCTTCTGCTGTAGTCACAGAAATATGTAACACTTGCAAATTGCACTCTACACTGTGTTTCCTAAAAGTACCAGTTTTGGTGGCATTTATGGCAAGCTAAAAACTGCATATGTGGACTACAAATTAAAAAGTCAGAAGAGAGCACAAGTCTTGTGAAGACTGTATCTATGCATCAGTTTTTACTGTGACACTAAACATTACAGAGTCAGAAATATATTCCCTAATTTGATAATAGCAACTGCTTGTGCTAAACATAGAGTCAGAATCATTTAGGTTGGGAAAGACCTTTAAGATTATAGAATGTAACCCTTAATCTCTGTGAGCAGGTAAGGATCTTTTCATTTACTGCCTATTTACAAGGGTACTCATAAGTACGGTTTTCCCAATTCTGTGTCCAAAGCACCCTGTGAACTTTCCCACATAATGAAAGTGGTGACCTCCAGCACATATTTTGCCACATTTCTAAGAATTATTATTAAGAACGCAATTTCCTAATATCAGCTGTAGCAGAGAAGGTCCCATGACCATGAGCAGGATGCATGATGAACTGAGTTGCATCTTCTGTTCACTGGCAGAGTGAAGGGGCATTAGGATGGATTCCTGTAGCCTTTCTTTTCAAAGCTGTCTCCATCCATCCTGCCTACAGTCACAAACGTTTTCTGTTATGCCCGATGTGGACATTAGACAAGAGTAAGTTAATCTTGTGAAATACCAGCCCCACCTGAGCTCAGGTATTTGATCTAATATCCTATATTTAAATATTGGATGCTGGCACTAGTTAAATCATGGTCTAATTTTTGCCATTTTCACTTATTTTAATTTCCAGTAGGTCAATATTGACCAAACTACCCTTTGAATATGCTGCTTTGCTCTGTGTGATTGCCAGTGTGCAGGGTCTGCACTGGCCTTGTTTCCCTGTTCCACTGGGCACTAGATACAAACAAGTAATGTTCTGATCAAGAGCACAAAATGTTATACAGAAGTAGATCAAAGGTGGAAATCGACTTTATATATAAACTTGCACTTCCTGGCAAAGAAAGACTGAAAATATTCTAGGTTGCTGCCCTAAAACAATCGATGGGAGAGAAAGAACATGCATTTTGAAGGCAAAAAATGTTGCTGTGTGAGCACAAACTGAATTACAGACATCCTGTCAAGCTAATCTGATTGTACCTTGAAATGTTTACAAAATTGCAGGGGAAGATACTCAAATATGACCACTTTCCATGAAAAAAAACTTTGCAAATAAAGCATTATGAAATATTTATTGTGGTTCCTATTAATTTTTAAAGATTCCAAGTGGTAACAGCAGGTGTCATGGAAATCTGTCACCTCATCATGGCCATTTCTAATAACATTTTCAACAAGAAGTTCCGCTTCTAACTTCCCCACTCCCTCTGGACTGAGGAACTCTCTTGGGTCACTGTGCTGGGTTTGGTTGAGTGTTGCAGAGAAAACATGCCAGGCACAGGTTAAGAGAAAAGGGTCTATCTCATTGCCAGAGGGTACAGGTCCCAGGCATGTTTCTGACATTTCTTGCATATATAGCTGCATAGGTTGCTCTTTCAAAAGTTGTTTTTCAGGATAAATCTAAAACCAGGGAGTGGTAACTTCTTAATTTAAACCTCAAGCTTAATTAGGAGAGCCCATTGGGGTGTGCTGGTATTTTCTACAAGCTTGTCAAAACAAAATAAGCTACTAGCCAGTAAACAACTGCATTCTGGGAATTTCAGGATGTCTGCTGATGTTTGTATCTTCATTACCCCTGGGATAGTGTCACTCAGTTGGATACAAAGCTGAGCTCATAAAAGGGATATAAAGCGTTTTCCATATCATCCTTTATTGTGTGCTCACATCTGTCTTTCACCACTGATTCAAAAACAAGATCATCATGTCATCCTTCTTTATAAAGGATACATATTGTGTACATATTATTCTGGTTATCTAATGGAAAAGGTTTGGAGTTGATGAGTTGTTTTATTCCCTACAGCCCATGCAGCTGGCTCAGAATTTAGCACTATCACATAAAACATCGAAAGGTTTGACTTTATTAATATACTTCATACAAATAATGATATCATAATACTAAAACAAGTTAATGTGAGTTTGGAAAAGCAGTTAACCCTCATGCTTCATGGTATAAATTATGTCTTGGGAAGCAGAAAACGGTCCATCTCCAGATTTCTTGCACCTTTCTCTGGAGTAACAAGAATTTTACCAGCTCACATATATTAAAAAATATATTTTTAGAACTAATCATTCTTACCACTTCTTGGAATCTTCCAGCAGACAGTGAGTGTTATCTTGAAAGTAAAAGCTAACTGAAGGCTTACAGCCCATGATTCACTCTCTACAAGCGTGACAGAAAGCTGAGCTGTAATTTTGCCAGTGATTCCAGAAATACTTGTGTAACCTTTGGCTCAAATAAAATATTGTTTTTCTCTTCCTCAATTGTGTAATAAATAAAGGATCAAGAAGTGAAGAAATGCAAATAATGTTATCAGAGAGAGTAATGAGACCCTGAAACAGCTTCTGAGAGATCCAGTACTTTCTTCGTCTTAAAAGCTATTAGTTACAAATTGATGCCTGTCTGTAGTCTTAAATTCTGCTCCAATCTGTTGAGCTCTGTTCAGGAATCACTGGATAAAATACAAGGCATTTGGCTGGGCTGGAGTCTGAGTGCATGATCTGAATTGTGTTTCCTATTTTTAAAATTTCTGAGGCAACATGTACCCAAAGGAGGTTAACATATCAACAGAATTATCAGTGGAGGCATTTCACAACCAGGGTGAGGTAACCCTCAAAGGGCACAGTAAATGGTAACTGGCACTGGAAGAAAGAGTGACCAGAAACTGCATTTCACTCTATAGGAAAAACAATTTCACCCTCCTCATCCTCCCACCATCTGCCTCAAGGTGAACTATTTTCTGTTAACTCTACAGTCAAGCACAAAACTAAATGCCACAGCTTTGTCTTTCTTATCAATTGCTCATGAGCGTATTCATTGTTTTATAGTAAATATTAGGGTATAGAGTCACCAGAAAAGTTGACTTGGGAAAAGTTCTGTCAAAAGAAGAGGTACATGAATATTGCCTTAGAAGAAAGCCCCCAAGAAAATAACTGGGACAGAGCCAACATCTGATTATTCTTCCTGGCATATTTGGTCAGATTCTTAATTTAATCTAATGGGATTCATGAATGATCACTGTGATCTGGCTATGCTATCTCATCAGATAAGCCTCCACATACCTCTAGTCCCATTTGAAAGTGATTTTTGTAATTAATTTTCCAAAATAAGTGTACTTACTTTACACATCATTTACTCCATTTTGCTATTGTCTAATGAAGTAAAAAAAAATATGAATTTAGTTGAAATGATCTTGCCAATTATTGTAACTATTTCTTTACCCACTCTTCTCAGAAGAGCTTTTTATTTGGATTGTCTTCATATATCTTTCTCTTTGCTCTCTGGATTAACCTTGCTGGTTTTCAGCACAGGGGAAGCATAAAATAATAACAAGTCTGTTGTACCTGGGATTGGAGTCACTTGTTTTAGAGATACTGCAGAGAGCTCTCCCTTTGCTTAACATTAGTTGTCAAGGGCTGAGTAGTCCATATAATAAAGAATGTTTTATATGTACAAGCTGATGAAGATTTGTTTGGATTTTCTTTTGTTAAGCATTTTTCTAATTTGCAAATTAATATTACATTAATTAAAAGAAGTTTTCTGCCCACCAAACTCCTCATTAAATGGCAAGTCTGTTCATCTAATAGGTGGCTATTTCCCCAGGTCTCCTAACACAGCTATATCTGGAACATGCAGTGCTCCTGGGAAAGGCAAAAGACTGAATAAAGCCAGAGACTTTCATTGCCAAGATAAGCCACAGCTGGCAATCTAGCTTCCTACAGATGCCTGCCAATACATCACAGCTCCTGAGCTTCTCCCTGTTCATACTTATAACTGAGATGTGCACATACATACAACTCCACCTAAGTGACATTTAAATTAGAATGGTTTGCCCAGAAAGGAAGGAGAATCTCCGCCCTCTGGACATTCACACCTGGAACATGCATGGCCTTGATAACTGTGTTCTGACCTTGCAGCTGTATCTAATGTAAAGGCTGGGCTGGCTTTGAGTGAGGGAGTTGGACCAGAGGTGTCCAAAGCTTCTTTCAAACTGAAATTATCAGTGATTCTCTAACCACGGTGTTTCTCTATTTGTTTGGGGCACAGGGATTTCACTTCTGTGATATGAGCCACTGTTGCTTTAAACAACGTATATTCTTCTGGGTAGTCTAATCCCTCTTTGAAATACCTTATTTGTGTTCTGGAAGAAAGGCCTTTTGTAGGTTTCGAGGAGCCTGGATTCACTGCAAGTGATGCCGTGTGTTACGTTTTAGAGAATACATCACTGGCACAAAATACATATTTGATTGTATTTGCCCAATATCAAATGAACTCTGTATCTCAATACCAAAGAGTTTTTTTTACTTTCTAACTTTGCAATTTCTGTGGTTTTAGGTATTAGTAGACATAGCTTGTTTATAGATGTTGCCTTCTAGTAAATGTTCAACAACAAAAAAAATCCCTTTGCTCTCCACTGCCCTTGTCCTCAGATGCCTTAGTTCCTATTAGAACTGTTTCCTTTCCCCTGAAGCACACACATTTTTCATCCACCAGCAGTACAGTCAGTGCAAGTATTTCCCCATTCTAAGTGATTCTGAGTATTCACAAAAGGCAGTTACAAACTGTTTTGGATAAAAGTAAAGTATGTCCTCCTGTTCTTTAGAGGCTTCAAACGTTTCTGCAGAAATAATTTATCAATGTGCATACAGAGACAGGCTGAAAAGATTTTTTATGTTGGAATTAGCTCTGTGTGTGCATGTGCATTTGACATAACATAATCTGCTGGCAGAAGCACCCTACTTTAAAGCTGGTAAAAGCAATGTGTGATAATTAAGGAAGCAAATTTGGTTTAAATTGCCAAAATTATTTCCAGAGCTACTACTTAGAGATGCTGCATTTGTCTTGGTTTCTGTTGTTAAAATTGTAATACTCTACAGTAACTGTTTCTTCATTTAACATAATTCTTAATCTGAAGCATTATTAATGATGATTTTAAAGCATAAATATAATTAGTCAAAATATACAAACATATATTTTCTAGCTACTTTCAGAGATATTGAGTGTTAAATAGTTAGAGATTGTTTTAAAGGACTAAGAAATACAGTAATTCCATGAATATTGTAGGGACCAGACTCTGCTTTTCTAATGTTACTGTTTCTGAGACATCAGGAGTTGGTGTGATAAATGCTTTGGCTGCAGTCCCGTCACAATGGGATGAATGTTATGCAAACATATACAGTGCTTCAGAAAGTATAATTTCTTTTTTCCATTTTACTTTTGCTGCTCAAATCTGACTAATACTCTGAACTGATTTTTGCGTCTCAAAACTGTCTTACTCTGTAATTTCACGATGGGCAGTGATGCTTGCTGTTCCTGACTTCATTAAGTAACGAATGTCACTACTCAAAGGTTTGCTATCAGAAAACTCACTTTCATCTTCAAAGCAGTAAGAAGAAATAAAATGTAAACAGATCATGTCCTTTGTTGTACAACAAGGTGAATAGCTGTCTTCTTGGCTGTGGTGTTTCGCTCCACATTTGCATGGTGTTTCAGACCATGCAGTGTCTAGAGGGAAAAATGATTGCAGCAGGCTCACGGAGGAAAGCTCCTCTGCTCCTTATGTATGTGCAGCCTTCAGTTAGTGGAGGCTGTGGTCAGCATGGAGTCATGGCTTTTAGCTTCTCTTCTGTCATCTGCCATGAGTTCCTGGTCCAGCTCACTAAGTACATTCTTTGCTAAAATAACCATTCTGGTAGAAACAAACCTCAACACATGAGAAAAGTGTTCTTCTCCATACAGATTGTTTCAAAATCAACAGCTTTGGTGTTTTCTACTGCTTTCCTGTATTGCTTTTTTTTTCTGCCGAAAGAGGGTGTTGTGATAAAGACTGTAAAAGAGGGCTTGTTCCATACTCATCACTTGTACTTTAGGGGAGGTTTATGGAGATCCCAGGTCTTCAGCTGTGTTGACAAAGTAGGTCTTCATTGGGAAGAAGCAAAGGGAACATCCATTATTTTATTAGGGCTTTCTAGAGCAGTACAAGCTCTCTCCTCATGGTGCCGGCCACATGACTGCAAGGATACTTTATATTCAGTTAAGTGCTGCCTATATCCCACATTTACAGATAAGAAAAGCACTGGCTGCTGCATGCTTTGTGAAACTATGTGAGGCAAAGTTGAGGTTGAGGTTTGGGACCTCCCTTTTCTCCAGCCTGATTTGTCTGTCACCCTTATTCTAATTTAAGATATTGGTTTACAGAATGCAAAAGGAAGAATCAGAAATGCCTGCAGCTAAATTAAGCACCGGAACATGCCGTGTTTATTTTTAGTTTGAAAAAGTGGATTTTCTTTTCCATATGCTGAAGTTCTGCTGTCAGAGCCCGGCTGGTAATGTGCATGTTTTCAAAAACTTTGTGAACAAGTAAATGCTAGCTGTGCTTAGATGGACCTTTGGCTTAGCTTCTGACCCTTTTGTGGTTATTTTTGGCAAGAAAGTTCCATAGAATAATAAGCAGTGAGATTGAAACGTAGAGAAGAGTTGTGCTTTCTGTTGATGAAAGCTCACTCAGAAGGCTTTTCCCAGAGGAGGCTGTTCTATTCTTAAGCTACACTCCACTGTCTGTCACCTCCTATAAGCTGAACCCAAGAGGCAACTCTGCTACACCTGCGAACCTGCCTGCCAGTATTTCTTTTAGCTTTCTTTGTGAGTGACACCTGCCAGATTCAGAAGGCCGTGACATGCTGCTTGTCAGTATCCCAGAACTCTGGTGCCTCTGAGCCAAAGCATATATTTGCTCAAAATCACGGATGCCTCCTATCTTATTGAACAGCTCTTTGAGACCCAGATGAAGACCGTAGTCCCAGAAGACCTCAAAAGGAGTTTTGTGAAATGTTAGATAGGAATAACACAGTACAGTGAAATGTGTAATGCACATAGCTGATCTTTGACCTGCTTACTTTTCTCTATCTGGGAGAGTAATAGCTGTACATAAACACTGACTGTTGGACTCCTTGCCAGCTGTAAATGTTCCCCTCAAGAAGAATTAATCATGAACCTCCTGTACTTAGGGAGATGTTGGGTATAGATGTTTATGGTGGAATTCATCTCCTCTAGCTTAAGATATTTGTCATGTATACACCAGATCTGAGTGCTTTGTCCAGGTTATCCTGCCTGCAAAGCAGCACCTTTATGGGATGATTCCTCTCCCTCTAAAGTAGAAGTCTAAAATTGAATGAATTGTCCTATAGGAATGCCACTTTCTCCTCTCTGATACTGAAAGGGATCTAGATAGCTAACTCAGATTTTGACATCTGTTTGTTAGCTTCTAAATCTGGACCAGATGCCTGAGCTTTCAGTGTAGAGATACACCAGCTGTTACTGGCAGAGCTAAAGACACCCAAGAATTTATCCTTCCTTTAGATTTTGAGTTCAGCTGTAGTCCTGTAGGCTACATGCTTAAAAAATCATGTCAGAAAAATCCTTATCAGAAGGCAGAATGAAATGTTCATTACCTGAGTGTCTGAAAAAAACAATTCTAGTATATGCTTTTGTGCTATGTTCACAGAATGATCAAGTAAATGTAGTCTCTGTTGCATGTTGGTTTTAGAGATTGAGTGATAAGCTACACATACTAGATTTCAATGAGAAATGAATTCCAATTTAGTGATTAGTATTAGTGACTGTATTCCTCTTTTTACCTGAAAACCCCCGAAATACAGGATTTTTTTTTTAATCTTAAAAAAAGCAGCTCTGTTCTGCTCCTATTTCACAGAATAGAATACTGTATCTTCATAGAGTATCACAGAAAACTGTATCTTCAAAATTTAGCTGCCACCCCACAGTCCTGTAAATATCTTTGGATGCTGCATTAGTAAAGGTACTTTTAAGTACAGTGACAGTGCATTTTGGTTCTCCTCTTTCTTTAATTGTAACTTTAATTCAGCCCAACTTTTGATGCTATCCTGGTAATACCTGTGACGATATAAAGCCTGATCTACAGTTTTTTCAGTTCTTTACTATGTCATTAGTATGGAAATCTGCCCATTTTCACTCTTCCAATACAAGAGACATTTGCAGATTGACAAAGTTTCTCAGCTGCAGAGAAACAGCCATGTAGCTACTGAGACTGTGGCAAGAGGAAATTAATTCTGGATCAAATGCAGATTTAAGCTCTGAGACCTTACATACTCCCTGACTTATCTGGTCCAGCACTGTGCAAATATTAATGATTAATAACATAGCTTTGAATTTCTGTGCTGTTTCCACCATTTTATATCTTGGGATTTAATGACATTTACGTAATAATTTTATTAGAAAAAGCCAGTGTTCTGATCTTGTTAAAGGAGTGAATGTGATAAATATTTCCCCTTGTTTATTGTATCTGCTTCTGATGCATTCATAGGAGAGGGGAAAGCAGAATAAAGCCATCTAGACAATTTTTTAATACATGGTTTCATGGTTCTGCAATAGCAACTGTGTAACAAGGCTTGTGAGATAGTTTCTGTTACATTCCCAGCCTGTAACTCCCCTGTGCTACAGGTCTGTGCCCACGGAAAACATTTTTGCCACTTTGAAAGTTATCTGACTTCAGGTCATTTATTAAGGCTATTTATTAAACAGTATCCAAATCCAGAAACAGTTCTGTGAATTTCAGCAGGATTACTTCTGCTGTAGAATGTTACTGAAATGATTAAGGAAAGGTTCAAACAGCCAATTATAGCACTGCAGTAATTGCATTAGAAAAAAAGAAAAAACTAAATGAAAAAAGCAGTGATCTGTTCTGCATAATTTCCACTTGTGGCCATACTATAGCACAGACATTCCCTTTAATAGCAGTTTTACAGATTTTCAAATGAAAACATTAAATCTGAACTGCAGACCAAAAGGAAAATCTCCATCCCCATTGCAGGTGTTTCTACATATGCATGTGTGTAGGACAGATATTTTGGGATTGATGCAAAGGGGCAACATGGACTCATGTGCTCTTCACTTTGACATGGAATAAGAGAGCTTTCCAAGGAAAGCATTTGTTTTGCCCTTCCCATCCCACTCATTCTACACCAGTGATCAGCGGCACCTAATCCACAGCACACCACAGATGGTACGGTGTTTTTCTGTCAGCCTCAATATCAATACGTTATTTCCCATGGCATGAGCAAGCCTGGACGCTCTCTAAGGATGCTCTCTGTATACTATATGATAGTAATTACTGCCTTAAGTGACCTGATGCAACCCAGCCTGCTGGGAAACGGGCTGTGTGCAGTGGATCTCCAACCAGAAACGTTTGTCTGTCTCAAGGGTGATTCTTGTGCTAGGGGACATGGTTTATCATATGGCTTGCAGCTGATGATTTATTCTGTCTAATGAAGGATTTAGGGTGAATAATCCTCTCTGTTTGCTTACTGCCAAATCATACTGTTGTGGGAGCTGGGGAAGGGAACAAGAAAAATTATAGACCCCCCTTTAATTATATTCCTACTCTTTCTGCTTTTCATCCAAGGGTCTCCAAGCAATTCAGGAAATAGGCTGGTGATACTACCACAACTTGCAGAAGTCCCAGTGGCAAAAGCGTGGTATGAGTAGGTGCAAAACACAGAATCTCTGAGTCCCAGGCAACTACCTGATCTGTGACAGTATTTTGAGGTCTTATTAGTCACTGCTTTTTTTTCAGTACTGTTTTTTTTTTTTTCTATTTTCTCAGTGTTTGGTAGTACATAGGGATTCTTTTTTACTTGTTTGTTTTAAATACAGATGTCACTTTAAATTAGAGTAAGAGTAAATAAAGCAGGGCAATAGAATTCCTATATAAAAGAAAAAATAAACAAAAGGGTATTGTTTTATCTTTAAAATTGTTTGCTTCTCCCTCCTTCCTCTCTCCTAAACTTAAAATATCCAGCTATAATTAAATATCCTCCTCTTTTAAGGGAGCTGTAGTCACAGGACTGGAGAGGCCAAGGGGCATAGCCAGGATGGAAGAGCATAGCTTTCTGTGAGCCTTGTGGTGGGAACCACAATATTGCTTTTGCTCCATTTTCGTCAGGCAGTTCCCAGCATGATTCTGAACTATTTGTATACACCCTGGTGCACAACTAAGGTCTATATGCTAAATTATTTTTAATATATTCTATAAACTTAATTTAAAACCACAATAAGGAAGCCTTAACCATCTTGGAGCTTCTTTTATGACCCATATCTACTGTCTGCCTCCTTTTTGGTTTTCCCTAAATCCCCCATTCTTTTCTTTTACTGCTGTTTCACAAAGAGGAAGGGTTAAATGAGACTCTTCTGTGACTTTCTTACATCAAAGATTCTGACAGGACCAGTGCCTTTTAACCTGTGTCAAAAGGAATAGTTCCTACAGAGTTCTGTGCTCCTTCATGCTTTGCAGTGGGAACACCAGAATCCCTTCTTTGGCTGCCAGCCTGTAAACGGGGATTTTCCTGCTGGTGGTAGATCTTCACCATTTGATTTGCTGAAGGATGAAGGTTCTTGCAATGTGACTTTGAGCCAGGCTGATGCTTCAGGTCTGTTATGTGTGTTACTTGAACTTGGCAAGCACCCTGGTGAGAAGCAGATTACCTGTTAGAAATGTATAGTTTAGATACCACTGTTTTCTTCCTTGGACGGTATATGTCTTATTCTTCTCATGACTTTAGATCCCTTAGTTGCACCTAAATTAGGAATGTGAATCATAAAATGTGTAACTAAAGCCTTTTCCCCACCTAGCTAAAGGCTGTCAGATCTGGAAGAGAGCAGGAAAGACCTGGGTAAATGCATTACTATAGTGTCAGGACAAAACCTCTTCCTGCTTGACACCAGATACCCAAACACACCAAAGGGAGAGTGTATACCTGTGTATGTCACATCCTGTCTAGGGCAGCAATACTGGGCTGCTACCCTGGGCAAGAATTCCTCTGGAGTGAGCAGTGGCAAGAGTCAGCAGGTCAACCTGCTGGGCTAATCCCTCTGGGTCCCAGCTCTACCTTCTGGCTTCCTCAAGAACAAAGAACTAAGCAGGACTAATAGCATACAATACAGTAGGATTCAGAAATCCCTCTGAAGTGTTGAAAGAAGCAGCAGCTGCCTTCAACTCTTCTTGTTCCCTTCCTACATACATCTAAATGGGGGTCTGCATAGTGGCACTGCAACACCGGGACTCCTGGACTTCCAGGTCTGTACTTTGTAGCTGGCTCACAGCATAATAACACTCAGGCTTCAGTGCCTTTTGGCTGTGACTGTGTTTCTGCAAGACATGGAAACATGGCCTGTGAAATGTTTGTAAATTGCACACACATGTTCCTATGCATGCAACCAGCAAACAAGCAAGACAGGTAAAAATAAACCTGATAAATTAGAACAGAAAATTTATTTGTACTTGCTTACAAATGAGTACCACGATGCTGATGCTGCACATGACATGATACTTGGTGGGGTTTTTTATAGGAAGAGGTTGAGCAACATTTTGGCAGGCTTTAAGGCATTCTAACTGCAGGTTCTGAGGCAGACCCAGGAGTCCTGTTAATACTTGACTGTAGAGCCTTTGTTTGAGAAAGTATTCTAATTTCAGAGCACACAAAGACAATGTAATCGTTAATATGCTAAATAAGGGCATATATTCTTGGGATGCTCAGCCAGTATGATACAGTTATCCTAAAATGTTACAAATGCCAGGCTGAAAATGAAAACCTGCTGCTATTATTAATTAATTCTGGATCTTCTGCATTTTTCCTTTGTATTTGTGTCTACAAAAAGCTGGTACTTTGAGGGCAATAATATCAATTAATAGTTCAGTTGGAGTTGCAAAGATTGTCTAAGTGGAACAGCTATAGTCTAAAGATATGCCGGTTAATAAGCTCACTTTCAAAAGCATTCCAAGCAGCATGATGTTGAGTGGGAGATTTGTTTTCCAGCATGACAAAATCTCTAAATGCAAAATATATGCATATGTCTCTAATGGAAGAGGAAAATAAAGAGCCAGATAGTTATCCTGATGTAGATTTCAGAGGAATTGTAATGAAATCAAGAGTTACTGCTTATCTACAAAGTGTAGCTCAGACAGAAGTGCTTTCCTCCTTGGCCATTTATCTCCTTTGAAGCCATTTGATAGAATTTGGAGTGGGCTGAAGTGGTAGTTCAAAAAACATATGGTATGGCAACAAGATAAAACTGGAGCAGCATGTTGTGGAGACCTGCATGAGTCAGTCATGCTTAGAAAAACTATATATAGAGAGAAATCTCCTTCCAGGGAGGTTTCTGTGGGGAGCATACAAAGTACTTGAGAGGCTGTCTGAAAAGAAATCCTGACACTAAAACCATCAGAAAGAAAGAGGTTTGGGTTCGTGTCCCTTGAGCTGAAAGAATCCTGCAGATTCCAATGGAATGTGAGCTGGATCATTTGCTCTGGCTGATGTACTTCATGTGCCAGTTGCCAGTTGATTCCACCTCATATGTTTATTATTTAATTGTGATGCTGCTAATTTTCTAAGCTTCCAGATTTTCTTTAATATAAACCACTGGGAATGCTGAAGAGAGAATAATTGTTACTACATTTCTCAGTTTGTGTGACAATGCTGCCAAGCCACAAGGACCAGACTGGTCATAATTCACACATCTCAACACTGTAAGCTGAAAGACATTGAATACAACAGATTTACAAGTGATACAAGATCCAAACAAAGCTCCCCCTCTGTAAAACAGTCTTTCAGCCATACTGGCAGACTGAACTGCAGTTGCAGAAGGAAGGTAGTCTCAGCTGGTATCCTGCAGTGACTAGCAGTGCTATATATACTAGAGGTTTTGTAGACACCTTAAACCCTACCTGGAAAAAACACTGAGTAAAAGATCAGGATTGTGTTTCCAGCTGTGTTGTAATGGGGCTGACTACATGAAAATGGATGGTGAGATTAGTTCTTCAGTCAATTGGAAAATACAGGAGGTAATGAATACAAAACCTTCTCAACATCAGCAGAAGTTTTAATTTCTTCACATGAAAATGCTTTTAAAGACATGATATTTCATCAGGAAAACACATTATTTTTGTTACCTGTGTAACCAACCTTTTTGTGTTGCATTTGTATATGCAACATCATATCCCAATCATGATAATACTTAAGTTGATGTCCAGGAAGGATGAGTGATTTTAAAGCATTTTGTGTGATCATAAGGAGGGATCAAAACCTTCAATATCTCCCACTAAATGATAAGAGAGACAGAAGCAAAGACTGTAAAAAGCATGTCTATTGTCACCCTCGATGATGGAGCCAGAGACAGGCAGGCCCTTCCAGCTGTGTTTAAACCAGGAGATCTTTATCGGAGCATTAGGCTGGGAGGCAACAGAGCACCCCCTGAGGCACAGGCCTGGTAAAAGGGCGTGACATTGCTCTAAGTATTGCTTTAGTCTGCATGGGGTGGAAGAGTGAACCACCACCACCTGGGGAAAATCTGAACAGAAGCAGAGGGGGCATGGCAACTCTGCACTTTCCACCCTGAGGAGGTTGTTTGGGTCTCTCCCCTCAAGCTTGCATCAGTTCTCTGCTCCTGGCTGAACACCCATTCATCATTTTATTACTCTGTGAAATCAGTGAATCTCAATATAAAGCCTTATGAGCTTTAAATGGTCCAAAATAAGTATGTGTAGCGGACAGGGGCCAATCAATCAATGGACAAAAATTAATCTGTCTTGTAAAGAGTGGCCTGCAGATCAATTTCTTCTGTGAGCTGAGCCACAGTATTGACTCAGCTGTGGGAACAGATGATGGACCTAAAAGTTCTGCAAATTAAATGATTTAAATTAGTGCTGCAAGTAGTAAATCAATGCTAGGCAGAACAAGAGGTGATGTGTTCTGCTGTTCATCCTAAAATTAAATCTGGACAGCTGTTGAACAGTGCCATTTTTCATAGGTTTGTAGTTTTCTGGGCCAGCATTCTGTCCTGTTGTAGTTCTTGTATTGTTTTTTATTCACTAGTCTGGAACTGAATTACAATCAGTGTGTGATTAGGCATAGATGGCTTCAAGGTTTGGGTTTTTTTTAATAGTTGACTGAGAGGAAGGAAGAAGAGGTGATTTGAGCTGTGTGATTCAGGCCACGAAATATTACCAAAGTTAATACCTCTTTTGGGAATATCAAGGCTCTTTTAGGAGTAAGTCTTTATTAGCATAAGCTCAAGTGTCAGGGTAATGCATTTTGTTCACCCAGGGTGTATATATGCCCTTGAATACTGCTGCTACAGGTGTAGCTTTTGGGGGACGCATGGATTTTGTTCCCATTGTGATTGATCTAAACCCTCAAATCTATTCTAAAAATGAGGGGGGAAAAAAAGGCAATATGGTAACATTTCTTCCAGATTTATTTATTTTCTTGGTGCAAACCAGCAGTTTTCAATTTGTGCAAGCAATTATTGGAACAACAGTTGAAAATAAAATGTTATGTTATATGATTCTCATAGCTGTAAGGCTGTCACCAAATACATCTTCCCTACCTAATGTCATATTTGCATTCATGGTTCCAATGAATTAATTCAGCTGATGAAAAATATTGTTTTCTGGGCTGAGAAACAGGGTCGTATTCCAGCAGAATATCCAGTTTGGGGCTTGTGGTTGGTGATGCTGAATGTTTTGATTGCTCTTAACAGAATTACTGTTTTGTAATAGTATTTGTGGTTTTCCTACTCTTTCCAACAGTAACTTGTATCTGAACACATACTCCTGTATCTGAACAACAGAGCACAACAAGGAAGTGTCAGAGCAGCTGGAAAACAATGGCTGGAGAGTCTTGGCCAGGCAGTGAGCAAGAGAGGCAGTGAGCAAGGGAGCTAGTTCAGAGAGGCACCATGTAGGGGAGCATGTTTAGCCAGCCTCTGAGTCCTCAGTGTTGGCTCAGGTCCTTCAGTTTATGATGGGCACTATGACTTCTGTTGCAGATGGTAATCATAGCCCTCAGTAAAGCAACCTGGTTGCATACCAAGGCACTGCAAGGAATACTGGCCAGCGGAGACTCAGTCTCCTCTTTCATGTTTTGCTCTGAGGTACTGGGGGCTGGGCTGGGTGTGCTCCTGATTCCACCATGTGCCCCAGTTCATAATAGTTTACTAGGACCTCATGAAAACACATGAAAAGATGAGAGAAAAAGGTCCTGGAAAATATAATAGATATATTTTCACCATTCTTTCTTCTCCTAAATGTGTTCCATTTCTCCGGCAGCTGGGAGTCAACTGTCTCCTTGAAAGAGCCATGCTTAATTTGGCAGATAACACTGCATTTTTCCAGATGCAAAGATATTTTCTAAATGCATCCTGGTGATACAATGCTGTTTCATCTCTCCTCTGTTTTCTTAAGAGGGTACAAAGTAGCTCAGTTGAAGAGCAGCAATTATAAAAATGAAAGCTGGTACCCGAGTGCATTCATATGTGCACTATGGTTCACCTTGATCTAGTTAACCATATATACTGTGGTCTTTTTCTGGTACTAGCTGTAGATGGTGAAGTGATTTGGAGTGAAATTCTTTGCTGAATTTGCTACAGTGACCATAACACTAACTTTAGACCACATGGAAGCTTTTAAGATCAATAAAAACTTTCAGACTCTGTCTTCAGGGCAAGGTATCATATTTACAGCTGCACCGTTGCAGCCACTGCTGTAATTCAGGTACTACATTTTCAAGTGTTACTGAAACTCTGTTACTGAAACATCCAATTTTATTACATTTAATCTCAGAGCATTAATGGAAAGTCTTGTACAATACAAACACATTTGCAAGCAAGGACAATTAGGATAGCAGTAGCAGCTAGGTGAGAAAAGCTGTGGACTGAAAACAGAAAGAGCTGTTATGTTTATTACAATGCCCAATAAATCATTTACAGCAAGAACCAATTACCTGATTATTTCCAGTGTCTGCTCTTCAATTAACAGAGTGAATGTGCACCTTTAAAGAAAAAAAGATGTAATTTCTCTTGATACATTAGATTTTTGTTTCAGCCTACAGACAGGATAATATGTATGGCTTTTATTTAGTCATTGTACAAGAGGCCATACTGAGAGCCCAGCTCACACTGGAATCTTTCACCCTGCTCTACTGGGGTAGGTGGGATTACCAGTATTCTGCAACCAGTGACATTTTGTAACACAGTTTAATATAGCATTACAGCCTTAAAGCTTTCAAGCATGAGATGGAAGGGAGCATGGGAGCAGACTGGGATAATACTCACTTGGTGGAGTTGCACTGCAAGTGTAGCAAGAAAAGGGTTTGTAATATGACAACAGGCTCTGCAAAGGAAGCTGGGCCACTCAGTCCACTACACAGGGTCATTGCAACAAAAATAATCTGATTCAGCCTTTTATTTGCTATTCTGATCTCATCTTTTCATTACTAGTGAGCTCCTTATATGGATGAATGCTCACGAAAAGCAAACTTGACACTAATGTTATTCAAGTTATAAATTATGAGAGCATAGGCACCCAGATGAGCAATTTTTATTTCATGTGCAGTATGTGTATGTATACATTAAGCAGAAGAAGTAAAAAAAAATTAATGTTCATAAAACCTGGGGCAGTCAGGCAGACAACACAGATAAGTGCTGGGGACCTTGCTGAGGTCTTGGTTCAGAGCATTGAGGACCTGACAAGGGGTGCTCTGTGTGTTCTGGTCTCTGGAGCTCACCTCTTGCTGCTGACACAGGAGCTGCTCAGCATGGGAAGGAGGCATTGCTCAAAGGGAAGCCTCTGCACCACGTATTGGACTGTGATTGCACTGAGTGTTGAGGGAGTTTCTGCATGAAGCAATCAATCACAAGGAGACTTGGATAGAAAAAATTGATACCCATCAGTTGTCAACCTCTATGGTGACCTGCAGGTGGAAATTGCTATGTAACTGCTCAGAATAGCTGTATGAACTATAAAAGCTTCTTCCCTAGCAATCAAAACAAGATATTCTTCTGGAGAATTTCTAGGTAACGCATTGCTCATGCACTAGGTCCATCCATTTCCTAAAGTGGTGGAATGAAAACGATTGATGAACAACTGGGAACCACCAAGTCAGAATTTCTCATCCTGAGCTCTGAGCTCCAATGCATAAAAATTGAGAAACCTCAGGGAATATATGTTCCTGACAGAAACTTGCCAAATAAATGAGAACTGGTTTGCATTTAATTGAATGTGTATGTTACTCAGGCATCTTTTTTATGGTATTCCTTTTATGCACATAGGATACATATACTTCAATAGGTTTCATTTTATATTAAACAAAGATTATGTGTGCCCACTTTTAACTAAACTATTTGCTGTGCCTTGTGTGTCTTAATTTCTATTTGGTGTGATATTAATGATAAAAATATTAAAGTTCAAAAAAAGCAGGAGTGATATGAAAGTTAAATATTCAGTTTTATAGACATTTTTGTGCCTGGAGCACTGCAGAAATGAATATACTGAATTCAAAATGTGAATTTCAAAAGGTGCTCTCTAATATGAAGTACTGAATCCAGGATTTAATCAAGAAGTCTGGGCTCATCAGACACTTGACAGCAGTCAATGTTAGCTGTGCTTTCAATATTTGAGTCTTTTATTGATTAAATAAAAGGTATTATCTACTTTGGAAAATCAGCAAATTAATGAGTTTGTACTAACTGAAGGGAAGGTTTAAATTTCCTCGCTTTGAAATAATACTGGGTTTATGAGAATGATAAATCTCACACAAAAAAGGACAAGTGCTCATAAGAATTTTTGCCCTATTTTTGTTATTTTGACATGTGTAAATGTTCCAAGATGTCACACTTGGGAAGACCCTGTATATGAAACCTGAGTACAGAGCATAAGTAGAGTTAATTTCATATTGAGGAAAATTGCAAATATATTCACCCTCAGAAAAATGAGATAAACAGAAGAATTTATGTTAATATATTGCATTTCAGAGTGACAGTGGGATCCTTCCAAGGGATCTGGAGCTATTGCAGTGGAACATTGTTGTTATTCAATAGCAAGTGTGAGTGGAGAGGTATGAGCTGAAAAGACCTATTGATTATTGATTATGCATTTTACTCAAACATAAAAAGTCGCTCTCTTCCAGAGTGGTGTAATTACACATTGTATGTTATGATGAGCCTTCTCCTCTAGACTTGCCTTTCCCTGGGCCTCTATTCAGTGCTCTGGTGCTGTCATCATGTTGCCAGGACAGCAGTGAGGAGATATTTGTCTCAGAGGTTGTTTCCTGCTCCAGTGAGATGAAACCAAACTGCACTGAAAGCTGTAAACAATATCCATCAGAAAGTCTTCTTCCAAGCCTCAGCTTTCCATTGTTCCCTGCCCTCCCTCTCTCCATAGCTCTCTTTTGCTACTTCAACAGAAAGAGATAAAATGATGTTTTAGCAGCTTATCAAAGAGTAAAGCTAGGCCAAGGATGTAAAGTTTGGATGCATGTGTGACAGGGAGGCCTCTCTGTTTCAGAGGGGTTGGATTAACATTTTGATTCACTCTCTTATTCCTCAGGCCATCTGTGTGCTGAGGATCTGACAGGCAGAGTTCAGAGCAGGAGCAATTTGGGCTACATTGTGTTTTCAGGTAAAGGAAAGCCCTGAAGGTCATTCATGTTTTGAAATGGCTCTAGTAAAATTTAGCTTTTTGAGTAAGTGTCATTGTGGCCATAGTGCAGGGATGACAGGACAGGAAAAGGAATAATCCGTGTATCTTTGTCAGTACAGTTCAGATGGATAACAAAATAGATCACTGTACTTAATTTTTTTTTACCAAAAACAATTTGTCTCTCTATAGAACCATCTTCATCCACTCTTCTGTTAGTTTCCTTTTCCAGTTTTTATCAGTAAAAAGCAAACATTTTAAATGGAACAGTAAGAAATAAACTTCACTGTAATTCCCAAACCAGTTTTCTGCAGCTTTCAAAATTTAATTTTCTGCTAAATACTCTTCCCTCAGTTCCCACCTCCCGTTTCAGGTTGGATCAGTAAGGAGTTCCTGTACACTGAGGTTTTCAATAGGGTATTTGGATGCTAGGATCATAAACAAAATCAAACAGCCTTTTAAAGTCCTAGGCTTGTTAGTTTTCAGTGTGAAATAAGGAAATCTGATATATGTACTGTTGATGTGGATAGAGAAAAGCTAGCAGCAAGTGGGAAGGATGATTATCAGGCTGAGAATTTATCAACAAGAAAAGACTAAACACATGCAGTGAAAGCCAAGGTATCTGCAGAAATAGCTGCACAGGCTAATATGAAACAACTATGTGTAAGATTAATAAGTGTCAAGGTCCATTCCACCTTTGAAAGAGTTTTGGTTTGGGAATTTCTCACTCAAGTAATTTCACAGTGTTTGCATCTGGATCTGCTTGCTCATTTTTGTGTTTTATCTGTTTGGTACTCCTGCTGTGGTGACAGGGGCAGTGTGCATAAGAGGATCATTATGAGAATCCATCAAGCACACCCATGTGTGCACAACCTAAGTGAAGAAATTAATAAGCGAAATAACTAAAGGGAATGGGATAATTTAGAAGCTAAAAGGGATGAAACAGCAGCATCTTTCAGTGGATTGCATTTAGAGTGAGAAGGATGAAATCTTGGGCAGGTGATATCCCAATCCCATGGGATCTGGTAGCCAAAATCCCACTAATACTTTTCTGTATAAAATTTTCTCTCTGTGTTCTCTTCCAAGCTATGCAGCCACCTTGCTTTGTAATTGCAGGTAGCCTTCACTGAGCTAACTCAGAGGCCACGTTACCATGCACATGTGCAGATCTGCCTGATTGTATGTTCTGGGCATGACAGTCAGTTTTCTGACTGCCACCTCACATTTGTCGTATGTCTCCTGTCCCAGAACCTATAGTTGGTACCTGGTTCACTAAATCATTGAATCACTGAATCCTGTACCCTGGCCAGTGTAGTGGTGTGAGAACTGTGTTCCTTACGCATATTATGTATTGATGTGCTGAGGAATGCACACCGTTCAGTTCTAAATGCTAGTGCCTATCTATCACATCACTCTGCTCATCCTATACATCAGGATGTGAGTGCTATATGTGCTCTGTAGGTGTATCCATGAGACAAAGATGGTAATGAGCAAAGCATAAAAGGTGCTTGCAACGTGAAAAGGCAGCTTTCCCAGGACTCTGTAAGCCCTTTACTTTTAGTGTTCATGAGTATCTCAGAGCTGTTGACTAGGAGCACTGTGGTTCATAACAACCCCCAAGTGATTTTGAAAGAATCAGAGTATATAAAATAGTTTGATCTCAATTAATTTGCATTATAAACAAAAATAGTGAAAGGAGAGAAGCTTGCTTGGTATGTTTCTATTTCTAGTATTTGCTATTCTGATCAATGATTTATAACACAGACATTTTGGCAGAGTATCTGTGAAAAGCTTCCCGACAATAGGAGACTGAAGATATTATCCAGCAGACTAAGTGCTAGAGCTTTGTAATTTATGATGTCTTTATCTCATTTTGGATAAAATGGTAGTAAATATAATGTAGAAAAAAATCTTGCCAGAGCAAAAGTCTAGATTAATTGACATAAAGGAGAGAAGCTCATTGGCTTGAAAGTTCTTTCCAGTTCTGATTTCTATGCACTGAAGAGAATGACAGACAACACTTCATGAAAATGGCATTTTTATTGTCTGTAGCAGTTAAAATGTTTCTGTTGTTCAAAGTAAATCTTATATTCAGTGGATATGCTTAGCTGTATAGTAGCAAAATATCTATTAACAAGAGCAAATGTATGACTACTGTGATGCCTGTGCTGAATAAAAACCAGAGGGTAAACTCAGAGGGCAAAGTCACAAGTGTTTGTTTTATAAAACAAATCATAAGGATGAGGCCAACATGCGTAACACTTTAATCACTCTGCCTTCAGCAGAGCTTAGTGCATTTATGTGATATATTCTGTTCAGTAATTTTAATCAATCCCTTTCACTATTGATCAGAAGAGAAGTGTGATAGTTTAGAAAACTATGTCTACGCTCATAGGTGGGCAGCCATGTATTGCTAAGGGTGAACTAAGTCATGTGCTTCACTTATCCAAACGGTTTTTCTGTGAGAGGTTCCAGATCCTGAGTGCCTGTGTCCACCTCATACCTCTTAAAAATTACATGATGCTCCTTTTTCAGAGCTTATGCCTTTGAAAATAGACTTTTATTGATTGTTTTCTGGTGCATTTTAGGACAGCCTGTCTGTAATATAATTTTGGTAGCCCCAAATACTGACAGCTGTTATCAGCAGCATCATGAGAAAGTTATGAGGTAGCTAAGAAGGGATGGAGACAGACTGCTAGAGGTAGTCAAGATTAGGATCAATACAGATTCAGATTTGGGGACAAGCTTGACTCATGGCAGAGTGGAAGAGATGTGTCATATGCTGCTGGCAACTCTGGAACAACAAAAATGGTCCAATGTGATCTAGCTGTAGCATTCTTCAGCCACAAAAGGAGCAATACTGGCTCCAAAGCATCTTCCAAGTTACCTGGCCTACATGGACCTGTGCCAGAAGCTTGTTCCCACTTTTTTCTACCAGGGACTACAATTCCTTTATAAAAGTAGCTCTCTTTTGTGACCATGTCTGATAAAGATCAGGAGAGCTATTGATAAGTGATTGCAATTTGAATAGAAGTTGTAAACTCTGCTCACTCAGACTGGTATCAAACCACTCTGCAGAGAAGGAATAAGAAAGATGCTGGATTCCACTAGGGAGAACTTTGCAGCTTGGGCACTGTTGAAATTGCAATCTGCCACTGACAATTCTGACAAAAGAACCCCTCATAACACAGTTCCTCTAGCAGAGATCAGCACAGACAGCACAGGATTTTGATGACCTTTCACTTCAGCAAATGTTGATAACCAAAAGGTCCAACTAACTCATAACTTCTTAATGATCACATTCAGAAGAACTTATTTATTAGGCTTTATTCCATTATCACAGTGTTTATGTGGGAAATGAAAGACTGTTAGGAAGCAAAATATTTTAGACCTCAATCTCCTGGGAACTGTGTTACTGTATAATGTTCGTAAGCATTGCTAAGGCAATAAGCAAACCAGAAGCTTACTATTTGGCTAAGGCTAGTTTTTTTCCGCCTTCCTGCTTTTCATTAACACATGAGTGAGTGGATTCCTGAGGTTAGAGAGGTAAGAGTGTGGGAGAACAACTGGAAGGACAAGCCTCTGGTGTGGTGTTTGCCTATCAGCAAAGATGGTCATTCAATTCTAGAAGGTCTCTGTCTGCTTTTTCATGGAAACAGATCTGGAATTGACTTTTAAATACATACTTAGACACGTAAGTATAGATTTGCCAGCCTAACTTTACAAAAATGTTTAGGTTTTACTTACAAAATACATAGGTTAAAATTTTCAATGGCAGGAACCTATATATAAATTGTTTTTTTAAAAAAGAAATACATTCTGATGGACTCTTTGGTCCAATGGATGGAACCGGATCTGGGGTTTAGCTAGATCAGTGTTTTCAAAAGTCTTTGCCAGATTCATCCAGAGGGTGCTAGAATTAACCTCTCCCACTACCAGAATCTTATGCAAAACTTCTGTCATTTGTGAAATAAAATCATGCTATGCCAGAGTTCATTGGGAAGCCAGAAAAATAGATTCGGATGTGCTAATCTGTTTAACTTTTGTAGTGAAAACAGTGACTCAGGTTGGGTGGGACAGTAGAGACATGAATGATGCTGTAATTTTGATAATGCACTAGCATCAATATCACTTCCTCATTGCAGAAAGGTCTCAGGTGTGCTTCCACTGCAGTTCATAAGAAAAGTGATACTGAGATTTGTCCTTTGGCTGGAACAGATGTTTTCTTTACAAGTCCAGATTCTGAGTCATCAAGCAGCTGCTCTGTATTAGCCAAGCTCAGATTGGGGATGTTCTGTATAACTTCACACACAGTGTTGTGTTCCCAGTAGTTTTCTTCCACCTTTTAATTAGCTATGATTAGTGGGTCCAATTCCACACTTGGTTACCTGCATATCACAACTGAACAGAGTTTGAAGTCTGTTTGCATGCAATTTCAGTGTATCAGGTATGTTATTTTTGCTGGAGAGCCCACTAATGACATTGTCTGGATGGGCAGATAGATAAACAAAAAGGGCAATGAGGTTTTTGATCAGTTTTGGTAGTTTTTTAAGCAGGATCACGAAACATGAGGCAGTGTAACCAATTCACCCCAGGGAAACAGTCTTCCATTTTTTAGTTCTGTATTAAGATTATTTTACTTGTATCTGTTAAAGGTAGCTTGAAAGGAATGAAGTGAAAGATGAGGTGCACCACACCTGGCACTGGTGTGTGCCACAACCAGAACTATGTATGGAAAAGTTCTACTGTTTCTTACCTATTATAAATGCCCTTACCCTGTGGGCTGAATGCAGAAACAGGGCTATACAGAGCCATGTGCTGGAGCACCTTCTGTGCACTACAATTCTTGTGATGCTTTCGAAACACACTAGTAATGACTGTAGAAAGTAATGTGTAAAACATTTCATAAGGTAGAACATTTCTCAGACAGGCTTTCCTAGTGCATTGGTAGTTTGTGCTTTGTTTTGGGCTTTTTTGTTTCAGTTTTCTAGCTCTGCGAAAGAAGAAAAGAATATGGAGGAATCAGCACTGTTCAAATGTTATCAGAGCTTTAAATGTCAATGAAGATAGTCAGAATTACCAAATAAAATTTACAGAAATGTTGTTCCTCTTCTCTAGACCTCATCAGTTCTTACCAAGGGACTGTACTGTAGTGGCAAAGTGTTTTACAGGCATTGAGAAGTTTGTCCTCACAACATCCTCTGAACAGGCATCCTACATCATCCATCCTTAGACGAGATGATCACAGAGAGCTTAAGCAATCTGTAAGGTTTATATATTGCATACCATTACATACCTAAAATTAGAATTCAGGAATTTCTTGTACCTAATCCCAGGCAAATAAGGCACATAAAAAAAAAAGTTTCAAAATATTAACCAAGTTTTAATTGAATCTCAGTAGGTTTTGATCCTATGGTCCAATGCTTCACACTTCTGGTAATATTTAATGGCATTTTTTACTCCCTGGGAAAGGAGGTCCATCCCTCATTCTTTATAGCTGTTCTGTGTTGCCTCCTTCTGTCAAAGGATATGTTTTTGTAATGGTGAAGAGAGATGACTGCATATCAGAGCACTCTGCAGACTGCTCAGCCATGTGGGGCTGGAGCTCACTCCAGGTTTCTGAGTCAGCCACTGCCTGTGGTTTGCTTCTTAGGCAGTTACTTCTAGAGGAAATCCTAGTGTGATACAAATGAACTCTTACCAGCTGACAGTCGGTTTTGGATTGAGCCCTATGTGTTTCTCTTGGTTGTCACTATAGCATTTAGGTTTACTGAGAAGCTGGATGAGTAATTTGGCAGAACTGGAAGGAATTTCTTCTCCTCTATGATCTATCAACTCCATACAAGTTTGTGTTGAGTATCTCACTGAGTCCAGTGGCTTGCACTGAGAAATGTATGGAGTCTGAGTGTCATTGCTGATATTCATCTCTAATTTTACTGGTTGACTTTTCCCATTCTAATTAATAAAACATGCACTGAGACATCATTTATTGTATCTTGTAAGATTTCATCAGACAGTATGTTCTGGTCAAGGGTCAAATCGGATCTTGAAAAAGCAGGATGTCAAGTACATCCTTTCCAACCACATGTTAAGGTCATAGGTTTTATTAGAAAACAAGAAAAAGATGTTTTCCATGAACAACACAAAGGAACATCAGCTTTAGGATTTTTTGAAATTTCACAAGTTATTACATGCTAAAAACTGTGCAAACCTGTGATCAGCTTTTTGATCCCCGAAAGATGGAGATGCTGCCAGCTTCCTGAAGAGAAATAACATCTGTATAGCATTCTTATAAAGCAATCACAGGTTGACATAGCAGTCCCCAGGAGCACAAGCTAAACCATGGTCTTCCTGTGCCCAAAGCTCTTCCTGAAAGAGGAATTTCTCCTGCATTAACAGCCTTCTTAATCCCTGAAATGAGCATAAAGTTATGTGGCAAAGGGCCTTATCTTCTGCAGAAAAATGCTTTGGAATTCTCCAGAACAGTTCTGCACTAAATTAGAGTTGTCTGAAAGATTTTCTAAGGCACATTCTCACAGCTCCACAGAACCATGTATAAAAGGGGTAGTAAATCAGAGAAAACCACATGGAGATGTCACCTGCTCCCCTAGGAGGTAGTCTTCCCTCAACCCCACTGCACTGTAGTAACATGGGTTCTAAGAGTAAAACTTGAAGCCATCAGGACAGAGTTGAACCAGGACCTAGAAGAAAGGCACACACAGAGCACTGACTCTAATAGATTGTGTGGATTGAAACAAGTTACTTAAAAGACTATTGCTCCCTGTTTCTGTCTCTTTAAGACATTGCAGGAGGGATAAACAGAAATGAGCCTTTTTGTCACCCACAGTTAATGTCAAGAGCAAGACACTGCATTGCATTTTCCTGGACTACCCAACAACTAATGTAATTGCTTCTGCTTCCCATATCTAGCTGCAGTTTGTGGTAAGTGCAACAATGACAGTGGGTGCTAAAGGCTTTGATCATTGTTTTAGCACAAATAAGACATGACTGATACTGAGGTTTTAAGGATGATGAGAGAACATAGGGATGTTAACAATGGACCATTTGCTTTGAAGCCAGAGAAGATGACAGGAAAGAGCCAGCCCTGAATGCTGCACAGCAGAAAGGACACAATACTTGAGTGAAACAGCTGTTATTAAAAGGCTGTCAGGAAAACTCTAATCTCAGCTGAAGTGATATACATAATAGAATCATAGAATAGTTTGGATTGAAAGGGACCTTTATGGGTCATCTAGTCCCACCCTCATGCAATGAGCAGAGAATTAGAAGCAGTGCTATTCAGATCTAACTAACACTGTAACCAAGATCAGGTCATGCCTAAAATTGATAGCAATGAATATCAAGTACGGGATGAGAATGGGATCAGATTTTCTGGTGGTGTGAGCAACATAGGATCAACTTAGATTAATGCCAAATGAGAACTTCTCCAATGGGGTACAAGCCAGCACCCCACAAAGTCAGCCTTTGTATTGCTTGCCATGAGAGCTGCACTGGTGCAAAGCAGAGGATACTGGAGCTGCTGCAGTTGATGATAAACCTGTGATTGTTATCGAGGCAGATGTGGTCATCTTAATTTAATGGGTATATGATAAGGAACATATTCTTGCTGGGTTACTCTCAATGCCTTCTTGTTACATAAACTGTAATTTCTCTAAATAGAAAAAAAGACGCAAATTGTTGGAAGCTATTACAGATAAGAGAACTGATGTTAAATTTAAAGTAACTGGCATTAAATTTAAAGGTCTTTTGCCTTCAAACATATTTTCTTAACAGTATGGTTCTTTGAGGACAGATGACTTTGCTCAGCAATCCCTCTACTGATCAAGTCAACAATTTCACAGTACTTGAGTTCTTGACTTTGTTCATCCTGCACTGACATGAAAAGTGCAAGCAAAGGGCATCTGAGCTCTTGTTAAGTCAAGCTGTACTTTCACTTGCATAAATGTAAGCAGTATAAGCCAGTGGACAGTCTGTGATGAATTCCGAAGCTCTTTAGCATTTCTTCTTCGTGCCATGTTGTAGGTCACCTTAAAGGCTACATGGGCAAAGACATTTGACTCAAGGCATAATAAATTGTTCATGCAGCAAGCAAGGTCATAAACATGTTCTAAGGCAAATTGCGAAGCAGCCCTACAAGGAACCTCTACACAGGAACAGGAAGAATCTTCGAATCAGAAGGTTCAAGAGAAAACAGCAAAAAATTAACAGCCCTGAAAAAATATTCCTTAGCATTCCTAAAAGAGTAAATAAAACCCCAGCCTTCTTTAGCAATGAATGTGTCAAAGGTAACCTGATCTTATGCTGCAAACTGCAAATTCAAGATGAATCTATCAACCACAGACAAAACAACTTTGATACTTTCTTTCTGTAGGAAGACAGAAGTATTCCATGGTCTAGTGCCTAGAAGTTAAAACTTACTAAATTCCAGCTGTAAGTGACAAGCATGTCTATAAAGTGAAGAAAACTTTGATTGATGACTTTAGTAGATTTTATATTCCTAGCAATTATCAAATCAATATAGATCTATGTTTCAAAAAATTATTATATTCAGAGAAAGAGAAACTCACATCTGTGATCTGAATTCTTACTGAGGCTCCGCAGTGCTTTGTTTGGCCTTGTAATGTATGAATACATAAGTGAATTGTGACGGCAGATTTTTCAGGTCACTACATGAAGAATGAGAATGCAAACCCTTGCTTTGCATAGTTTCCTGTGCAAGGACTAGGCTTGTCTTGGATCAGAAGATGCAGGCATTAATACTAATTTTTAGCACTTTGAAAAGAAGAATCACACACACCTTTTGTGAGTAGCTGCACTGCATGAGAAGCAAAACCAAGGACAAATCTGGCATCTGGCTTATTGTGTTTATCCATTTACTACTTGCTTATTGTTTCAAGGTAGTGAATTTTCTTCAGGTGCTGTTTCTCACAGGAAGCAGGAAAACTGGATTTTCTCAGCTATATGCAACCTGCCCCACTTGGATGTTTTTAGCCCACCTGTAGTGCCCACCATCTCACAAAGCTCCACAGTCTGCCCACTGCAATTTAAGACCCAAACATCTAAGGTACTTCACTCGATGAAAACTGACAAAAGGGATTAGGCAGATAAGGATACTTATGAAAAGTTTGGTGTGGTGAAGGAGCACTTGGGATTTAGTAAATATTAGCCAAAAATTATGGAAAAAATTATACTTTAATATCTGATATTTCCCTTCAGTTGCAGAGACAGGCCCACCAGTGGTGTTCTGATTGTGCTGTTTATGAACCACAAACTGCCATAGTAAGTGACAACAACATTAGCAATGAGCTGTACAGGTATTACAGGGGTGGAGCATTCAAGACTTACAGAATTGAAAAAGCACTTCACCGTGCAGCATTAGGTTTCAAAGAGAAAAAGAGGGCAGGCATTGTTGCCAGAAATGTCTTCCAATTTGTCTAACTAGGATCTTCAACTTAATTAGGCTGTTATGCATTATAATTTTTTATGAAATTGATTTGTTCTGAGGACAGATGCAACTGACAGCCTAAGACACATTAGCTCCTTACTGTGCAGCAGACCTTCAGGGGAGCTGATCTCTGTAGTCAGAAGCTGTGAATTTTCTCAGGTTACAAAATACTTTGCAAGGAAAACTGCTGGACCAGCAAAGCATATTCTCTCTCTCTCTCTTTTTGTTTTTTTTTTCCTTAACATTAACATAATTTGAAAAAATATTTCTTGAAGCTTTGCTTGCTTTTCTAATAAATGAAATACAGAGGGCAAATTTATTTTCTGATGTTGATATAAGTTCTGTTTGGCATTTAGAAGAGCAGTTGAGCAGCACTGGCTTCAAACTGCTTTAACTTCACCTGCCCCCTTCACTAAGTCAGTAACATTCAGGCTTGTTCTCACAGGGTAGAAGGGAGCAGGCTCGGGTCTACACTGCATGCTGTTCTTTCTTGGCGCTTTTTGAAGGACTTTCTATCAACCACAGAGTTAAATAAACTCATATTCAATATTGTAACTGATCCCTATGTAGATCGTACCTAGTAAATCCATGAAAAATTTTATATGAGCCAAAAATCATCTTTTGAGGAGTTCCAAGGGAAACTGGATTACAGCATTTTAGCATTCATAAACTGGTACAGTCTTTCCATAAATCTGTGCATGGAGAATATTCTTTTCTTATTTTCCTAACATTGATTCCATACAGTTGCTACTATGGTAGAAGAACTGTACCTTCTTTTCTTGCATAGAAAAGGTTGAATGATGCTAGAGGGAGACAGGTTGAGGACCTAAGGGAGCTTGATCAACATCATATGCTGCTTTCTGCTTTTGGTCCTTTCTACCTAGACGAAGGACTGGTCAAAGAACTGCCTATGACCACTAGCTGGACAGCAGCATGACTTACACTTATGGCTGAGAGGACAATCCAATCTTTTGGGAAAAAAGACCATTCTTTTTCCCTTTCTGTAATTTTAAACCTTAATGAGGAGAGTCCAGAAGTAACAGTCTGGTCTCTGGTCCTCGTAGGTGGTGCAGGCTGGAGGGACTGCTGGTAATGAGTTTGTTCTTTCACTCATTCTCACTGATTTCTCAGAGAGACAAACACCAGCTGGTTTTATTACTCAGACAGCTTTGAAGCTGGTCTTGTCAGCATGGTTGTTCTTTGGTGACTGTGGGCAGCCTGGAACTTCTATCCACCTTCTCCTCCCAGCTTCACGGTGGGTTTTACATGTGCTACTTGTAGTAGATTAGGGCTGCTGCTATGAAGTACAGAATGTTCTTACAGTAGGTATGTATACTTTGAAGCAATGCTGTATTTGGCTTGCTACATCTTTGGGGGTTCTAATTTTTAAAAGTGTAACTTTCAGAATTGATAATAATGGTATTCTGTTAGAAAATGCTGACTCTGACTTAACTACGTTTGCTAGCTGACCTAGCCAGACATATTCAACAACTGTAGCAGCTGTAGATTCATGTTAGTAACAACCTTCAAGATCAGTCTCATAGAATTTATTTCCATGTAGCTGTGCTTCCTTCTGCCTTCCCCTTTCCTCAAGTTAGTCCACGAGAAACTTGAAAATCAAATTAAAATGAGTTACCAAGATGGAGACGCAGTTGCGATTGCCTCTGAAGAATCAGTCAAACCATTCTTGCAAACTAAGATTTTTATCATAGGCAAAAATCCTTTCACAGCTCTCAGATCAACTCTGCCAATATGTGAGATTTCATTACTAGTATGGTCACAGCAGGAACTGGAGATGAATTCCTGTGACCACTGTCTTCCCACTGCTATGGGGTGAGAAATAAAATCTCAAGCAATTGCAGCAGTTAATAAATGGTACAAAGTTCAGATTGTGAACCTAAATTCCTTTTCTGGTTGCCAGGATTACCTTTCCCTGCTGTGGAAAAGAATATGGTAATAGTTTTCTGCATCTGCTTTTGCACTTACTTGTATTAGGAAACTAGAACAAAAGCTTCTTAATTGCCTTCAAAATCCAGTTACTATGGAAAGATCTTCCAGGAATATTACTCTGGAGAAAAATAATCCAAGCTCTGGCAAGGAAGAGCAGAGTTGCTACTATGGGGTATATTGCTATTAAACTAGAATCACTAGTGAAGAAAAGCAAAGAACTATTACTTTGGCAGTGTGGGAGGATGATTACCAGTCAACTGACCAATAATGCCAAAGGATTAGGTGAATATCCTCCTGAGGGATGATATATTTCAATGGCACTTTCTATTTAAGCTTTCACAGCACTTTATAAACCTGAATGAATTTATAGTCTCACCAGGCTCTGCATTTTGCTTAGATAACAAGGTACCATAGAGCAGGCACACTGCACATTCTTACTTAAAGCTTCCAGACCTACAATGAGCCTTTCCTGGAGGTAGCTTTTATAGTGCAACATGTATGTCCTTCATATGACAAAGAGGGAAAACGTGGCACAAAGGATCAAGTCCTAGTATTGTTTTAATCGTGGATGGAGATATCCTTTCCAGAGGAACAAAGTCAATGCCTTAGATTGGAAATCTAAATCCAGCGGTTAAGACAGGCAAAATGGTTCTCACTCCTAGAAAATTACTTGCAATGGTACTTGTTGATTTTACCCTACATTTCTATGAAACAAAGAGAAAATGCAGCTCAGCACTGCTGTTTATGATTTTGGTTTCCCCCTAAAAAAACATCCCCCTAAAAAAACATCCCCAGAGAGTGTGGCTCTCCTGCAGGGGTCTGTTCCTTGGCATTTAATCACAGGCCACCTTCACACCTGGAAGGATAAAACAAATTTCTTTATGAGAAAGTTTTAAAAACCAGGTGTATCAGAAGTGTATATTTGTACAGGAAGCAGTAGCATAGGAATGGGAGACAGTCACAGGACAGTCAGTGGAATTAAATGTTCACTGAATTTTAAATGGAAAAATAAAAATAAATGCTTGTTGCGCAATGTGTGATTAACTCTGGGAACTCACTGCCACAGATATTTATTGGAGCACACTGCAAAGTACAGTTCTATAAATAACCCCCCCCATGCTGCATTAGTAAGAGAAATATGCTATATGAGATAACATAAACTGTATAATTCATGCCAGAAGATCATAAAATAATTCAAAGTAAGGAAATATTTGTCCACTGAAAAGCTATGGTTGGTTTTAAAACACAGAGGCATTTTTATGCCTCTTCGAGCTGCCCGCTGGGATTCATCAAACATCCTCTCCCATGAAGCAAGCTATAAATTGGTGAGCTTATAGTTGTTGGAGGAGCCAGACCAAAGATGTTCTTAGTCCACTTGCAGTCAGTACTGCCAGTCCACACACGCACACAGGTTTTGTGTGTTCATTCTCACTAAAGCAGAAGTTCTCTGGCTGAGGACCAGGCTGGAATAACATATGAAATTAATGTTCCACAGCAGCCTGTGCTGTCTGGGACTTTCCCTTATTACTTGAAGTATGTCTTAGTGCAAATGTATCAAATGCCAGTGGGATTGATCCTTCAGGGATCAAAGGAGAATGCAGGGAAGGCAAACACTAGGAAATGTATGCCATCTTTGCTGCAAAGGAAAAGAAAAAAGCAAAACCCTAATGAGGTAAAACTGCAACAAGAAGAAGCACACAGATTCTCAGCTGGTGTGTAAAAAACACTTATTGAGAGGGAGATAGTAAAAATTATAGCTTCTAACATTTTTCAGGCAACACCTATCTTGGAGACTGTGCTTTCAAAACACGACATTCTCTGGTGATTTGAATAATATGATGAGCTAAAACAAAGTCTTTGCTCTTACAACTGGAGGTTTCCTGTGGCATTTTACAAGCAGCAATAACTGTGTGTGGCCTTTCACAAAGGAGGTTACAAAACCAGAGCCAGGTCACACATTAGCACTGCACTCAGACAGCTTATTCATCAAATATTTGGTTGGGCTGTAAAACCTTCTTCATTACGTACACTCATTAATACTGAGAAGTGATGCAAAGGCTGAGTTCGGGTCTCTCACCTCTATACACCACTTATCTGGCATCTTTCAGCATGATAAACTACCACAGACATGCTATTCTTTCCTAGAGGTCACAGAAGCTTTATTTTTAATTAATATATAAGATGGAAGCATACTGACTAAACAGCTTGAAGAGCTCAAGTGCTGTCTTCCCAGGGATTGAAGACTGCTTATGCTAACTTGGCTGTATCATTAACTACCTTGGAAATTGGAAGGCCTAAACCATAAGTGTAAGGAGTCCAGTAATGTTTTATATCACACGATTTCCAAGGTGGGCAAAATCTTAATGAAATTATCCCAGAAATCTTCAGATCTTCAGCAAATCTTGACCCTTTGCTGAAGTTTGGTTTCAGTATGCTACTAAAGCTAAGGTGAATTCAGACTTCATCTACGCTGCTCTTTCAGTTATCCTGTGTTTTGTATCAGCTCCACCATGAAGGACATGGAAAGGAAACAGAGTATGTATTTTGAGAGTCTATAATTACAATGTAAATGCTACTTAACATTCACGAGGCTTTATGTGTGGGAAACAATATTTGCCCTTTAAATATATGATGTTGAATTAAGAGTATCAAGCTGTATGAGCTGGCTTAACATGCCTGTAGTCTTTCTGGATATCATTGCTGCTTTCACACTGAAGCATCACACACACACAGTGGCAGATGTCTGTGCCTTGCCTTGTCTGCAGAGAAAATCAGTGTGAGAAAGATGCTGCCAAAATGTGCGATAAAACCACAGTGCGCAACTCTTCACACATCAACACTGTTGGTAATTAAGACAACCTGGATGGGGTTTTTTTTGGCTGTATTGTTTATAAAGGGAAAAAAAGGGCACATGGGGATTTCAGTTTTCCTGAAAGAACAGAGTTTGTCTGACTGCTGATACACAGCTTTCAAACTGAGAATAGTGGTGCTGGAGCAGCAGTCTGTCAGTTTGAGTGATCAACTACTGGGAGTTTTTTTCTCTTACTTTTCTTGAAGTAGTAATATTTCTCATGTTCTCCAGTTCTGAGGCTTGCTGCTATCTTCCCAGATCCAGACTGATTGGTGTGTGCTGTTAAACCTAAATACATGCTGCTTGAATCCTGGCCAAGTTCACTTCCAAGAGACTGACTTTTCAATCATGGTCAAATTATGACTCAGTGAACTTTCAAGCTGTAGCAAATCTTTTTCCTAACAAAGGACCACAGAAGGACAGCTTGTGTTCAGCCGATCATCTTATTTGCACCCCATGCAATGCTAACAACCTTCAGGCTGATATTTGCTCTCGATATAGACTGTGGAGTACAATAATATGGTCTTTCTCATTTTGTTGTGTAGTGCCAAGAGAACAGCAGTGTGGGGTGTCTGCAGTCTGCTGGCTCCCCTTTGCTCACTGACTGATGAACACATGATTGCCCAATTAGTACCACATGTAGGAAAGGGAAAGGGCACAAACAAGGCAGATAATGTAATTTCTTTACTTCAGGAAGCAGAATAAAAAGGAACCACATCCACAGCACTGGTGTGAAGAAATACTGGAAGGAGTACTAGGAAGTGTTGGTTGAACAATGTCACACTTTGCAGAGAACTTTATCAGATGGAGAAAAAAATACTATTAGTGAAACCATTCAAAGAAAGAATTTCAAACAGAATACATTAGGTTTAGAAAATGCAAAATTTTAAAGGTTTAAAACCAAAACATCAGTTTCTAAACCTAATTAAAGGCAAACAGAACACTTGTTGTTGAACACTGTAGAATAAAATTGCACTGTATAATCAGAAAATGAAGCCAGAAGCACTGTGCCTCAGGAACAACCACAGAGAAAGTCAGCACTCAGGTTAACTGAAGTAGTTTAGGGAAGATCAAAGCCTACACTAAGAGAAAGGGAAGACCTTTGCACAAAAGGTTACTTTGAGATAGGGGACAGATCAATGCTCACAACCCCTCTTACATTTTATGTTGGTCTAATAGCTTCATATTTATCTTAATCAATTGCTTCATTGCAGTTCTTGTCTTTGTCCTGCTTACCCCTCCTTTTTTGTTCATTATGCTTTTCCTGTGAAAACCTGATAGTCTATGAGGAAGAAAATGCTATTTACTTATGACAGATAATTCCCACAACAGTGTCAATATTCTCTGCAGTTAAAGAATCTTTCAGCTTGTGAGTCTTCAGTCTCCTGAGGTGGTATTGACCCCTGGATAGATAAAATGAGATAAGAAATTTCAATTACTTGAGCAAAGACATCCTGCTTAAACCTTGAACTCCCCCCAGGATTCCTGGCTTATGTCTGAAGTGTCTTAGAGTTGTAGGACAGCAACTTGTGTGCAAAATCCCAAATGAGTACAAACTGGGGCTTACAAATATCCTTTTTTCCCAACTTTTTTACTTTTTAGCCTGTGGTATAACTGAAGTTGGGACAGTGCTGTGTATAACACACACAGTGTAAGATAATAGTAAATGCTGGTAGTGAATCAATTGCTAAATACAATACCAATACCAGTGCTTTCACAGGGGAAAGTGAAAAGTGTGAAGGGAAAGATGGTTTGAATGCAGGCAGCTGGATGGACTTTTCCAGTCCCAGGATCTGCAGTTAAAATTCATATCATGACTGAATTTTTTCTGCTTCCTTTTTTATTTTTTGCCCATGAATGATGATTTGCTTTTTCCTTGGCACTGTAATGAACATAAAACCAGGGGAGACCTAAATTCAAGATGCATGAGAATCTGCAAAAGATTTGAAGTAGGGAAAAATGAGGAAGAAATGTCAAAGGCAGATGAGCCAGAGAGGTTCCTCCATGGAATCAATGCCTGGTTCAAACCCTTCTGAAATCTTAAAGTATGCAAATATTCATGATTTTTTACATTTTTATTTCTAATGTATTGCTCTTTTGTGCCCACTGGGGTGAGAAATAGGAACATAAAAACTGAGGGACACTGGAAGAAAACTTGGCTCAAGAAAATGTTGCTCTCAGGGTTGTCAGTCATAGAAGTCTCACGACAACTCCTATCTGAATGCTTCTGGAAACTGAGACCTTGAGTGCATGCTTTATGAAGACCACATCCTCAGAGGCAAACTTTAGAAATTAAGATCAATTTATCACTTCTTGACTTTTTTTTCTTAATAATACTATAAGAAAATATATTTCTAATGAGCAAACTCTGGATCCAGATATTCCCATTTCAGTTTGCAGCCTTCCTTCAACTCACCTCACATCCTGATTTTGGGCACAAACCTCTCTTTCTTTGATAAACGGTGATCAATCACCAAGCTGAGCAAACCTACAGTTTCCAGGCCATTTGCTGTTTCCTACTGGGATATCACAGCTCAGAGCCAGTTCTGATTGCCACACAGCAAAGCACAGAGAGCAGAAATTGTGATGCTGAAGTTAATTTCCCTTTTTTCTAAAATATTCCTTTCTGCTTAAAACTTTGGAAAACCCCATCTAATGCAACATTTGCTTTATTAAGCAAAATTGGGAAATAAATATGATTATCACTCGCTTTTCTTTCAGAAGGTATTCTCAACTGGGATGGAACAGCTTGTGTTAAAATACCCAATTATAGCAGAATCTCTCCATGCAGCCATTTGACATTGTTTCTTCCTTTGCTGCAAACAATATAATAGAAACTAAAAGCCTGACAAAATTTACAGAAGTATATTTTATTCTGTTCTTGTACAGCAGATAAATATGTGAGGCACTATTGTCAAGGAGATTTCTTGTATCTGTGCAAGTGTAGAGGTAGCATGGATTGTAACACAAATTGTTTTAAAGAGCAAGGAAATTACTGGACTGTCACAATATGTGTGTGCATGCGTTTACCCTACCAGGCTGCTCACTGAACAATAATAAATTGATTCTTACTGGGGAAACTTTCCTGACCCCAGTGTGCTCTATTTTGATTGTTAAATCTTCATTCTTGGCATCTCACTGATCCTGCACTTTTGTTCATGTTAGTAAAGAAACATCTTTGCTAACTGTGGGACACCTGAGCTATTAGGGAATAGCAGTGTAAAGCAATTGTAATGGGGTTTTGTTTTGGGGTAATTGGTTTTGTCTCTGTTGACCCCACTGGCCTTGGGTTTAGTATTCACTCTCAGTTTTTAGGAAGCTTTCTGCAAAGAGGCAACAAAGGCAGAGGCAGCAGTTACCAAGATAGGTACAGAAGTGCTAAAAAACAGAGGATATTCTGGGCTACCTCCTACATGCAATCAGCCACCCAGGGATCAGCCTGGACTAGAGAGCACCGCAGTGGTGCAGCATGTTGCAGGCTGGAGTCCTCAGATAGTAAGGGGAGCAGATAAGTGTGGTTGTGGTGTTAAAAAGCATAAGCAACAGAGAAGAAGAAGGGATGAAAGATGAACTAGACATCCCGTTTTCCATCCTGGCCAAAGCGGGCTTCAAATAGACATGTTTGTACCTAGTCAGACTTTCCATATTCTCCATTAGCTTGTTCAAAACCAGATGATGGTTATAAATCAGGCAATTTATATTGACTGCGTGTGATCATAGAATTATAGACTGGTTTGGGTTGGAAGGGACCTTAAAGCTCATCTGGTTCCAACCCCCTGCCATGGTCAGGGACACCTTCCACTAGAGCAAGTTGCTTCAAGTCCCATCCAACCTGGCCCTGCTCATTGCATCTTGAACTCTGCTTCCTAAGCAGGGCACAGAGGGGACTCCTGCAGATGTCTGCTTTAAAACAAGATTTTGGGCAGGGCTGTGGCTTGGGACAATGAACTGCCTTTGGCTTCTGCTGAGCATTACCATTGTCTTGGCACTTGCCTATAGCTTGACTGCAGAAAGCTGTGACTTTCAGCCTGTTTTTATAGAATGGAAAAATGGCTGTTGTCTGAGGTTTCATTTTCTCTGTATTACCCCTTACATTTTTTAAGCACTCTTTCTCAACTGATTTATAGGACAGATAATTTAATCTGAGGGTTGAGTAAATGTGCTGAAATCCAGCCTACACTGCACTCATGAAAATCTATATTGTTTTGTTTTCTTTTCTTCTGTTCCCTTGAGACAAAATAGTAATTTTCACTGAAAGTGCACGAGGAGATTTCTATACAGAAAGAGGTAATATTTAATGTGCTCTTTCTTTAGAAAGTAAAGATGAAAAATTCTTTTAGCACTTTTAGGAAATTGCTCTATTTTCATCTGTCGTGTGGTCTCAAACCATGGAAAGGTCTCACAGTCACATATATTTTCTTTCTTTTCAGTGTGGTCTGCTAGATAAAAACTGATATTGGAAGAGCAGAAAACAGTAAAGTAAATCTACATAACTGACAGAAAAATGCCTAATTCTCTCTGCAGAGAGAATGTAAAACTTTATAGCTTTAAAATTTATAGGAGTTACAATATTTATAAGTGATGGGAATATGAAGTGGGTGATACCCACTTGAATATACTTACAGTGTGGCTCAAATATGTAATGTTTGGATACTTATGGCACCCCTCTGTGGTAAGGAAATACTACCATGCTCTCCTTAGAAATAGGGGCAAAGAAATTACAAGTTACTTGCTGAAGGTCAGAGAAGGTCTTTTACGGCAAGAAATTATGTCTCTAATTAAAGATTAAGGCTAGTACTGTAACCATGATCCTTCTTTCGCTGTATTGGTTCAGTGTGGTAATAATTGTCTGTTTAAAAGGATCTTGAATCCACACCTGAGTGGAATGAATGATCTGGAAATTATATTCCTTTTTTAGTAATTAAAAACTGTAACTGGGCCCATCAGCTGGCTCAGTCCCTAAAGGGCAGACAGAGCAGTGAGCAATCTTTCAGAAGTTCTCCATGGTATTTTCATACCCATGTGTATGAGCTGAAAACAAACTCGCCTTTTTCATTAGCAGGGCATGTAGAAAGTAGGAAGAGATAAGAGGGGTTGTAAAGGTTTCACAATATTATTTAATAATCTCCTGCAACTAAAAAAAAAGAGGAGAAATGGGATGGGAAAAGTACATCTGACTCGTGTCTCAGTCATTACTTCACCACTTGTGAATCAGGGAGGTATTTATGAAGTGCCGCTGACGCTCCCTTTCCTCAGTCATCTTTTCTGGTGCCGGCTGTTATTGCATGCGAAAAGTATTTCATGGTTTTCCTCTTTTATCTTGCTCATAGCATGGCTTTTGGTGCCACAAAAAGACTTCTGGATCTGATACTCAGTTCTTATCTGCTAATATCTAACACTCATGTTTCTCTCTTCTGCTTTTGTTTCTGTTTGTGGGATTTTTTTTTCATCTCTTCCCCCCTCCCCACCACTTCTTTTTTCTTTTCACTGATGTTTCCATGTACTACTACAGTGCAGCTAACAGAAGCAGCAGACCCCTTCCTTTGATCAAACATAATGTGGATATAAGCCCTCTCAGAACCATAGAGTGGTTTGGGTTGGAAGAAACATTAAAGCTCATCCCACTCCAAGCTGTGCCACGGGCAGGGTCACCTTCCACTAGAGCAGGTTGCTCCAAGTCCTGTTCAGCCTGGCCTTGAACACTGCCAGGGATGTTCCCTCATCTTCTCCCAGACTTTTAAATATCCTAAATTATATATCTGCCCTTCATATGAGTAATTCCCAGCCTACTGTATTTCAGTGCCATAACCCCATGCATATAACCCATCCACCTTTGTTTTAATGTCAGATGGACAGCATGGCTGGGTTATCTCACAGTTTACAATAACAAGCCACTCCATTTAGTGAAGTGGTGTCTGTATTCTGTCTGGAACATGCATAACTGCAGTAACTGACTTTGGTTGGTCAGTGCCATCAGTAGACAGTAGTAAACATCTTCTATCAGTGTGGGAGGAAATACTTGTTTTCCTGGGGAAAGCAGCATTAGCAAATGGGTTCTGCTGAGTAAATATTTAAAATGTAAATGATTTATCTATTTCACTGAGAACTTGGTTCATTCTCAAACTCTGTCAGAAGTTGTCTTTTAATTGCTCTCTGCATCTCTAGCCCAATGTCCCACAAGCGTTAGCTGGAAACCTGACAGAGTTATATCCAAGGCCAACAGCCTAAGCAGAGACTCTGGCTGTTTTGGTTTAATTACTCTGTGGACAGCTCGTGTTGAAGATGGGATGTGATGTTACCACTTTCTGGTCATAAGAACCAGCTGCCACAGACTTCAGGCCAAAAAGAGATGAGAGGGTAAAGCAGGTAAAAAAAGTTGAAATGAACGTCAAATGAGGATAATTGGCTGCATTAGTGCAGATCTCCTGTCTTAGAAGAGAGCTTATAAGCATCTTCAATGTCATGCCTTAAGCTGTCACTAATCCTGGAAGAATCCTAAATGTTTGTATCTAGATGGCTCATATTTAGTAGGCTTTAAAGCTCTGTTACAACTGACATCCAACAAGAGCTGTTGGATGTGTGCAGCTGACTACAGTTCTCTGCTGACATCGCTGTGGTTTGTGAGTATGATTCTCTTGCAGATGGTTTCATTCATACAAATAACTTAAAATGAATTAAAATGATTAAATTACTTCCTAACTGACCTATGCAATTTTCTACTCCTTTGCTATGACCCAAGGCATCCCAGCCCTACAGTGATGCTAACATTGAGCAGCTCATAAAGGGAAGAAAACTAAATTCCTTCTGAACAAAATATATCTCATGTAGCTACCTGTTGATAGCCATGGAGGGGGAATGGAGAAACACACGATATTTATAAGCATATGGCCTCACATGTATGTGTTTTTAAATTTATGTTACTTGTAATAAATACAGTATAGAAGAGAGTTCTACAGAATAAACTAAAACCAGACTATTTCTGAGAATTAGCAGCACAGTGCCAGTAGAGAAAGTGGGTAAAGGGAAGAATAGGGACAAAGATAGAGCCAAGGTCCCTGCTCATCTCCCCACACTGCCTTAGCACTTTAATTCTGCTTTGCAGTGACCTCTAGGGACAAAAGAGCAGATCAGACTCTGATGAGAGCCTTAACAGGCAGAGTAATTGCACGTTTTAGAATCTTAGAATCATAGAATGAATATTCTGAATGGAAACTGTATTCTCTGAGCTGAGGTCTTCATTTCTCACCAGGCTCCCCTTATTTCCCTGATGGAAAAGGCAGGGGTTTGCTTGTGGAAGTGGATCAGGAGTTATAATCTGGGTAGACACTTAAGACAAATGTTTCTTCTTCTGTTGGTAGCCACTGTGAACCGATATAGCACTAAAGAAGGCAGTAATTGATGAATCTCAGGACAGAGATTGTTCATCTGACTAAGAACAAACTTGGTAATTTTTCTCAGAAGTGTGATCCGAAACTGCCCAGAGCTCTGAATGGATTCCCAAATGGCTGTTTTCCTCTCAGGACTTTTGGCTAGGGTTCAGAGCAAGGCATAATAGCCAGGTTATAAATACACTCTTTGGCCCAGAAGTTATGACAGCTGCATGGCATTCTTAGACTTTCATTTCTTATCCAAGCAGGAGGAATTAAAGCCTTTGCTCACTCTGAAGAATCATGAAAGATGCATGGCATCTTTCAAGATCTGCCTAGCTAGAATTGTGGTCATGCTGAGTGGTTAATACTCGATTTGTGATCAAATACTAGAGCACACTCTTGGTGACAGGTTGCATATGGAGAGGCAAATCACAGCAGCAATATTTCATCTTTAAAAGTCACAATGTGTAAAATTCCTGATATCAATATATGTCATAGCAACGATCATAAGCAATCAGAGAGCTCAGTAGTTATAAGATAGTTCACTAAATCTATTCAGCAGCATTCACTGTGTAAAACATTTAATCACATTCACAGCTGAGCTGTCCTCAGGATATGCATATGTGACAGGTTGTGTTTATAGAAATAAGTTACTTTGGCAAAAAAGACCCAACCCAGCAAAATAAGTCATCCACATAGAAAATAAATTACCTTTATAAAATCAGCTCTCTATCTGTTGGGCTGGATGCCTATTACAGATGTTCATAGGCAGACTCCAGGAAGAAATTATAGGTAGCAATCACAGAACCTCATAAATAAGGAAAGGCAGATTGAGTAGTCCTACTTTTGGGGGGAGCTTTTGGAGAAAGGACACAGCTCACAGGGAAGATTCAGTTTTCCACCAATGTAAATGAACTCAAGAAGCATGAATGAAGCCACAGATGTAGTGGACAGAAAGCCATGCAAAAAATGACCAGGAATATGCAAGTGAAGGGAACCATGAGGATATGCTGGGATAAATTTGAAAGGAGCAGTTTCTCAAGGCCAAATAGCTTAATCTGTGCTTTTACTATTGTCCTGAGTAGATCAAATATTCTACATTTACTGAGTATTTCTGCCTTCTTCAGTGGGGAAATTCATATTTCCTGATGCAGCAGCATTTAAAAATTCAAGTGTGTGAATAACTCCAAAGCAAATAACCACCGTGGCCTCTTATTCTCAGCTGCTTCTGCAACTTCTAAAGTAACTGTTTCCCTCTTTGACAGCCAGACTGGAGGGTCTTAGACACAACTCTCTATCAGTATTGTTTTTTCCACAGCACTGGAATCAGAGGATAAAGCGACTGATGGCCTGACATCCTCTCTCACTTCCAGCTGTCTGGAGAAGGTCACAGGGCCAGCCTTGATCCACTGCCAATAAGGCCATAAATCTCTTTGAAGCTCATCCTCCTTTGTGATTTATGATAGAGCATGAGTTAATCTTGGTGAAAATACGATAAAAACAACCTTTTTTTCATAGGATTCTGGTAAGTCCCTCTTCTTAAGATTCGGGTGAAAGCAAGAAATTTCAGTTTCGTGTTCAGAAAACTGTAGTAAAGTCAAGCATCAGCAAATTTGAGGTTTAGGCAAAGAGGTTTTTCTTCTTCTCACATTATTCAAACCAGCTTGGCATAATACATGTGCATGGAGGTGTTTCACAGGGGATATCCATGGCCCTTTCCAGCAAAACAGTGATCTCCATTGGAGTAGGGGCCTTTGAACTAAAAGACCTTGCCTCCCAAGGATTAGAAAGATCAATCTGCTGCAGGTTTTAGTGCCTACCAGGGATCCTGGCATTTTTTCCTCTAAGCCAGGAATTTGGCATCGTTTAAACATTTTTCTACCACTGGAGGCTGTTTCCTACAAGCTTTCCCAAACCTCCACTTCACTGCAGGCAGTCCAGCATCTCTGCTTCTGTTGCTTTTATAGGCTCATCAGCTGAAGGTTGGTGGTAACACAGCTGGGAAGCTGCATAGTAGTAACCTGTTCTGATATTGCACTGCATGATATTGTACGATTAAATTCAGATCCAGAAATTCTTTTCTTCTTTATTTTCCTTAAGAGTATCCCAGAGGTTCCTCTGTGACAGTGAAACACTGGAATCAATATATAAAACCAGTTGCTTTCCCATGGAAGCTAGTGCTCTGTCTTGCTTCTCCTTGCTTTCCCCTCAAGGCTCAAAGTTCACTGATGCCTCATTGGGAAGGTACTGTCATATTTCATTAAATCTTTGCACATCAGACGCAAACCCACACAAGAAACTCATCGGTATTTGGGAGTAATATTTCTACAGTATATTCGATGCATCCTACCTAATCTTCATTACACGTCATCTTTATTGGTGTGTGGGATGACTGTGGTTTATTATAGCTGATGGTACTAATGAAATTTCTGTTTTTAAGCCAATATTCCCTGATTTGCCCATCTGCAATGACACACATGAGTGTTTTGCAGCAGTTGAGCTGATGGTAGTGGTGAATCTAAGTGTAGAACTAACTCTCAAATAAAACCAGAGAACCTGCACATAGAAATCCCAACCAAATTAAATCCACTCCCTGACATAAACTTGTGGTATCACTTTAAGTTGCCCCATGTCATTCTCTTGTATCTGCTGTGCCTCTTTACACTCTTGTGCACTGAGGAACAGGACTGTCTCCTGCAGCAGCAGCTGGACTGATGGCCACTGCAATGAGCTGCTTCTGTGCATTGAAACCTAAACTAGGACAGCTAGAGACACTTGTCTGTGCACAAATCTGGGTATGCAGCTTTGGAAAAGGTAACTAGGTTTCTCTTTTTCTTGTCAGAGTGCAACAATTTGGTATGAAAACATTCCAAAAAGGAAGTCTTTTGTTCCAACATTTGGGTTATTCTTCTATCACATATGGTAGGAAGTGTCACTGAATGCCTGATGCTTGCTTTGTGCAATGACTGTGGGTGAACTTTTAGTGAGGTTGTTTGAACTAAAACTAATCTAATGCTTGAAATGTGTAAACCAGAAGCATCTTTAAGTTGCTTTTGCCATTTTAGGATTATATTTCCATGATAATTTTTGTAGAACTCTTCTAGTGCAAGGGTAAAAGATCAGGCTTGGTTTTTAACAGAAGATCTGCTAAAAAAAATCTACAGTCCTTACCATTCCTGGTTATCTGCTGATCTATGATCAGTTTTTCGTCTGGCTGCCAGTGTAAATTTGGGGGTTTGAACTTTCCTTCAGATTGGTTGCACTTCTTGCTGTATTTTCTGTCCTAAAATTTCAGAATGTCTTAATTTTCTTCTCCTCTGGTCCTGTGAAGATTTATGATGTGACTGTGAAGCTGGACACAAGCCAGAGATTTGTAACCAGTTTAAATATCACCAAAGTTTGGATGCAGTCAGGAGAGTTTGCTTCATCTCTTAAGTTCCTTGTTATTTGTATTTAATTGGGTTTTTTTTCCTATTTTAGATGTATTCAGATAAAACTTCCCTGACTCATACAGGCTGCTGTCTCCATCTGAATTATCACTGTTTTAGGATAATATATATTGTTGTCAGCCACATGGTGACATGTTTTTCCATCTTTTGTAACTTGTTTCTCATGCATGGCGTTTTATTGTTGCTGTAGTCATGGGGGATGGCTGTTTTAATTTTGCACAGAATCATTTTAGTCCACTGCTCTTTTCCAAGGCAACTTTTTGTCTGCATTGTATTTGTTCTTTCAATTCACAGATTTATTTGCTTTAACGTGGCTATTTCTGTGCTAAAATCACAGCCTTCAGAGCACTCTAACACTGGAGGTAGAATGAAAGCAGGGGACTAAAAAATGTCATATAAATGAAAAGAAGAAGACCTTCATTTTTCATAGAAAATGAAAGTTTTTCTTTCCACACTGGACAATCAGGTCAGCCTTTATTCCAAATTATTGGTGCCAGTTAATTTGATAGTAATTTTTTCCACTTTGGTAACAGAAAAACTACTTGGGGCAAGGGATGTTTCATTGCAAATGTGGGGGGTATTTTGGCTCTGGTTTAGGGGTGAACTCTTAGGTGAGACTCAGACACAGTTATAATAGATACCTAAGGATGAAAATTATAAATACCCCTTCTATAGAGGCGTTACTCAGCTCCTCATAGTTTGACTCTTGGCAATGGCAACAGTCAGCACATCTACTAACCTGAAGGCAGGCAGATAATTTCTTATAGAAGTAATGGCTTAATCTTGAAACACCAAAGCTTAGGTAGAGTTCATATGAGGATATCAAAACATGTCTGGAAAAGTCATAAATTGTCATTCTGATAAAACTGCTGTTCAAGTCTTATTATTTCAGATTGTTTTACAAGACAGCAAGTAAATCTAGTTAGTCTGGAGAAAAAGAGATTGTTCCAGATATGTTTGCATCTTATCTTAATGACACAGCATCACTACAAAATAGCAGGGCATCCAAAGAGACCAAGTAAAAGGAAGATTTTCAGCAACACCATCAGATCACAATGCCAAGGGGCTTTATGTTTCTCTTTTTTCAGGAAGGTTGTTCAAACCACCTAGGCCACTGGCAAGTACTTGAAACAGCTTATTTGAGTTGTTCCCTTTTTCTGATGCAGGTGAAAAACTTGACACTGGGGCTTTGCTTGTGCTGTGTTTGTTTTTCTCACTCTCTTTTTCTAATCACAGGGTCTCACTCAGGTGGTGTTTTGATTCAAGTGGCTTGTATCTGTCTTGTTAAATCCCTTCCAGAGAGGTAACAGTGTTCTTTTTGGCTGGGGACCTCAGTGAGACAGGTAGTAGCCTGAGGCCTGACCCAGCTGAAGACATGTCCTGCCATAACCCCACCAGGCAGAACTTCTGCTTTGGGGCTGCAACAATAAACCATTCACCTGTTCCCTCTGCTCGTGTTGTAAGTGGCCAGGGTGTTGGAGAAGCCTCATGCAAAGAGCATCAGGAGCCTGGATTGAGCAGTTCTCAGAGTCTGGAGATGACCTGGTGGTTTAAATGTCTTTGTTTCCTCTCCCATCTTCTCATCCCTGCATGTGTCCTTTTATTGCTTTGGAAACACGGTAGTGTTTTTTCCTAGTTGTACTTATGTCAAATATTTAACAGGGTTGTCTAGCCCTCAGCAGGGAACTATAAAATCAAAAAGAAGAAGCCAGGTGAGCACTTGTAGCAGGATTCCTGGGGGGCGGGTGAGAAAAGACTGGCTGTGTGCAATGGCAGGGATCCAGCAGCAGCATAAGGTATTCAGCCCTCCCTCAGTTACTACAGCTGGAGGTCACTAATAGCTCTGACATGTACAGTGTGTGGCAACTGATGTGAAGCACCTGAGAGAAACTATTCTCCTTTCAGCATTCATTTTTGTGCCTATTAGGTCCATGCAGACTTCCTACCCTGTCACTCTCAGTCTACCAGTGCAGATACCAGCTGCACATTGTTGCTGGAAACAGCCTTTCTTTCATCTGAACTCAATTCAGCTCTTTCACCTCACGTTCAAATGATTTTCAACTGAAAGCAGCTTTCTTGAGTATAATAGCCATAAATGCACCATTATCAGCTCTAGGCAAAAGTCCTTGAGAATTTGATATAAAACTTCTCGCTGAAACTTTCTCTGGACAAATGCACAGGCTTTTGCCAAAATAGCTCTTGGCTTTGCAATAGCAAGCTCAGGGTTACACAAGACATGAAGCTTTATCTTGTTATTTTCCCTGTACATATCTTCTTCATTTCATCAGCTATATAAATGCTTGCTACCATAAAAAATTGTTGTATGGATCCTTACAGAAATGTACACTTTTGTTCATCACTGGGTTTATTATTTGTTCATTGCCATTACTGTAAAGAATTTACAATTGACATTATTCACAGCCTTTTAGAAACCTTATGTTGTTTTACTCAAAACACTTGAACCCTCATTTACTGCTCACCTCTGTTCAAACAAGATCTGCATAGCCTGCAAGTTGTTAATGAATCTGATACAATTTTACAAGTGATCTGGGCTTTTCATGTTTTCTCAGTTTCAAAAACCTAAGTCACATCCCAAAGACTGAAATTATTCTGAGTTTCAGACAAAGTCTTATGTTTCTGTACTAGCCCATTGTCCATTTTCATCACAACCATCTATATAGTAGGGAGTCTTGGAAGCTTGGTAGGAATGCTGTCAGCTTCTAGACTGGAGATAAGAAGGTGACCCAGTGGTAGGGATGATGACTTGGAATAAGGTATTGAAGGGTATTGTGTAAAAGGTACAAAATTAGTGCATGTAACAGCTACATTAGCTGACACCATATTGACCCCAGTCTTTACCACCCAGATCACATTTGGGCTGTGTGGAAATAGGCTGGGAGAAGGAGCTTTGGAGGAGCTCAGCTCCACCATGACCAGATGCTGGAGAGGGACTATTCATTAGGGACTGTAGTGATAGGACAAGGGGTAATGGGTTAAACAGCAGAGGTTTGGACTGGATATAAGGAAGAAATTCTTTACTGTTAGGGTGGTGAGACACTGGAATGGGTTGCCCAGGGAGGTTGTGAATGCTCCATCCCTGGCAGTGTTCAAGACCAGGTTGGATGAAGCTTTGGGTGATATGGTTTAGTGTGAGGTGTCCCTGCCCATGGCAGGGGGTTGGAACTAGATGATCTTGAGGTCCTTTCCAACCCTAACTATTCTATGATTCTATGACCTTTGCTGGCAAAGCAGACTTCCCTGCAGAGAAACTGGCAGCACCAGAGCAGCATCCTTCCTGACATCCCTCCATCTCGTCTGAGAGCTCTTTGAACAAGCAGAGCCTCTGCCGTTACTAACAATATCAAAGGTGTATCTAATAACTTCCCAAATTAGAAAACAAGAACCTCATTGCCTTTGAGCTTTTAAGTACGTTTTTCCATGCATTGATTTGCTTCCAAAATAGCTGCTCTCAAAGCCTTTGTTTAATACTTATCCAAAATTGCAAGTGTAGGGTATCTTTGAAGGCAAGAAATGAGAATCATGGTGGTTTTGATAGGTAGATAAAGTTATGAAGAAGTACACAGAAATAGTTATGGAGAGGACAAATAAACAGCCCTTTTCTCATTACCCTGAGTGAAGCCACCTTCGTCTTGAAAACTTTTTGAACTAAGAAGTGACAAAGCACATTGATAGTACCACAGCACTGCAAAGATAAGGTTGCTTCTAAAAATGAAGTTATTTTTAGGGCTATATCTTTAAAATATGAAAGGTCAGTGTACTGTTCAAGGATTGCAATTACTAGAAATGGCTTTGTAAGGTTCAGGATTGTATTAAAAAAGATCAAAGCCTTATCTGAGCAAGAGAAGGAATTACTTTCCTGTAGCCAAGTCAGCCTTCCCTTTTGAAGAGACACTCCACGTTAATGGGCCCAGTGAGCATCTTTTCACGGACTGGTTTCTGCAACTTCAAAAGTCTTATTACCAGCCCAAAGGACTAAATCCAAGTTTCGAATTCTTTTTAGTGATGTAAAGGAAATATTTAAAATTAGAACAGCAGGAGAATTGTAAACCCAATTTCAAACATTTCTGTTTAAAAAAAAAAAAAGAGCTTAATAATGTTCCACTGAATCTACTCCTCTCCCTCTCTTCTTTAACTGAACCATGGATTTTGTTCCCTTGGCACCAAAGCTGTCAAATCAGCTTAGTTTTATTTCCAAGGAGCTTAATGGAAGGGCAATGGCTGTCTTTGGGAATACATCAGAGTAATTCTGTATTATCCTTGTGCATATAGACCAGACTTATCTCAGAGTGGAGAGTTTGCTGGTTCACCCTGGGGAAGTAGAGGATGTGGCTTATGGTTGCTTGCAGCCACCAGCAAGAGAGGGACCTTCTCAGCTCTACCACAGCCAGGCGATGCATGACTCTTCTTGGAAGGGGAGGATCACTCTTTGGAGCAGTAACTGAGATCAACAGTGGGTGAGTCTGTCCTTCCTGTATTACAAGTGGGGAAACTGTGATAAAGGAGTGAAATCAGAAGCAAGACCTTCCTATATCTGGAGTCTGTGGACCACCAGTCATCTCAAAGGTGCCAACTCCAGCTCATGATGGTCCCCAGGGACAGCTGGGACCTGCCTTGTATTAGCAGTATCTTCAGTTAAATGATGGAAGTAACAAACAATAAAACTGTGATTATTGGAGCATGTCATTATCATCTCCTTTCCCAGTTGCCAGCTCACCCCTAATGGTGGCCTTTTGACATTTTACTTTTTCAGAAAGGATGTGTGATCATTTAGGTAAAAAGTCTAGGAGTGTTATTTTGGCACATGCCAAGGCAATAATATTCTTTGGTTACTGAACTTGTGCTTGGGTATTCTCCTGGAAAGGATCACTTCATAATTAATTGGCTCCTGGTTGTTACATCTGAGATGGATTTTCCTTGAAAAACTCGCAAGTGTCTACAAAATTTATCCAAGCTGGAAGTGGAATGAAGTGTGAGGGGAAAATAGTACAAAAACCAAAGAAAAATGAAGCTGTTGTTTTCTTTTGGCTCTTATTTTCCAAAGCCTTTTTTCTTATTTTTAAATATTTACTAGTATTCCCAGCCCAGATGTAGGAGGTTTAAACATGGAATATTTTGGCAGATAAAAAATTTTCACCTTTAACATTTTAAAATGTTTCTATTTTTTCAAAGTAAAAAAACCTTCAAACAGTCTCAGTTTTCTCTTTTTTAATGTAATCTTTTGCTTTTGAAAAATTTGTCTTTTCTGATGACACAATTCCCACTGAGAAATTCCCAGGTTTAACTACAGCGAGTTAGTGGGGTTCATCAGAGACCTCTGTTTCTTTCTGCACTTTCTTTCAAATAATTCATTTTATCTTATTAGCATATCAACATTTATATTTCATATATTGATGGATAACATAATATCATTGGATTCTTTGCCATGATTATGAATTCTTTTCTGTATCATCCATATATCATAGAACACCCTGAGAGTTTCTCTTGTGTTTCAAACATGGGTTATTCTACAGAGGAATAAATAGAAACATGGGAGGATTAGGGTTAGTGAGACTGACTACTGAAGTCTAAGCTATGTGAAAAGGAAAGAGCATTCCCTTTTGAGAGGAGGAGGAAAACGCAGCAGCAAGAGCAAGTGTGTAATGTTCTAAAGGAAAGATAGGGTTCTTCCTTCTCTGCTGCCCCAAAATACGTGTGGGCTGGGGGGGAAATGCTTGTGACAGCATGCATGGGAAAGGCCGTGGTCTGTGTGAATGGTAGTGATCATCTTTTAAAGCATGTGTGCAATAATCACAGATGCTTTTTTCTGCCTCTCAGGAGACAATAAAAGAGATTGAGAGTTTTGTTCAAAATGTAAACACTGAGGTCAGCGCTGCTGGGAAAGTAACTCAGTCTGTGAAAGGCACATTTGGGCTCTCTGTCTGTATTAGAAATACAAGTGAAGAAGTCCAGCATGTTGCTCGGATGCTGCATGGTCAGTGCACCCATGCTCACAGCCTGGCCACCACCAACTGGGAGCCAGTACTAACAAGGAGGCTCTGGTACCAGCAGCACCATTACTCAAGATTCCCATGGAGCCCAGCTTCACCCATCATGGTCCACCCCAACAGCCCCACATGAGGGTCCACAAGCTCTGCAGGACAGAAGTGGTGGCAGCTGCAGTTGTGAGGCAGGCATCAAAGGTGAAACCTCAGACCTCAAATCCCTTTGGAGGATTTCAGTGTAAGACAAAACAAGAATAAGCAATGCTGATTTGAAGGTACGGAGCTAGCTCCACATGCTGAGAAACAGGAAAGTTGAGAAGAAAACTCACTGAACCTAGTATTTGTAGATATGGTTACTTTATATTCTCCCTTCCTGAATTACTCATTTAATATCTGGCCACATGCTGCTGTGGGCTTCAGGGAGAGATTAAAGAGGATAATTACTCTCACTTCTAGAAAGTCCACACAGCACATTCCCAGGACTGATTAGTTTCTTCATTCTTTAAGTTTTTGTCCCTGCCAGCTTTGAAGCAAAGACAGACAGCTTTTTAATTTCCAGTCTTGATCCTGTCTCCTGATAACTGATATGGGTTACATCTACCTGACATTCACGACGCACACCAGATAGCTCCCTGATGAATAAAACACCACTGGCTTTAATTTCACATATGAGAAACTTCATTCAGGCTTTCCAGACACTGTCATTTGGGAAACCCTGACAGTGGCTTCTGCCTGGTTGTTGAGGAAAGAAAAACAGCACTGCGGTGGCTCTAGAGCATCTGTGCACACACAGAATGAGCCACTGCTAAACAATCAGTTAAACTGGCTGCGTACCAAACATTAGAAATCATGGCATTCATCTGGCTAGGGCTAGAACAAAATGAGATATTCCTTTTAAAGAGGAAGAAAATTCCAAGTGTGACTGCTTTTCATTAATTCTCAGTCCAAACAATGTCTCTTTTGTATATAAATGGATTTACTATGCTTAGGATCAGCAATACAGATTTTCAAATGTCTTGTAGGTGCTCAACTCTCAGACACTAAAGGTGGTGTCCTGGCTCCATTGGAGACAATGGGAAAGGGAAAATATAGATGGAGGCAGGGTCTTGTCTACCCTGTCTTTAACAGTCCTAAATCTTGAGTTTCCTAAGAATGCTGAGTTAGCTGTAAAAATACAGATTACTAAAGCTGGTGTTAAGTGATTAGTGATAGAATTGGTAATCAAAGAAAGAGCACAATGGGGACAATGATGTGAGAGAGGTGTCTGGTGACAATGACAGTGTGGCAGGATGAGGCAGCTGAAAAAGGAAATAGAGGATGGTCCTGTCAGGGACCTGGAGATATTAAATAATCATTCATTAAGATTCAGGAAACTACTAAAGAGAGTTGTATTTTACTCTGGGGTTGCTTGTGGAGGGGACTCAGGCTGCCTCTGAGTGAAGGCAAAGCCTCCAATGCTCCAGAGACAACTTGTTTCTTCTGCACTGTCTTCCTAAACCCCACTGACAAAGTAGTCACATCTTCTGCCTGAACCCAGAGAAGATGAGAAAATGCAGCTGTTCTGGTACAATGAACATTAACTTCGTTTTGTTTCAAGCCCCGTTTTTGGACTTCAGAATCCAGCACATATTTTCTGTGTCTGATGTTTGAAGGAAACATGTAAACTTGTTGATGCTGCCTCCACCACTTTGAATCCTACTGCCCTACTCCAGAAAGACTCAGCAGATGCAGCCCATCAACAGCAGCCACAAACTGGGGCAGCTCAACCAGGCAGATAGCAGGAGATGGGAAGGGGATTGATGGGGCAGCAGCCTCTTGCTCCTATGTACAATGTTGTATGTCCAGGGCAGGAAAGAGGGGATTTTATGCAGCTGCAGCTTTGCTGTCTCTTGTCTTCATCAGAGTAACCAAGATGATCCCGGAAGACTCAGAAGATGGATGAGATACAAATACCAACCAGTCTATTCTCTTTTCTTACCCAGCTAACTGCTAACTGGAGAGTAACAATTCTTGTGTATTTGTAATCTGCTTTTTGAACAAAAAAATTAGTCTAGGGCTGATTTATAGTTCTGAATGTCCTCAGAACCCTCTTTATCTAAAAGACAATCTAATCTCTGAAGCCATTGACCACACACTGCTGCAGGTTTTCTTACTACCACACAGCAGCCTCAGTGTGGCTGCTTTTGCAACCATCTCAACCTGATTACACAGTTTTGTGGGAACATCCAGTGATCTCAGACTTTGTTTATGAAGCACTCCTCAAGACTGGGAAGACTTAAACCCTTAACTGGAGCCAAAAGAACAGATGTTCCTTTTCCCTCCTCAAGGCAAGAGCCTGTGGGGATAAAAAACCTTAAATGGGTTCACAATAGGATATCCTCACTGTGTTTGTTTTCATTTAGGTAAAATGTTGAAACAGTGGAATACAAATTTTAACAACTATATTAAGAACTCTAAATCCTCAATGGAAGAGTTACCCATTCTCTCTGGTTTTATTTTTAAACACATATATAAACAGCAAAGATTGTTCATGCTTGATAGCATTAGAGAATCACTGTGCTGGTAAGGGACCAAACAAGGTCTGAGGTCCAGCCTCCTGCTCACAGTGGGGTCAATACTGGCTTCAGATCAGGTTGCTCAGGGTTTTGTTCAGACAAGATAAAGCAGTCTCCAAGGACAGAGACTCCACAGCCTCTCTGGACAACACGATCCAATGCTTAACTGTTCTTATATTCCCCCCCTCCCCCCCCCCCTTTCTTTCAGTCACAATACCCTGTGTTTCAATTTATGACTGTATCCAGAAGACAGAATTGCTTTTCTGATGAGTTGTATCAATATTTTGATTGCCAGGCAGGACTTCCAGCTCCAAAGAACTCATTCAGGAATAGATCTTTTGGTGGATTTAAGGAAATGGCTGCTGCCTCCATTCTGTGTTTCAGCTGCATTTTGATCTAAGCTAGTCCACGTTTTAATGTGAATGAACAAGCACAGTTGGATTGAAGGGATAAAAAAATGCAACCATAAATCATATTCTGCCATGGCATCATCAGCAGTGTTCTATCAATGTCAAGATGTAGTCCTGTATTTTTAAGGTTAAGATTAAAATGATCAAAATGATGTGGTTTATTACATGCAACTTCTAACTCTTTAAATATTCTCCTTTTCTAGACATAGCATTTTTATGAAAGGTTCAAGCCACTGGTCTTTATCCTTTTCCACTGGGTGATGGCATAAGGGTATTTATTTCTACTGCACTAATTATTATAAAAACATATTTTGTCACCTAAATAAAAAATAATGTGAGTTTATAAAACAGCCTTCATCTGAGAACAGGAAAGTATTTCAAGCAGTCTGTCTGATTACTGTGTCAGTAACTTATACCTGATTTTACTGGCAGGCACTACAGAGAAAGATTCATGCTTTTATCCTTCAAAGAGATGTTCCTGCACTGGCCCTTGTGGGGGATTTACCAGTAAACAAGGGGGCTCTGATGTGCAGTCCAGCCTCCTCCCTTGCAC